>NW_022196903.1:39196341-39234205 GCF_008632895.1 Mastomys coucha
ATTGATGATCGAATTTGCAATCCTCTACTATACACATGCTGCCTGAACAATCAGACCCCTCCATGTGTTGTTCTTTTTCTTACAAGTGTTTTGTCACCTTTGTGCCTATTGTGGTTCTAAATGAATTTTAGAATTGTTTTTCTTTTTTTTTTTTTGCTTTCCGAAGAATGTCTTTGAAAATTTGATTAATATTTCATTGAATTTACAAATATATATATATATATATAACAAATTTGTAAATTGCAAATATATATATTTGTAAATTAATCATGTGTACAATGTCAAATTTGTCAATCTTTGAACATAGGCTATTTTATCACACTGAGAGATAAAAAAAGAACAACATAAGTAAGAAGAAATTATTTGTTTCAGTCCAAAGTTCTAGGAAGCAGAATCATAGGAAAATCAAAGTGGAGAGAGCTTGGAGAAGCTGGTTACATTGTATTTGCAATCAAGGAGACAGCAAAGAAGGGTTGTGGTACACCAAAATTTTCCCTTTGAGGTAGTTGTCTGAGACCCAAACCCAGATAAAGTCACTACCCAAGTTCAGGGTGAATCTTCCTATCTGAATTAATCAAATGAAGATACTCCCTCAGAGGCATGCCCAGAGGCTAACCAAGTATTTCCTCGAAGGAATGCCAGGAGGCAGTGTCCCAAGTGGCTCCAGATCCTGTCATTGATAATCAACCCTAACCAACAGAGTGGTCTAACTTCTAGTCTCTTCTGCAGTCAGTATTTTAAAGCTTTCTTCTTTTAACTGTGGAGTTCTTTCCTTGCTTTCATTGGGTTTATTGCTACACTGTATCACTTTCCTTTTTATTTTTTGAAAATATTGTGAATGGGTTTCTCTCTGATTTCTTTTTCAGTAAGTACATTATTTCTATATAGAATGGCTGCTTATCTTTGTATGTTGTTTTATATTCTGCTACTTTGTTGAAACTGTTTACAATGTGTAAGATTTTTCAAGTGAAGTGTTTAGGATCTTTTAAGTCTAGGAACATGTCATCTGAAGGTAAGAGTACTTTGACTTCTTCATTCTTTATTTATAATCCCTTTCATTTCTTACTTTCTCTTTTTGTTTCTCCTAAGAATGTAATTATTATATTGAACAAAGCAAGAATGTTGACAGACTTGTCTTGTTGCAGATTTAAAGAAAAGCTTTATTATTTTCCTCATTTTATATAATGTTGTTTGTAGTTTGGACACATATAGTATATATTATGCAGACATATACTCTACTTTTTTTCAGAACTTTTCTCTTGATGGATTAATTTGCCAAAAACCCCTAATAGTCTTGTAACTTCTTACCTTGAGTATATTTGTGTGTTGTATCATACTTACTGATTTGTGTGTATTGACCCAAACTTGCATATCAGAGATAAAACATTTGTCCATAATACATGATATTTTAATATGTTCTTGAATTTGATATGCAGGTATGCTATTAAGAAAATTTTTATCTGTGTTCATCAATGTAATTGCTTTACAGTATTTTTTCTCTGTTGTGTCTGTGCCTGTGTATCCATGCCACACCTTGTGTGTGCATGTGTGTGTGTGTGTGTGTGTGTGTGTGTGTGTGTATGTGTGTTTATATATGTGTACACACATGCATTGTCAGGGTTATGTTTTCCCAGGATGAGTTTGATATGATTTTTGTCTTTCCCCTAGAAAAGTATTGATGTTATCTCTTTCTTAAATAATTTGAAAAGTCTCACACAGACTTCTTTCAGTCACGAGCTTTTCTTTATGTGGAGGATTTATTATTGTTTCAATTTCTGCTCATTGCAAAATGTTTAAGTTGATTTATGAAGGTTATATATACCTAGGAATACGTGATGATTAAACATAATTGCCAACATTATTGTCAACTCCACAGATAGAAGATTAGTGAAGTGATCCTTTTCATGTGTCTGTTAAGGCAGGTTCAGAGATGATAAGATCATGAGAGCACTGATCCTATTGACTGACCAAGAAACATGGACTAATCTGTCTGGAACTGTTACATACTATAAATAATTCTTCCCTTTGGTTGTTCTGCCAGGAATGTGGTCACACTAATGTATGTAACTGTTCATTTACTCTATGATATTGGATAGATAATGTATATTCAGATTCAACCTCATGCACAAGTGAAAATATTAATATGTAGGATCATACTGGAAATTATGTGAGACTTTTTGCTAAACTGCTAACATCTTAAGTGTTTTAGGTGCTAAGAAACAGGAACCATAATATGCATTCGTTATGTGAACAGATCTTAGGCTATCATGTTCATTTCTTTGGACAAATACTAATCCTTACCCTGAAGGTTTTGTAAAGCTGATTTACTTTTGGTATCAGTTGATTTTAATATTTCTCAAAGTAATGGGATAGGCCTCATTTACTTACTTGATGACATTAAAAGGAAAGCATGAGAATTTTTGGAAGCAATTTTGCCTCAAGACTGTGACATAGAAACTCTGTATGAGTTTTTAGTTCACCAGCCCACCCCCTTAATCTTAACCTCTCATCCACAATGATCTTATAAACCCATGGATTTAAACTAAATTTTCCCTTTCCATCCTTGTTCAGTTTCTTTGGAAAACCTTGGCTGATGATGTTTAAAAAGAGTCTGAGATGCTTATAGACTTATTTCCCCAAAAGCTGAAGCAAGAAGAATAACAGTCATGTTCATCCTCAGCTATACAGTGAGCGCAAGGCCAGGATGAGCTATAAGAGATCTCACCTCAAAAAATAGATGTGAGAAAGAAAGCCAATGCTTACTCAGTATACATTACAAAATGTTTTATTATCCTTAAAATAATATATAAGACAACTCTATAGTCATTTAGCTACCATTAACCTTCATTGGTTTGCTCATAAGTATTTATATCAGTGTCTAAAACATCAGTGTGAATCAGGCATTGATTCCATTAATCCAAAGTCTTCAATTGCAGAGATTAAAAAAAATAGTAAATCACCAGAATCCTCAGAGGAATAATTCCTCAGCCTATCTCAAAACCAGATCTTCTATGAGATTATTCAGTATTTGAGGACTTCATAGATACACCATTTAGAGACTGAATGTTTTTTCCATCACAATGGGACAATTTGAGCATGTACTCTTTGGACAACATTCTGTTTACAGTTTAGCAAATGGAGTAAATAAATACTTCATTTCAGATAAATATTGGTTTTACTTTGGTTTCCTAATAAGCATGACTAAGTTTTCCTTAGAACAGATAATTTAAATAAGAGCAGATTATAACACTAGATCTTATTATAGTTAAAGTCTCTCCTATCTCTACTATGGTATTTCCTTGGAAAATAGGCTGACTCATTGATATTATTTCCTGATAATGACATTAATACTAGAGATAACCTTTTCCACTGTATTATTATCTTTCTTTCTTTCTTTCTTTCTTTCTTTCTTTCTTTCTTTCTTTCTTTCTTCCTTCCTTTCTTTCTTTCCTTATTTATTTATTTTTAGGCATGCCAAGTCCATTTTGTCCACATATTCTTGCATATGTGTTCTTCTACTGGAAGATGGTTGATTTACTAGCATCTATACTCTTAAACAAAACTGATTATCTCTCTTCCAGCAACAATCTATTGTCAAATCCCTGTGTAGGGGTAGCATTTCATAGTTACCTCCCATTTTTGTACTAGAATTTTTTCTGACTTGATCTTGCACAGATCTTGTACATGCAGTTGTAACTGTCAGGATACAAATAGGAAAAGCTGCAGGCATGCAAGTTGGTTTTCTGGAGATGCCCCATTGCTTTACATGACTACTATTGTATAAGCTCTAAGTTGCAGGGCCTTCAGAGATTTTTATCCAAGGATTACTTCTTGCTACTGATATTCCTTTCCTGTTACTCTTACATAGCCTAATGATTCCTGGGCATTATTCCACTCTATTGGGAAGATTTTCTACAGACCAATGAAGATGTACTACCATGTACTTATGCTCAGTAGACAAACTGATGATTTCATAATTCCTGATAATGATTTTCTAGAATTCCTAAATTTATAAAAATAATTTTCAGCTTTCTAAAAAGATGCAAATAATCCTTGACAAACCTTTATGTGTCAGGGGCTAATTGCAGTAGGATAAGAAAGCAAGCTTAGAACATATTTTCAACCAAGAAAATGTATTCATTCTATATCAGGTCCAAGGATAAAGCTATAGGTGTGTACTTTGAAAAAGGGAAGCTATGTGAAATTGTTGCTTTGAAGTTATAATGAGCTTATAGAGTGAAATATTCCTTTGAACTTAATATCAAAATCACTATGTAACTCCTCCTTTGTGTAATATTTTATCTATGGAGTAATTTTCTAAAGAACTTTTGTCTAAGAATTATAAGAATACCAAAGAGAAGTAATAAAGTATGGTTTGGGAGACTCAGCCCCATGCACCAAATGTATATGTCTTTTTGCCTATATTTATGTACACTTAAGAATTAAAAGAGTTCAGAATTTCTCACTGGACATTCTTGCCAACCCCAGATAATTAAGATTTTTTTCTCTCAGTAGAACTCACTCTGTAAATGTCACTGTGCCAGTTTGATATCAGCAGGACTGAAATCACCAATATCATTCCACCTTTGTTGGTAGCATCTGTTAACCCTCTGATATCAAGCCTGGCATTTGGCAATAACCACTTTAATTTATATGTGCATCTATACTGCTGTGGCTAATAAATTTGATTCTCTTTTAATCATCTGGCTTTGTCTCTTATACTCTTATAGCTCCCCTCTGCAATGATCCTTAAGCTTTACAAGTAGGGTCTATGGTATAGAAGTTCAAGTTAGGTCTGAGCATTCTAAAGTCTTCTACTCTCTGCACATTGACCAGTTGCATGTGTCTATTAATCATAGTCTATGGTAAATCGAATTTTCTCTGGTGAAAAATTCAATGATGTATCATCAATCTCTAAGTATAACTCTAAGGAATTAGGTAATACTTAATAGTACATCAATTTAGTGGAATAATAGTAGTATATAGTCCTCTAGGACTATAACATGTCTAGCCACAGATTCATGGCCCAATAATGGTGCCAGGTATTGGTTTAACTTGTAGAGTGGAACCTAAACACAATCAGGAAGTATTTGGTTACTCCTACATGTTTGTACCATTAAGACACCAAAATTACATAGCATGCATAAAAGCTAGATAAATTTTAAATTTTTCTAAGAGAAGGAATTAAATTAATCACTGTTCAATACAAAAATGAAATTATATTAAATTTATAATTACTTAGATTCCCATGTCCACTAGAAAAATGGTAAAGCGTATTTCTATCCTGGTTGAAACTATAATGAGGCTGCCCATACTGATATAAATTTTTTTATGTCTCTGATTTGGTGTCAGAAGAAACCTGGTAATGAAACAGCTGTTACAATTCATCCCAGCCCAAGGTGTGTCAGTAAAAACATATGGGTAAGTTCAGATTCTGTCTTTATCTAGAAATCAGGAAAGAGTATCACCTCTGCCCCAAGTTGAAAGGTACTGCTGTTGTGGATGGGCCTGGTGCTCCTTGCACTTTGATGTTAATTCCACTCTCCTGGGAGGGGTTATTGACAAGGAGTTAGTCACAGACTCAGGTATCTTCTTGTAAACCATCCCCTAAATAGTAAAGGAGCCCAATCACTGGGTGAGTAGGAGGGACTTCTGGGTTGGGTAGGGGAAAGGAGGAAGCAGGAGAGAGAGAGGGTCTTTTTGGGTGGGGATAGCGTGAGCACAAGATGTAAGACTAGTGTCTCCTGGTTTCAATGGCAGATCCATCAGTATTGCCACTGGAGGATTTAGATTTAATAAGGCTTACAAGATTACAAGTTTTTTAGTTGTTGCGCACAGTTACCTTTGTTTCTGAACTAAGTTTGGGTTGCATTTTCCTTCAAGCTACAGCTTATCTGGGTTCAAGAGAGAAAGGTCCTTTGGTAAAGCTTGGGTTTATTTGAGGCTGGAGTGGTAGCAACCTGCCAGTAGGAACTTAGTGAGCTGGATGAAGAGATTTTGGAGCTCTGAATCAGAGTTTCTACGAAATAAGAACTGGCAGGAGAGACCACCTGGGTTGAGAGTCATTGGGTGTAGTGCAGGAACTTGCCGATCTTTTTTAATATTTCCCACAATATAGTGCTATCGGAAGAACTCAGCCAAAGGTAGAATGTATTAATAAGCTCCAAAATTATAAGTAAATGCTCCCAATGTCCACATTATCTGTCCAAAAGCACTCATAATTGACTATCAAAGACTATATCAATGTGAGTAGGAAAAGACACCCTGACATGATAGCAGCATTAATGATTTTATATGAAAGAATATAATTTTGATAACCCACTTTAATGAATAATTACCAATATTTTTAAAACAAAGGAAAAATAGCAAATTATAACAAGGAAAGATAAAATTATCATGAAGAAAACAAAAGATAGCAATGCTAACCAAATTTGGTAGATAGAATCTACCAAATTTGAACACAGAGTGATCAAAAAAAATTAAAAAATAATCTCCTGTATGATATGCAGGAATATAGAGTATTTCATTTGTTAGAGTCTAGAAGACAGAAGGATGATAGTGTGAAGATATGCAACAAAACAATGGCTAAAGTGCCACATATAATGTTTGAAGAATCTAGGAAATTTTCATAAATAAAAATCTAAAGGTGTTATACATAAGGCATTATTACTGTCAAACTTTTGAAATCCAAAAAAAATCAAACTAATAAAAAACTGAAAGTTCAACAGGAATCAACAAAAAGTTTGAAAATTGACAAAAATACATAGAGACAATTCAAAATAATTTTTAACATTTAGGGAAGAAAGTCACTTTATCTCTGGAGGTAAACAGACCTGAGGGTTGACAATTTTCCTACCCAAACTAGGAATGTCAAAATAAAGAAAGAATTCATGTTAAGATTCATCCTGAACCCATCAAAGTACCTAGGAGACATGAGCAGAGTCATAGAGCCACAGGTGGACAACTAGTGACACAACCAGTTAGGAGTTAGGGTTATGGTTAAACAAAGGCCAGAAGAATGTCTATGTGGTTGCACAAGAAATCAGTGTGCATATCTCAGCCTTTGGAACAGAACAGTGATGAAGGGTTCATTACTTTCAGAAGGGGGAATACATATCACACCCTGGGAGGGACTGTAGCTAGCCTGAGATTTACCTGAGAGTGGGGTACATGTAACTAAAAAGTTAAAGACTAGTAGAGAGATGGATGAATTCATTGATTTGATATAAGGATAGTGACAGACATTATGATAAAGAAGACCAATTACAGATTTCTAATGTTTGAGATTATGATCATTGGGTGTTTTTTTTTTTTGAGAATAAAAGAATATGTCCAATACTGAATAATGGAATTAATAAAAACAGATTCATTTCTTAAAGTAGAAAACGACAAAACAGAATTCTCAAAGAGATCACCCCAGAAAAGAGTAGTGACTGTAAGCAAGGACAAGGCAGAGTGCTTAATGATAACTTGTATAAGAGACACAGATGCATTTCCGAATAGGTCCTTATCCTTGAGCCTTGTCTAATGTCAATTTCTGTTTTTCATGATAAGATTAGTTGGCAAGACCCATGTCTTGATTTGCATTTCCCTGATGACTAAGAATGTTGAGCATTTCTTTAAGTTCTTCTCTGCCATTAGTTGAAAATTCTATGTTTAGCTCTGTACCTGATTTTTTAAAAGGGTTATTTGATTGTCTGGAGTTTAACTTCTCGAGTTCTTTGTATAGATTGGATATTAGCCCCTTATCGGGTGTAGGATTGGTAAAGATCTTTTCCCAATCTTTTGGTTGCCATTTTGTCCCACTGACAGTGTCCTTTGCCTTACAGAAGCTTTGCAATTTTATGAGGTCCAATTTGTTGATTCCTGATCTTAGAGCATAAGCCATTGAAGTTCTGTTCAGGAAATTTTCCCCTGTGTCCATGTGTTCGAGGTTCTTCCCCACTTTCTACTCTATAAGCTTCAGTTTATCTGGTTTTATGTGGAGGTCCTTGATCTATTTGGACTTGAACATTGTACAAGGAGACAAGAATGGGTCAATTTGCATTTTCCTCCATGCTGACCTCCAGTTGAACCAGCACCATTTATTAAAAATGCTGTCTTTTTTTCAACTGGATAGTTTTAGCTACTTTGTCAATTATCAAGTGACCATATGTGTGTGGGTTCATTTTTGGGTCTTCAATTCTATTCCATTGATCTTTCTGCCTGTCTCTTTACCAATACCATACAATTTTTATCACTATTTCTCTGTAGTACAGCTTAATGTCAGAGATGGGGATTCCCCCACAAGTTCTTTTATTGTTGGGAATAGTTTTTGCTATCCTGGGTTTTTGTTATTCCAAAAGCATTTGCAAATTGCTCTTTCTAACTCTATGATAATAGATTTGGAATTTTGATGGAGATTGCATTGAATCTGTAGATTGCTTTCAGTAAGATGGCCATTTTTATATATTAATCCTGCCAATCCATGATCATGGGAGATCTTTCCATTTCTGAGATGTTTTTTGATGTCTTTCCTCACAGACTTGAAGTTCTTGCCACACAGATCTTTCACTTGCTTGGTTAGAGTCACACCAAGGTATGTAATTCTATGTGTGACTATTGGGAAGAGTGTCTTTTTTTCCTAATTTCTTTCTCAATCCATTTATTGTTTGAGTAGAAGAAGGCTACTGATTTGTTTGAGTTAATTTTATATCCATTCACTTTGCTGAAGTTGTTTATCAGCTTTAGGAGTTCTCTGGTGTACTTTTTGGGGTCACTGAAGTATATGATCACATCATCCATATTCCACCTCACATCAGTCAGCATGGCTAAGATCAAAAACCCAGGTGATAGCAGATCCTGATGGAGGATGTTGAAAAAGAGGAACACTCCTCCATTGTTGGTGGGATTGCAAGCTGGTACAACCACTCTAGAAATCAGTCTGTTGATTCCTCAGAAAGTTGGACATAGTATTATCTGAGGACCCAGGTATACCACTCCTAGGCATATACCCAAAAGATGCTCCAACATATAACAAGGACATATGCTCTTCTATGTTCATAGCAGCCTTATTTATAATAACCAGAAGCTGGAAAGAACCCAGATGTCCTTCAACAGAGCAATGGATACAGAAAATGTGGTACATTTACACAATGGAGTACTACTCAGCTATTAAAAACCATGAATTCATGAAACTCTTAGGCAAATGGATGCAACTAGAAAATATCATCCTGAGTGACATAACCTAATCACAAAAGAACATACATGATATGCACTCACTGATAAGTGGACATTAGCCCCAAAGCTCTGAATACTCAGGTACAAGCCACAAACCACACGAAGGTCAAGAAGAAGGAAGACCAAAGTGTGGGTTCTTCAGTCCTTCTTAGAAAAGGGAATAAAATACTTATGGGAACAAATATGGTGACAAAGTATAGAACAGAGACTGAAGGAAAGGCACCCTAGAATTTGTCCCATCCGGGGATTCATCCCATTTATAGTCACCAAAACCTGACACTGTTGTGGATGCCAAGAAATGCTTGCTGAAAGGAACTTGATATAACTGTCTCCAGAGAGGCCCTGCCAGAGCCTTACAAGTACAGAGGCAGATGGTCACAGGCAACCATTGAAATGACCACGGGGTCCCCAATGGAGGAGTTAGATAAAGGACTGAAGGAGCAGAAGAGGTTTGTGACCCTATAGGAAGAACAATATCAACCCCACAACACTCCCAGGGGCTAAGCTACCAATCAAGG
Organism: Mastomys coucha; assembly: GCF_008632895.1. Taxonomy (NCBI): domain Eukaryota; kingdom Metazoa; phylum Chordata; class Mammalia; order Rodentia; family Muridae; genus Mastomys; species Mastomys coucha. The sequence continues at coordinate 39,206,079 of NW_022196903.1, forward strand.
AGTACACATGCCTCCTTCTGTTTATGTAGCAGAGGATGACCTTGTTAGGCATCAAAAGAGGTTCTTGGTCTTATGAAGGGTTGATAGATGCCCCACTTCAGGGAATTGAGGAGAGCAGGTGGGAGTGGGTAGGTGGGTGGAGGAACATCCTCTTATAAGTAAGGGAGTGGGGAGATGGCATAGAGGGTTTCTGGGAGGAGGAAACCAGGAAAGGGGATAACATTTGGAAGGTAAATAAAGAAAATATCCAAAAATATGCATGTCTTTAATTCATACCTTTATTTCCCAATACCTTTCTCTTCAGATTTGGGACCTGATCTATTTATGGTCCCACATAAGTTCTCTAATAAATGACAGTTATTGGACCTAAAAATTCTTTGAAGATACAAAGACGATGAAGGAAGTAAAAGAAAAATGAAAAAAAGAGGAGAAGGAAGATACAGGTGATAAAAAGTAAATGAGAATCAGGAGGAATAAGAAGAAATGCAGAGGAAGGAACTGACAAAATGGTGTAGAGAAAAAAAAAGATCCCCTTTAAAACAATTTTCCAAATAGAGGGACTGAAATAATGAGTGTTCTTTATGTCTGAATACCTAAACATTCAAATTATTTTTACCTGACCCTCTACACAACATTTGTAGCTACCATAGTTCTTCCTGTTCTTTCTAGAATGTCTTTAGCTTCCTTTTGTTTTCTTATAGAAAACTGCAAGCACCTGTTCACCAATTGCAGAGAACCTGTCATTGAAGGAAGAGTTTGATAAGGATCTATTTAGTGCCTAATTTTTTATTAGATATTTTCTTTATTTACATGTCATATGATTTCTCCTTTCCCAGTTTCCCCTCCAAAAAAATAAAACAAAACAAAAACCCAAAAAACAACTAGAACAAACCCCTGTTGCCTCCCCCCACCCCCTGCTTGCTACTCCACCCTCTCCCACTTATTGGCCCTGGCATTTCCTACACTGGGGCACAGAACCTTCACAGGGCCAAGGGCCTCTCCTCCCATTGATGCCCTACTTTGCAATCCTCTACAATACACATGCTGCCAGAGCAATCAGTTCCACCATGTGTACTCCTTGGTTGGTGGTTTAGTTCCTGGGAGCTCTGAGGGTACTACTTAGTTCATATTGTTGTTCATGCTAAGGGGCTGCAAACCCTTCAGCTCCTTGGGTCCTATCTATAGCTCCTTCACTGGAGACGCTGTGCTCAGTTCAATGGATGGCTGTGAGCCTCTACTTCTGTATTAGTCAGATACTGTCAGAGCCTCTCAGGAGATAGCTATATCAGGCTGGATTGTCCTTCCTTCAGTCTCTGTTCCATAGTTAGTCTGTACAACTCCTTCCATGGGTATTTTGTTCTCCCTTTTAAGAAGGAATGAAATGTCCACATTTTGGTCTTCTTTCTTCTTGAGTTTCTTGTGGTTTGTGGGTTGTTCTCCATGTATTCCGAACTTCTGGGCTAATAACCATTTATCAGAGAGTGCATACCATGTGTGTTCTTTTGTGATTGGATTACCTCATTCAGGATGATATTCTCCAGATCCATCCATTTCCCTAAGAATTTCATGAATTCAATGTTTTTAATAGCTGAGTAATACTCTATTGTGTAGCCATTCCTCTGTTGAGGGACATCTGGGTTGTTTCCAGTTTCTGACTATTATAAATAAGGCTGTTATGAACATGGTAGAGCATGTGTCTTTATTACATGTTGGAGCATCTTCTGGGTATATGCCCAGGTGTGTTATAGAAGAATGCAAATCGATCCATTTCTATCTCCTTGTACAAATCTCAAGTCCAAGTGGATCAAGGACCTCCACATCAAACCAGATACACTGAAACTAGTAGAAAAGAAAGTGGGTAGTGCCTAATTTTAATCTACAAGTAAACTGAGATGAAGGTCACATGAAAAGCAGCTGAACAAATGGATCACCAGAAACAATGTCACTGGCAAAGAGTGCCCAAGAGTGACAGGAGGCTGTGTACTGTACAAACTGACTGTGTGAGTTCAGGTGTTATGAATACAGGACTGCTGACTATTCTCAGAAGGTATCCTTTCTCCTGGACACCAGATGGAGGAAAAATGAAGCTGAAGAATAAGAGAGAGGAAATGGACTGCTAGTGTAAAGGGTAAAGGATGTGCACAAAAGAAAAATGAATTTACCCAACAATGAGACAAGAAGGGCTGGGGGTCCCTGTGGAGAGTTGTGAAAGAGAACCAAAAGGCCAAAAGGATGTTAGTACTCCTAGGAGGACAAGAATTTCAGCTTAATCTAAAAACACTAAGACTGTTATCATGAGGAAAAAAGATAGTATATGAAAAGTATGCATTTTACAAATGAAACACTGGTAACCTGAAGTCCTAGAGCCTTTAGTCCCATCCACTATAGGGCTCTGCTCCATGGAGTTGCATGAGAAAATGTCAAAAGGTCAGTATGGACTTAATGTACAGCATGGTGTACAAAGAGCCACAAAATGAGAAGATATGATTCTAGTGATACCTGCTTTCTGATAAGTTTGCAGTGTCCCTGCCAAGTCCCCAATTTTTGGCTCTGCCCCACTAATGCTGCCTTTTTGCCCAAAGACAAGGTTTCTTTACTGTTTAAGTCACTTTGTTCTTCTCAATGGATTCACGGGATGGTTAACCTTTGAGACCAGCATGAATAGATATGTGCCCCCCTTGTTTCTTCCTAAAACCTTTATCATTTCTTTTCTTTCACTCAAAATAATTAGATGTCACAGTGGTGATGTAAGTATCTATGTACATGTAGGAAGAAAACAAAGACAACTAGGAAATGTTTCACACACTTCTCTAATCTGGTTTCCATGTACTTTTAGAGGATCTGGCATGTATTCTTCTGCCATTAGTGACATATTAAAGTTAACTAAATATGTGTCCACTTCTCCAAAAGTTAAACTCCTAGATTCTTCTTTAATGACTGATAGTAAATTTTTATGTCCCTTTAACAGCAGCCATATCAAGAAATGTGCATTTTTAGAACAAGATAAGTCCCTTTGAGAAGGAAAGACCTGATGTGTATGGAAAGAAGGTGATGCAGCCTAAAGGAAAAGAGCAAGGAAGACAATGCGAAAGTTTTATTCAGAGAAAGAAGGCTACATATTGTGGGCTGAGTGATGGGATGCCAGCAACAACATTAAAAATCAATGTACTGTATAAAAATTAGTCAGCGTAAGACCAATTGTAAAATACAGAAATCATCTTCAAAGAATGGAAAGTGAAGTACTTGATTCCAAACGAAAGCTGTTGCACATGAATCAGGAGAAAAATACCAAAGGTTGTCAAAATATCATATTTTTTCTTACTTTTGGCAAGAGTTCAAATGAAAAAGCCAGAGGAGAAATTTACTTTTCTGAGAAAGCGAGAGAAAACCCACACTGACATTCATGTTTGCTTGTAAACAATACTGTTTTCACATATCATCTGCTGTTTTCTTCAATGTTGCAAGCACCATTTGCAGGCTGATTGAAGTGGGAGAGTGGGACAAACATGCGATGGTTGCCATGTATACCGAGGAATGGGAAGAGTAGCTAATGACATTTCAGATCACCTGCCTCTCCCTTGAGCTGGGATTGCCTGTATTTCAGGCTAGCCTTAAACTCACAATGCAGTCAAGGATGACCTTGACCTTCTCATTGTCCAGTCTTCTTTTCCCCATTATTTAAATTATGAGTGTGCACCATCAAACTGGATTTAAGCATTTCTGATATGTACCACAAGGCTTTTAGGTATACTCGTTGGCTCTCTTCTGACTATGCCACAGTTGAAGGTTTCCCATGCCAACTCTCTGACCCAAGAGAATATGGTTTTGTCTATCCACTAACACTTACACATTTGAACTCAGAACCAGCTATTCTGCCTTTTCTTATTCAAGCCAAGTGTCAAAGGGGCATTTGTTTCCTGGTATCTTCCCTAGTGTTCATAGAGCAGTCTGCTTCTAACTTTAAATTTATTGACAAATAACAAAACTAGAAAAGGGCCTTTGATTTTCTTACTTTATTCACATGTGAGACTAGAAATTAGTGTATTTCCATTTAGGGACTAAGGATATTTAGATAGGTATTAAAGGTAAGAGGAAAATGAGACACTCTTTATATACTAAAACAAAATCATATGCATTGGAAGTAAAACCTTAATATGCATGAGGGGAAAGTATAAAATTTACATAGCTCTTAAGAGAAAGCCTGAAGAGCAGGGATAATGATGTGAGATGAGTTTCCTGTCCATGAGAATTTCCTATCTTAAGAGAAAGATAGGCCGGAGAGATGGGACAATGGGTAAAATCATTGGCTATTCTTCGAGAGGAACTGAGTTGGCTCCTAGCATCCACATGGTGACTAACAGCCATATGTAACTTCAGATCTAAAGTACCTGATGCTCTTTCCTGACCCCAAGAGTACTGAACTTATGTGGTACACATACATACATTTGTTCAAATAGGATATAACTACATAACATATTTTAAAGTGAGCAACTGTTTTGCATTGATGGTCATGTCTTAAGTTTTCTATCTTGACTTCATTTGAAAGCAAGATAAGGATATAAAAATAGTCCATAGTGCACCCTCAGTTTTATTATGGGTGTCAGGATACGCTAAAATGAAATAAATAAATGAAATAAAATAAATAAATAAATAAATAAATAAATTGTGAGATCACAATTCTACCCTACCTCTTAACCCTCAGCTAGTTATGGGATTCTCAACCTGTGCCTTGAAACCTCTGAGGGTAGTAGGATTTCTTCATATGGGGTTGATTAAGATACTCAGAGAACAGAAATATTTACATTATAATTCATAACAGTAGCAAAATTAGAGTTATGAAGTAGAAGTGAAAATAATTTTATTGTTGGAGTCACCTCAACATGAGGAACTATATTAAAGGGTTATAGCATTAGGAAGGTTGAGAAGCAGTGCTGTAGGAGAAATGTTGGCTATAAGGTAGATGTACACATACCAGAACTGGTTAATGAGCCTGAAGAGCAGGGATAATGATGTGAGATGAATTTCCTGTCTATGATGTCAATATAAATCATGAGAGGTAAATGATGAACAGCAGGCAAGAGAAAAAATGAATTAGAAGAAGAGGCAATAATCCCCTGTGCAGCAGTTTAATAGAGAAATTAAGGCTTCAAGGAAACTGTTAACTGTTAACTGTTTATTTATTTATTATTATTTGAAAGAAAGGGCTTATAGATTATATGAATAAACATGCACTACTCACAACCTAATAAAGGCTAAGGGAGTGAGTCACTTTAAATTCACATGAAGAAAGTAATTCCAACATGGAAGTTCATAGTGCATGTGAATACACACAGAGGGGCCTAGAAATTTTTGAGTGAATGCAGCTGAACGCTATCACTGCAAAGTAAATGGGGATTTTCTTGCTTTTTAACAGGGTTTTCTCAGGTTTGGGTTTCATTTCATTCACTGATGCTAGTGGATCAGAGGCTGAAATAATCTGAACACTGGGTCCGTAGGATAAAATTCCCTGTGAATGCTGGTGAGATGTACTCTCCTACAGTGGAAACACAGCTTAGTATAAGAATGGTATTTACCCTCAGACCTCTTTGTTTATCTTGAAACTAGTTTCGTTTTATTAGAATCATCTAATAAATTAGGAAGTAGAGGCTTCTCAAATAATGTGCCATGTTGTAGGAAGACTTAGGTATACAGTGAAGGATAAATACATATGTCCCAATCTGTTAAAGTTAATTTTTTGTGTCTCCTACTTTTTTCCCTGCCCTTGGGGTTATTTTTCCTTTTCTTGGGCTGCTTAGTCCAGTCTTGATATTAGAGCTTTTGCAACCTCTTATTGGATCTTGTTTTATCATGTTTGATTGTTATGTATTGGAGGTCTGCTCTTTTCTGAAGCAAATGGGTTTGGGGCAGATCTAGGAAGGAGGGGAGGTGGTTGGGAGCTGGGAAGAGTAGAGGAAGAGGAAGCTGTGGTCTGAATATATTGTATGAGAGAAGAATCTATTTTCAATTAAATATACATTTAAAAAGAAAATGATTATAGTTAATGATAGTTCTAATCCCCATTCCCACAGATGTGCTAGCAGAATAAAGAAATTAAACTTTACATGCTGGAACAGTTTCAGATTGTCATGTAATATCCAACAAGTGTTTTGCTTCTAATTACGTATGGATCCAAAGAGGAAAATGGGGAAGAATGCAGATGCCTCTGCAAGCTGTCCACAACTGCTCCGAAGATAGTGTTCAGCTTAGGCCTCCTGTGAAGCCTATCATCAGTGCCATCATCCCCTCACACGAAGACAAGATCAACCATACTGAGTACTCTAGAGCCTCCAGAAGGAAGACTGTTAAGTCCAAGGACAGCCTGGACTACACACACAGGGGCTGTTTCAACAACAACAAAAGAGGATTTGAAGGATGATGAGAGCAGCAAGAGGGAGAAGAGAAACTTGCACTGTGGTTTCTGCTGCATCCCATATGCTTCAGAACTTTACCTTTAACTTGAAATGCTTGGAGTACAACCACCTAGGCTACCCTGAACAAGGGAAGAAAACTTGCAGGCTATGGAATGTCAATTTAGTGACTCAAGATCATTTAATGTGAACGGGAGGACATTACAATTTTTTTTTTTTTTGAGAATGGGCTACACACATCCAGAGCCTAAATTCTTCATTTTCTTGAATTCACAGGTAGAAATCTAAGTCAACATTTAGATTGATCAAAAGTGATTTTTATAGAATTATAGCCCCAAATGGAAACAATAGTAATATTACTTGGTACAAAGGGAAAATAATATGTTATGGCATATTCACATCCTGAAGTTTATGTGAAAATCACAAACTGTCTGTTTGAAAGTCACTTACGAACATGGCAAAATAGTTCAATTTATGTAGCAAGTAAAACCATAGAAAGTCAGGGGTAATGGCTCATGTCTGGAAACCTAATACTCTGGGGACAGAGGTAGGAGCATCACTGTGAGGTCCAGGATAGCATGAGGAATAGAGAAACTCTAGCTGAGAAAAAGGATACAAACTGTCACATTTTAAAAATAATAAAATCCAGGGAATGAGATGCTGACTTAAAACTCATATGGCAAGGATGCTAATTTTGTTTTGCATATGTAAATCTCCCTATAGTTTATAAATATTAAAAATGAACACACAGTAAATTTATAGTTAGAAAAAATATCAAAGCAAATTCCTATGAACTGCAACTCATATCCTTTATGTTAAAATGACCTTTTATATACTACACATACTTAGACATTTAATGATTGGATTTCAAGTCAACACCAAATTGGTAGCAGACATTTTAAAAGCAGTATTATGGGAAGCTATTACAAAGAGACACTGACTACAATTAAAAGAATAAATAAACAAAACAAAACAAAACAAAACATGTAACCAATAGTGTGTTGCTCCTGGAACATACAACAATATTATGGGAAAAGACCCAAGTCCTAAAACTGTGCCTAATAAGGTCATTTCCAGTTGAGCCTAACTAGCTACCAATCTTAACAACCTGTCCAAGAAATTGATACTGTGTAGATGGGAAGAGTTCTACTCTTAAGAAAAGGTCTAAAGACAAAATAACTGACTTTAGTATCTTTTGTATTTTGATAGTTCGTAGGTAGTGATTTTAAAGAAATACAATTTAGTCAAGATCCTAAATCCAACTTCTAAACAGGGATAATTGAGTTAGCCAATGTTTTATACATGATTCATTTTACATTAACATTATACAATACTTTATGCATTTTATATATTTATAATACAGTGTTTTGCACATTCTATACAAAAGCAGATTTACTTATTTTATGTGTATGCCTGGGCTTATGTATTTGTACCATGTGCATGTAGATGTTCACAGAGACCAGAGGAAGGTGTTGGATTCCCTGGAACTGGACTTACAGGTGGTAGTGAGCTGACTGATGTACGTTTTGGGAAGGCAACCCATGTGCATCATCTTTTCTTGTGTTGTTGAAGGCCCTATAAAAGTATTTTGGGGAAAAATAATGTAGTATATATGAATATGATGCTAGGATTACATTATACAATACCTGGGGCAAAGAACTAATCTACATCTATGAAAATTTAAAGAAATCTATTTGCATGTAGTCAGAGAAAATACAAAGAAATATACTGAATATTACATATTATTATGGATATATGTGTATATGAATGTCTCTTGCTAACATTTTACAAAAGCTTATAATGAATATTTGTGTTTATTCTATTTTGAGAGATGATATAGTATTATGATAGGAATTTAGGTTTGAGGCTGAAAAGAATTTTAAATTCTGGGAATTTCAGCTCCAAGCTGGGTAGTCTTGAGTGAATAGATGTATTTAACAAATATAATGTACACATATTAATAGTAGTCAATGTTCATTATGTAATAGTCATTCCATTTCTTTTTAAAAATGACCTCACAGCCTTTTGCCATAATTTTTTTTTCTGAATTATAGTAGGTTGATTTAAGACAAATTCAGAAAAACATATGCACAATTTCAAATGGTGCAGGATATACCTGTAATTTTAGTTAATAAAATATCACTTCTTTTACTTGACTCTTGCTAGATAATGCTTCTATCTGTAGTCTAGTACAGGAATAAGGAGTCTGGAAAAGGATACTGAGGACCTTAAAATTATTGGTATTTTAAGACACTAATATGTTTTAAATATGTATTTATATTTAGATACCAATAGAAATAGTGATGCCTGTGGACATGGTCTAGGGCTTAGAAGACAGAAAAGGATATTGAAAACAGCTCTGAACACTCCTGTATTCACAGTAATCGATGCAGAGACTATCTTTATGAAATTAATAATTTGATACCGAAAAATCATTTTATAGACTTTTCATAATAGAGAGCTTTTTTCAGAATAAATGCATTCTAGTGGAATGAATATCTATGGAAGACATATTTCATTCTGTCACTTCAAGCCAAATAAATCTAGTCAAATCATGAAGTATATTAAGAAAACTGAAACCTCAGTAAAGCTTCTTTTATATATATTTTTTTAACTACTAAGTTACAAGAATAGCTTTTCAAGAGATTGGTTTGGACTCATTCTCCCAACATTGCTAAGTCTTTGTCAATATATTCTTTTTCTTTTCCTCCTCCTCCTCCTTCTCCTCCTTCTTCTCCTCCTTCTCCTCCTCCTCCTCCTCCTCCTCCTCCTCCTCTTCCTCCTCCTCCTCCTCTACCTCTTCCTCCTCCTCCTTCTTTTTCTTCTTCTTCTTCTTCTTCTTCTTCTTCTTCTTCTTCTTCTTCTTCTTCTTCTTCTTCTTCTTCTTCTTCTGCTTCTTCTTCTTCTCCTTCTGGCATTTTACTTAACAGCCTGCTTTTGAATTATGACATTAGGTAATCCTCAGTGAATTAGGTTAGAAAGGATCTAAGTTTTCTGTGTCAGGTCCTAGGTTTTGTTCTATCCATGGTCTTTGCTGTATATCATTCTGATGTCAGAGTTCTCTTCTGATACTCAGCTGAAGTCCCTGCCTTTTTTGCAGACACCAATATGTGGTATTTATATTAAATGTGAGATTCCACTAAAGATTAGTGATTGTTGCAAAAAACTTCCTGTGACAGCTAGTGATGTCATGGACCAGAAACAAGAAGTACTTTTTGAAGACAGTATGGTACATATGGTACAATTCTTTTATTCTTCTTATTAAAAACTTATTTTAGATACTTTTTTACTTATAGTGAACTACTTTTTAAATTTGATATTTTAAATATATCTTAATGTATTAAATAAATGCCTCTATTTTTCTGAATTGCAGATAGTTTTTTGCAACAAATGTAGCTGACAGGACTTTAGGAAGGATTTATTTTGCTCCACAGATTGATAGAACCATTCATCATTATGGGCACATTATAATGGCAGTTTGGGACAGCTGGTCACATTGCATCCGTAGTCAGGAAATAAAGGATGAATACTAATGACAAGCTCCTTGTATTTCCTCTATAATAAACCTAAGGTACCAAACATGGAATGATACTTTGATTATTCTAATCTAGAAATTCATTCATTGCTATGTCCATAGAATTATTTCCGTAGAATTTCATGATCATATCAAGATGATGAACATCAACTATGTTGAAGGTCATTAAATATCAATGGTGGCAAAATAAACATTTGCATGTACTCCTGAACTTACCTATAGTTAAGATTGCATGCATACTTCATAGAATTGCTGGTAAAAACAGATAAGATCATGTGAAACGACTATGATCAATAAACTGCCAGTTCATTACTACTTCGTTGTTTTTGATACATGGTTCAAGTAAATACTGTTACAAAGTAGTTAAGGATAGAAGTTACAGTGAGTGCCATTTGATTTGAGGTAGAGGATGGAAGGCAGTCAGCTCCTTGCAAAACAGTGTGATCCTTTCTGTTTTGCCATAGTTTTACCCCCTTTGCCCATTGGCCTGGAGTTGGTGTCAAATGCTCCTAATAATCAGTTGTAAGAAAAAATGAACTTATTACAGGGCATAAAGCCTGATGAGAAATGCTTTGCTTACAAGGTAATCTAAAGTTATTTGTCAACTGGATATTGAGAACAGGCCACAGAGAGTCTGTGAATCTGGATGTGATGATATTTTTTTCATTAATGGTCCAAAAGATATTTTATAATATGATATTGATTTTTTAGCAATAGTGAACATGATTCTGTAATTCAGAAAAATAGTGGCATTTAATTAATACATTAAGATATATTTAAAATATCAATTTTAAAAAGTAATTCACTATAAGTAAAAAAGTATCTAAAATAAGTTTTTAATAAGAATAACAAAAGAATTGTACCATATGTACCATACTGTCTTCAAAAAGTATTTCTTGTTTCTGGTCCATGACCTCACCAGCAATCACAGAGCAGCAAATCATGTTCTACCCCACCATACTCCCTGCACCCAAAGTGCTATGCTAAACTTGACACACAGCCCCACAGCACCCCCCCATATCCCTGCATGTGAGGATCCCTAACAAGCATAGCAGAAATAGGATCTGTCCTGTGAGGTCAGAACTCCATCATCATTCAGCTGTGGCCATGGAGCAGCCCAACGAGCCCCACTCCAACTCCCTGCCTGCTTCCAAAGATGTAAGCTCTAACCAAAAACACACAGCTCTATCTCCCCCCTGCTACAAGAATGCCTGCTTCAATGCAAATACACAGGGCCACTAATACCAGATACAGCAACAGAGCAAAAGGCAAACACAAGAACATAATCAATAGTAGCCAATATAATATGGTACCATCAGAACCCAGGTCTTCTACTTCAGCAAGTCCTGAACGTTCTAACACATGGGAAGAGTAAAACTGTGACCTTAAATTCCATCTCATGAAGACCATAGAAGCCTTTAAAGAAGAGGCTCACAGCCATCCATTGGACTGAGTACAGGGTCCCCAGTGAAGGAGCTAGAGAAAGGACCTGAGGAGCTGGAGGGTGTGCAGCCCCTTAGGACAAACAACAATATGAACTAACTAGTACCCTCAGACCTCCCAGGGACTAAAACTCCAACCAAAGAATACAAATGGGGGGACTCATGGCTCCAGCAGCATGCATATAGCAGAGAATGGCCAAGTCAGTCATCAATGGGAGGAGAGGACCTTGGCCCTGTGAAGGTTCTATGACCCAGTGTAGGGGAATGCCAGGGCCAGTAAGCAGGAGGGGGTGAGATGGTGAGCAGGGGGAGAGGGGAGGGAACAGGGATTGTTTTAGTTTTTGTTTATTTTATTTTATTTTTTTTTGGAGGGGAACCTGGGAAAGGAGATATTTTAAATAAAGAAAACATCTAATATAAATAAATAAATAAATAAAAAGAAGATATAAATAATCCCATTAACAAAATACAGGAAAAGAATTAAACATGTAGAAGTGTAAAAGGACACAAATTAGTATCCTAAAGAAATACAGGAAAATACAATCAAATAGGCAAAGGAAATGAATAAAACAGTCTGAAATCTAAAAATGGAAATAGAAGAATAAAGAAAACATAAATGGAGGGAAACCTGGAGATGGAAAACCTAGGAGAGAGAACAGTGACTACAAATTCAAGCATCACCAAGAGAATAAAAGAAATGGAATGGGGTAATCTCAGCACAGAAGATTCTGTAGAAGGAAAGGATATATCTATCAAAGAAAAAACCAAATGTAAACAGTTACTAACATGAAATGTCCAGGAAATTTGGGACCCAGTGAATAGAAGAAACCTAAGAAGAATAAGAATAGAAGAAGATGAAGATTCTAAGCTCAAAAGGCCAGAAAACATTTTCAAAAATGTCATAAGAAAACGTCAACTTTTCTAACCTAAAAAAGAGATGGTATAAATTAACAAGAAGTTTACAGAACACAAAATTGATTAGACCATAAAAGAAAATCCTCTTGTCACATAATAATCAAAACATTAAATATACAGAACAAAGAAAGAATTTTAAAAACTGTAAGAAAAAAGGACCAAGTAACATATAAAGGCAAACCCATCAAAATTATAACTGATTTCTCAACAGAAACTCTAAAAGCCAGACCAAAAATCTTACAAAAATGTCTTGCAGACCCCAAGAGAGCACAGATATCAGCCCAGACTACCATGCCCAATAAAAATCAGTTAGCAAATTTAAACAATACCTTGCTGCTAATCCAGTGCTACAGGGGATACTACAAGAAAAATTCCAACACAAAGAAGGTAACTACAATCAAGAAAATATAAGAAATTAATTATCCCATAGCAAAACCTGAGGAAGATATCACATACATTTATTAACTCCTCTAACATCAAAATAACAGGAAGGAAGAATCATTGGTCATTAATATCTCTTAACAACAACTGGGTCAGTTCACCAATAAAAAGAGACACAGGATAACAGAGTTTTTATATAAAAAGGATCCATCATTCTTCTGCATAGAAGAAACATACCTCAGCAATGAAAATGAAGGGCTGCAAAAGCGTCTTCCAAGCAAATGAACATCAAAAAAACTGGAGTAGCCATTATAATATCTAATAAAATAGACTTTCAACAGAAAGTTATGAAAAGAGATGGGGAAAGATGCTTTATATCTATCAAAGGAAAAATCCAAGATGACTTCTCAGTTCTAAATATATAAGCCCCAAATGCAAGGGCAACTACATATGTCAAAGAAGCTTAACTAAAGCTCAAATCACATCTTGAACAAAAATAGTGGGGGACTTCAAGACCCTCCCCCACCAATGAACAGGTTATTGAAATAGAAAAAGAAAAAATATAAACAGAGAAACAATGAAACTAACAAACATTATAAACCAAATGGATTCAACAGATATCTACAGAACCTTCCTGCACAAAACAAAACAATATACATTCTCAGCATCTCAGAGAACTTTCTCAAAAGTTGATAATAGAGTCAGGTACAAAGTTAGCTTCAACAGTTAGAAAAAAGATGAAAGAACCTCTTGTATTCTATCAGATCACTACAGATTATGGCTGAAACAACAGAAACAACAACACACAAAGCCCAAACATTCAGAGAAACCGAACAACTGTCTATGTAATGATCACTTGGTCAAGGAAGAAATAAAGAATGAAATGAAAGACTTTTTAGAATTCAATGAAAATGAATACACAAAATACCCAAACTTCTGAGACACAATGAAAGCAATGCTAAAGAGAAAATTTCATAGCACTAAATAACTTCCTGAAGAAGTTGGAGAGATCACATACTAACAACTTAACAGCACATCTGAATGCTAAACAACAAAAAGAAGCAAACACAACCAAGAGAGTAGACAACTGGAAATAGTCAACCTCATGCCTGGAATCAATCAATTAGAAACAAAAAGAACAATACAAAGAATCAACAAAACCAAGAACTGGTTTTTGAGAAAATAGGCAAGATAGACAAACACTTATCTAAAGAAACACAAATGAAAAGGTTCAGAGACAATATCCAAATTAACAAAATCAGAAATGAAAATGGAGACATAAGCACAGAAAATGAGGAAATAAAAAATTTGTCTTATTTCAAAAGTCTGTACTCCACAAAACTAGAAAATCTAAATGAAATGGATAAATTTCTAGATAGATATCACATACCAAAGTTAAATCAAGATCAGGTAAATTTTCTAAATAGTCCCATAATCCCTAAAGAAATAGAAGTAGTCATTAAAAGTCTTCCAACCAAAAGACAGACAAACAAACAAACAAAACGAGCCAAACAAACAAACAAACAAACAAACAAAAAACAGAAAGAAACAAAAAACCCAGGGCCAGATGGTTTTAGTGCAGAACCCTACCAAACATTCAATGAAGAGCTAATACCAATATTCTTCAAACTATTCCACAAAATAGAAACAGAAGGAATACTACCTAATTTATTCTCTGTAGTCACAGTTATTCTGATACCTAATCCACACAAATACTCAACAAAGAAAGAGAACTTCAGACTAATTTCCCTTATGAACATTGATGAAAAAATACTAAATAAAATTCTTGCAAACTGAATCCAAGAACACATCAAAAACAGCATTCATGACAGTCAAGTAGTCTTCATCCCAAGGACAGAAGGATGGATCAATATATGAAAATCCATCAGTGCAATCCAGAATATAAAGAACTAAAAAATTACATGATCCTCTCATTAGATTCTGAAAAAGCCCTCCAAAAAATCCTCCACCCTGTCATGTTAAAAGTCTTGAGGAGATCAGGAATTCAAGGCACATACCTAAACATAATAAAAGCAATCTACACAAAATCAATAGGCAACATCAAATTAAATGGAGAGAAAGTTGAAGCAACACCATTAAAATCTGGAACAAGACAAAGATGCCTACTTTCTCCCTCTGTATTCAATAAAGTACTTGAAGTCTAGCTAGAGAAATGATACAACAGAAGGAATACAAACTGGAAAGGAAGAAGTCAAGCCATCACTATTTCCAGATGATATGATAGTGTATGTAAATGATCCCAAAAATTCTACCAGAGAACCCCTACAGCTGATAAACTCCTTCAGCAAGGTGGCTGGGTACAAAATTATAGGTCAAGGTAAGCAACAGAGAGAGGAAAATGAAGGTTGAAGACAGGAGCTGGAAAAGATGCTAGAACAAACAACAAAAAAAAAACAAAACTTCAAAGAGTATACAGATCAACAGAGAGAGAAAATAAAGACTTGACAATACAGCCTAGAGGAAACACCTGAACTAAATGTACAGGAGTTTTTAAATTAAGATAAGCTAAGGAGAGAGAAAAATGAAGGTTGGATAAAGGAGCTAGAAAAGATGCTAGAACAAAGAAAAAGAAGAAGAAGAACATTATAGATCAGACTGAAGAACAGAAAGAGAGATTTAAGACATGGCAATATATCCTAGAGGAAACACCAGAACTAAAAGTACAGGATTTTACAAGTCAAGATAAGCAACAGAGAGAGGAAAATCAAGGTTGGAGACAGGACCTGGAAAAGATGCTAGAACAAAGGTTTAAGAATTTCATAGATCAAACTGAACAACAGAGAGATAGCAATAAACTTTGGAAGCAGAACCTGAAGTATAATTTACTAAACTTAGTAAATCAAAAGAAGGTAGATGCCACAGTATTAGAATTACAACATAAAGAAAAAATAAAATTATGGAAGCAAGGTTTAGAACAGAAGATACAGGAATTTATAGAGCAGAATGAACAACAGCAGAGAGAAATTTAAGACTTGGCAATATGGCCTAGAGGAAACTCTAGAACTAAAGGTATAGGAATTTATAGGTCAAGATAAGTAACAGAGAAAGGAAAATGAAGGTTGGAAAAAGGAGCTGGAGAAGGCACTAGAACAAAGGATGAGACATCTCACAGATCAGACTGAGCAATGGAGAAAAAATAATGAAGACTAGAAGTAAGACTTGGAGGAGGATCTTTCAAAATTAATCAATCAAAATAAAATAGATGTCAGAATATCAGAATTAAAAATAAAAAAATTAAAATGTGGCAGTAGTACCTTGAACAAAGGATAGAGGAACTTATGGATGAACAACTAAAGGAAAGATGAAACATGGCCACAGGCTTTGAGAGAGAAACTTAAAATATTGACTAGGGAAACTACATAGAAAGAGAAAACAATCCTGAGCAATAAAAAAACCTCTGAAGAAATCATGATCCCTGATTTGCTGTACTATATAGCAATAGTTATAAAAACTGCACCATAATGGTACAGAAACAGACAGATTCATCAATGGAATTGAATCAAAGGCCCAGAAATATACCCACATACCTATAGACACTTGATTTTTGACAAAGAAGCCCAAACCACACAATGGAAAAAAAAAGAAAGCATCTTCAACATATACAGCAGTTATAATAGGATGTCTGCATGTAGAAGAATGAAAATAGAGTAACATTTATCATCCTACACAAAGCTCTAGTTCAAGTGGATCAAAGACCTCAAAATAAAACCAGACACCCTGAACCTAGTAAAAGAGAGAGTGGGAAAAACTTTGAACTCATTGGTACAGGAGACAATTTCCTGAACACAACACCAGAGGCTCGGGCCCTAAAATCAACAATTGATAAATGAGACCTCATTAAACTGAAAAGCTGTTGTAACACAAAGAACACAATTAACAAGACAAAATAGCAGATTGGGATGGATTGTCACCACCCCTACATGTGACAGAGGGCTAATATCTAAAATATAAGAAACTAACGAAACAAACAACAAACCAAATAACCAAACTCAAAAATGAGGCACAGAAGTAAACATAAACCTCAACAGAAGAATCTCAAATGGCCCTTAAAACATTCAACATCCTTATTTAGCAGGGAAATACAAATCAAAATGAACCTGTGATATCATCTTATACCAACTAGAATAGTTATGATAAAAAAAAAAAAATCTCAAGGAAAGAGCTAGGGAGATGGCTCAGCAGTTAAGAGCCCTGACTGCTGTTCCTGCAGTCCTGAGTTCAATTCTCATCAAGCACAGGGTGGCTCACAACCATGAGAAATGGGATCTGATGCCCTCTCCTGGTGTGTCTGAAGAGAGTGACATTGTCCTAACATATATACACACCAAAAAACCAAACCAAACCAAACCAAAACAATAAAACCTCCTGGTGAGTATGTGAAGGGGAACACTCTTCCATTACTGGTAGGACTGCAAACTTGTACAACCACTCTGGAAATAAATATGGCAGTTTGTCAGAAAACTGGAAATGGTTTTAGTTGGAAATAGTTATACCTGAAGACTCAGCAATACCATTCCTGAGCATATACCCAAATATGGACCACCATACTCCAAGGACATATGTTCTACTATGTTCATAGATGCCTTAGTTGTAATAGTCAGAAACTGGAAACATACTGAGTATCTCTCAACTGAAGAATGGTTATAGACAGTGTGGTTCATTTACATAATAGAGTCATATTCAGCTATTAAAAATAAGGACCATGAATTTTGCAGTCAAATGGATTGAACTTGAGAATATTATTCTGACTGAAGTAAATCCAGACCCCAAAGGACATACATGGAATATACTCACTGATAAGTGGATATTAGCCAAACAGTACAGAATACCCATGATACAATCCACAGACACAAGAAGTTAAACAAAAATGAAAACCCAAGAAATGATGCCTGAATCATACTTGGAGAAAAAATGGCCATAGGAGGCATAGACAGGGGGTGGGGTGTGTGTGGAGAGGTAATAGAAGGGGAGGCAGGATCAGGTGAAGGGAGAGAGAGAAGAGAGGCCCAGAGTGCCAGGAAAATGAATAGAAATCTGTTTCTGGTAGGGGCTGGTGAGAGGGAAGGATCTCTAGGAAGTCTGAGACACCTGAGATAGGGGAGGCACCTAGGAGTCAATATAGGTGACCTTAGCTGAGATGCCTAACAGTGAGGACATGGAACCTGAAAAGCCTGTCTCCTATTGACATGAAGACTCCCCAGTGGAGGGATAATGACATCAATCCATCCACAAAGCTTTCGACCCAAATTTATCCTGTCCAAAAGAAATGCAGAGATGGAGCAGAGACCAAAGGAAAGGCCAGTCTATAATCAGCCCAACTCAGAACCCATCCCATGGGCAAGCACCAATCCCTGACATTACTAATGACACTCTGTTATGCTTGCACACAGGAGTCCAGAATAACTGACCTCTGTGAGGCTCTACCCAGCTGCAGACTGAAACAGATGTAGATAACCACAGCCAAACATTAGATGGAAGTTAAGGACACTTGTGGAAGAGTTGGGGGAAGGATTGAAGTCCCTGAAGTAGCAGGGAACACCACAGGAATACCACCAGAGTCACAAACCTGATTCACTAGGAGCTCTCAGTGTCTGAGCCACCAACCCAAGAACACAGAGAAACTGGAAAGAGCTCCTTAATCTTCCCCTACCCACAAAGGTAGTCTTCATGCTGTTTTGTCTGACCTCTGGAGAAGAGGATGTGCTTAATCTGGCAGAGACTGGAAGTTCCAGGGTGGGGGGATGTCCAAGGAGGGCCCCACACTCTCAAAGGAGAAGGGGAGTGGGAAAGGGAAGAAGGGATTCTGTGAGGGAGGGAATGAGAGCAGTGTTTGGGATGTACATAAATAAGTGCAAACATAAATAAATAACTTCAATAAAGACAAATATTTCTTTATACTTATATTTATTCATATATATTATGTTGTTTATAAAGGGATACTTTAATATATGTGGAGGAATATAATTGAAGTTGTCTAATATTTAACCTCAATACGTATGTATTTAGAAAGTTTGACTTTTCAGAATTTGGAAGAGAATACATGTATAAATAAGATATTGTATAATCACACAAGGATAACCAGGGTTAGATTTTATAATCAAATATATCATTTATCTATCATATAACTCAGGACTTGACTTAATTGTGCACAAGACTTAGAAGAGAAAATATTAAACTTTAGCATTTTTCAGACTGAGAACTCTGGGTGAGGAATTCTGTAGGTAATAACACATTAGATATTTTCATTTTCAGTTGCTGATACATGGGATTTATATGCCAAAGAAGTTGATATTAAGGATTTATTTTTACTTACATATAGTAACACTTTTTAATAAAGATATTGATTTTAAGTATTTTCTTCCATTATTTTCACCAAGTAAAATTCTCCAATGTGTACCAGAACAGTTGAAGATTAAATTCAATATTTATATTTAATTATGAAAACAATAACCCTTCTCCAAACATATGGAAGGCTTTAAATCTGATTTTTATTTTTATACTTAATATGTTAATCTATTCAGAAAACATTTGTAAGTAACTTACACAGATATTTATCCCATAATTATATTTATATTTATCAGCTGAAATGTTTATAGATATAAGATATGCATCTGTTCACTATGAATTCATTATCAATTTACAAGGGCTATGAGGATGATACAAGCTGAAATCCATATTGATAATTTGCATGCTTGTTAGTTTCTCTTACGTTGATAGGAACTAGGGTCATATGGGAAGAGGGACCCTCTATCAAGAGATTGTTCCCATCGGTATACCTCTTGGTAGGTCTGTAGTGCATTTTCATTTTAAATGGCTGATATGGAAGGACTCAGCTCAGGGTGGGCAGTGTCACCCTTAGGCAGGTCATCCTGAGTGTGTAAGAAAACAGGCAAACTACTGGGTAGCATTCATCTGTGGTTTCTCTTCAAGCTTTTGTCCTTGGTTCCCCTCTTGGTTTTCCTGGAGGACAGACTGCAATCTATAACCAAAGTAGACTCCTCATCCCCCCCAAAGGGCATTTAATCATAGTTTTCACCACATCAATAGAAGCCAATAGAACATCCTTATAGTAACATGCAATTAGGGGTATTGCTTCATTTTTAATTCATTCCCCCAAAAGGAGGAATTATTATAATTATAAAATAGCTAAGTAATGTGGGTTTAGGCAATCACATATAAAGCAGTTTTTCTGGTTTATAATCAGTATATTTGTCATTTCATTAATAAAATTATGATCTGAAACCCAGTTTTTCTGGCCATACAGACACAGAAGAGAAAACATAAAAATAATAAGTTATTATTATTTTTAAAATTGGTATCTGCCATGAAGTGCATCTAAATAGTTTATAAATTAAAACAATCAATTCTTCACACTACTAGCAGCCTTCACAAAATTCAAAAATGTGAAGAAGAATTCTCAATATGCAGTTCAAGTAAGACATACATTTGAAATTAAATTAATATATCTGATTAATGAAAATATCAATTATATCCTAAGGTTTTGTCAAGTGTTAAGTAGGATTAACCTCTATTAGCTGGATGAGAAATGTAGTTCAAAGACAACTAGATTTAGAAAGCTATTTCAAACACTATCAAGCAGTTATCTGTTGATTACAATTAAAAAAATATTGTTAGCAGAGAAGGAACTTGCATCCTAGATATTTTTGCCTCATCTAAGGCTATGACTTTCTAATATTAAGGAAAGTCACACACCATAGCACCTTTGGTAAACCGCATGAAGTCACTGAGCAGACAAGGGAAATGAATAGAACAATACGTAAAAGACAGGCATTGGGGGCTTGATGTTTTTGATTTAAAAATCCTGATCTTATTTATGACATTGAGAAAGGTAGCTTTGTGCTTTAGTTTTCTCAGGGGCCAAGTGAGGAGTATGCCTGCTACATGGCTACTTTGGATGTTAAACTGAAACTGTAAAAAACACAATAACTGGAATGCTTATAATGATGGCCATGAATTTTGGTTTTACTAATGGATAACCTAAACTTCAGTCCATGGTTCTGAAGTCCTGTTTTTGTTTTGTTTTCTGATAATAACCCAGGTTATAGAATGTAGTAATTGTAGTTGACAGGTTTACAGATCACACAGTGCAGAAGAAAGCTTTGTGTTTTAGTCTGGCTAGTAACAAAATGTCTTATGGTAGATGACTGATAAAGAGCACACACTTCTTTCTAAGAATTTTGAGGGTTTTCTGGAATCTAAGGTCAAGATGGAGGTGATAATGGTGAAAACCTATTTCTCAGAGATGGCACCTTCTCACTGTATGGAGATTAGTTAGTCCTCTGTGGTCTATTTTCGTAGAATATGCATCTTACTAGTGAGGATTGTGACATAATGCTTTACCCTTTCCCAAAGTCTCATACCCTAATAACATCTTCCCAATGGTCAGAATTTTAACCCATGATTTTGGAAGATAAAAATGTCATTGAGAACTTAGTGTTGAGTACAGTGGTTAGATCCATGCTATGACTGTATCACAGCATAAATGGTCTATTTGACAAAGTCTTCAGAGTCCATCTTTCTCACCAAGAAGCAGCATTGAAATAAGATTGATTAATGCTGTGCCCCAGGGCCAACTTTCTCAGGAAAAGCAGGAAAGAAATGCTTAGATTGGCAAATTTGGAACTCTTGATCTTGAAGAAACTTTTATCCAATTTGAAGACACTCAATAGAGTACTGAAGCCACTAGACTCTACATGTTGGATTCTCAGTGTGTAGTCTCACAAATTTGTAAGGATCTTAGAGATTTTCCTTTCTAACTCAAAGAAACAAACCCAACTCTGGGCCAAGTATGCTGAATGGAGTCTTATATTCTCTTGCTCTTTACTCTTCTATATATGGAGTATAGCTCTATCACTAACAATTTTCCAAATGAAGGAGAGAAAAAATAAAAGTCATTTATTTTGAAAACATCTAGAAATTAAATGTCAGTAGCAATGAACTATGTCCCATTTGCAGTATGTATAATTCTTTTTTTCCCTTATCAAATCTTTGAAGGCACATTTCTTTATTCATTGGAAATACAGTTATATGGATGACAAGGTGAAAAAATCTATTAATGTTTCACTGAATTCATTAACCTTGTATTACCCAATGTACTCATTAGGTACTATCTACTCGACACCAATCTGGACATACTTAGGAAAAAGGGATTTCAACTGAAGAATTGCCCATATCAGGTTTGCCTGTGGGCACATATGTGGGACATTTCTTAATTGGTGATTGATTTGATACTTTCCAGTACACTACAAGTGGTGTCATCCCTGGGCGAAAGGACCTGAACTGTATGCAAGTAGCTGACCAAGCAAGAGAAAGAATGCCAGTAAGCAGCATTGTTTCTGCTTCATGCTCTTGCTCCGATTTCTTGTTTTGGTTTTCTGTGATAATGAACTGTAAACTGAAATAAACTTTTTCTTTTACAAGTTGATGTTGGTCAATATTTATCACAGCAATAATCATGGGTGAGATGGAAAGACAGACAGAGCACTTGAGCCTTGAGGTACTTCCTTCAGATTTAAAGAAGAGTGCTTAGACAGTATAGTCAGTGAATTTAGGAATCATTTTCCTTCTCTGGCTAGCTGCCCCTAACATTTACTATGTCACCTGTTTAAAGCAGACAAAGCCCAGAACTGTCACAGCAGCCTGAGAAGTTCCCTTTTCCTACAGTGACCTTTCCCCAGGGAAAGCCTGATCCTTGATTTTACTGCAGAAAAGACTTTCTAGATGACCCAGAAAGAAGCAGACAGAATTTATTTAAAAAAAAAGAAATTTACCTCATATTTGAAGCATGGAGGCTAACTGAAAGAAACCATTAGGAAGAAAACATGACACACCAGTGAGCATTGGTCTGACCTTTATAACAAGTCACTTGCTTCATTATCTTTACAATGCTTATATAAAAGATTTTGATCTTACATAAAAGACACTGAAAGAATCATTTTTAAAGAACTGCTAAAGAATTTAAATGAGATAATGGAGTAGTCAGTAGCCAAGGTAATTATTGATTCTGTGAAACTATAGATCATAGAGACTCAGGAAGTTAGGGAATCTATGATTTTGTTTTGTTTTTATTCACTTTACATCTCATCACTCCCCCTCCTAGTGCCTCCTCCCACAGTCCCTACTCTCATCTCTCCTCCTTTTCTCCTCTGAAAGAGTGGAGTTCCCCCTGGGAATCCCCCAACCCTGACACATCAAGTGTCTGTGGGGCATGACACATCCACTCCTGCGGATGCCAGACAAGGCATGGATTTCACAGACAGGCAATAGCTTTAGGGATAGCCTCCACTTCGGTTTTGGGACCCACATGAAGATCTATCTGCACATCTGCTAGATATGTGTGTGGGGCCTAGGTCCAGCCTATGTAAGCTCTGTGGTTGGTAATTCAGTCTCAGAGAGCCCACAAGGTTCCAAGTTAGTTGACTCAGTTGGTCTCCCTGTGGAGTTCTAACAACTTTGGGACTCTCAACCCTTCCTGCACTCCTCCATAAAAGTCCCCAAGCTCTATTCAATGCTTGGTTGTGGGTCTCTGTATCTTTCTGAGTCAGATACTAGGTGAAACCTGTCAGAGGACAGCCATGCTAGGTCTTTGTTTACAAGTATAACATTGTCATTAATAGTGTCAGGGATTGGTGCCTCCTACAAATATTTTATTCCCTTTTCTAAGTTAGATTCAAATATTTTCTCTTGGGATTCCTTCTTGTTTAGCTTCTTTGGTTTTGTGGAATGTAACATGTGTATCCTGTATTTTACGGCTAATATCCACTTATAAGTGAGTACATACCATGCATGTCCTTTTGAGTCTGGGTTTTCTCACTCACCATGATATTCTCAAGTTCTATCCATTTGCCTGCTAAGTTCATGATGCCTTTGTTTTAAATGGCTCAATAGTATCCCATCATGTTGATATAGCACATTTTCTTTTTCAATTCTTCAGTTGAGGGACCTCTAAGTTGTTTCAAGTTTCCAGCTATTATGAATAAAGCTGCTATGAATATAGTTAACCCAGTGTCCCTGTTGTATAGTGTGGCATTCTTAGGGTATATGCCAAGAAGTGGTACAGCTGGGTCTTGGGGTAGAAGTATTTCCAATTTTCTGAGAAACAATAGATTGATTTCCAAAGTGGTTGTACAAGTTTATACTCCCATCAACATTTAGGAATATTCTTGCTTCACATCCTTGCATATGCTATCACTCAAGGTTTTAGCCAATCTGACAGCTGAAAGATGGAATCTCAGAGTTATTTTCATTTGCATTTATTTTCTTGATGGGTAAGAACTATGAACATTTCTTTAAGTGTTTCTTGGCATTCAAGATTCTTCTGTTGATAATTCTCTCTTTAGCTCTATACCCCATTTTAATTTGTGTTATTTGGGTTGTTGGTGTCTAACTTCTTCAATTCTTTGTTTGTTTTGAATATTAGCCCTCTATCAGATGCAGGGTTGGTGAAGATCCTTTCCCAATATGTAGACTTCCATTTTGCCCTCACCAATCTGTAGACTTCTATTTTGCCCTCATGGTAGTGTCCTTTGTCTTGCAGAAGCTTTTCAGTTCATGAGGTCTCATTTATCAATTGTGTATCTTGAAGCCTAAGCCATTGGAGTTCTGCTTAGCAATAGTCTCCTATACCAATGAATTCAACGCAATTCCCTACTTTCTCTTCTATTAGATTTAGTGTTTCTGGCTATATGTTGAGGTCCTTCATTCACTTGGACTTGAGTTTTGTGCAGGGTGATAAATATGGATCTATTTGCATTCTTCCATGTATGCATCCCTGTTGCATCCAGTTAGTCCAGCACCATTTATTGCAGATGCTTTCTTTTTTCATTGTATGGTTTTGGCATTGTTACCAAAAATCAAGTGTCCATGGGTGTGTGAATTTTTGGGGGGGTCTTTGACTCAATTCCATTGATCAGCCTATCTGTTCTTATGCATATTTATTGCTGTTGCTCTGTAGTACAGCTTGAGGTCAAGATGGTATTACCTCCAGAAGTTCTTTTATTGTTCAGGATTTTATTAGCTATCCTAGGTCCTTTATATTTCCCTCTGAAGTTGAGAATTTACTGTTAACAAATAAGCAGTTTTGTTTGTGAGATATGAAGAAAAAAATCTGGGACAAGGGGATTTGGCTTTAAAAATTGGCATAGGATTTTATGGAAAAAATAATTTAAAAGTAATTGCTTTGAGTTTGCAAAAAATCAGTCAGATGTAATGAACCTCTACTTATTGTTGGGTAGTTGTTTCAATTGCTATTTTTATATTATCTTGAGATGAGGGTATGACCATGTCTACAATGCTGGACTCAAGATCACTGTGTAGAACCCCTTCATTTACTACAGGGGTTAATAAATAAAGCCAGACCCTGAGGTTAGCCCCTGGGTATTAACAAATCTAAGAAGAAAGAAAGCAGTCACTTGGCCATTCTTCCTGAAATCAATCTAGATATTGAAAATTTCAAGAGATTTCCCAGAAAAACAGGTAGTAAATATAGAAGCATAGGATTTCTGGCATGTTCATGATGATGCTTGGGTACAACTATCAAAACCATTACTTGTATAAAAGAAAATCATGTAAGTATGAATTCTGATATGATAATGTTTGCAGAGTTTGCTATGCTCAAGATTAGGTTTACCCACTTATGAGCAAAAATTACAATGCCTTACTATTTTAATAAATTATAAAGTTGTCCTTGACAGCAGCTGTAATAAAAGTCAGGGGAGCATGTGAAGGAGCTAATGGAGGACAAGTTCCAGACAGACTATCCTTCTATTTCTGTGCAGGACACTACAAATGAAAATTTCACCTTGGTAATTTCAATGATCTAAATTACAACCTTTTTTTTTTCCAGTTTCTCTGAAGCAGTGTTATAAAGGGCTTGCTCATCACACTATCTATTACTTCATCCCAGCATATGGATATGAAAATAAGAGAGAGTTATAACTCCCATGACTGGTTGCCTACTTGATAATAAAATGAATGCGTGAAAAGCAGCCTAAGGAAGAATATTTTATTAGATCAATTAATATCATAGAGGAGTTTTGTTCCAGGGTTAATCATTGGCATGAACTCTTCTCTTGGAATTAAGGTTTGGGGCTAGTCATAAAAGTAACTAAGGAAGGACACCTGTGCTCTTTCTTCTCAATCAAGGACTTTAACTTAGAATTAGTTTCTTAGGCACCTGGAGATTTATCAAAGAACACATTTTCCAAAGGAATCATAGAAAGACTTTTCAAGACTACTTCTCTCTTTGTAGCTACAGCTATTTTGCAGACAAAGAAAACGTGACATCACTCAGATAATCTCTAAGTTTTACTATTTAAAATTATTTGTAAACTAAAAAGGAACACATGATAATCTAATATTAATGCAGCCAATACTACCAATTTGTATGTTTTGTCTCTGACCCTTTAGAAGCTTGTTTACAGGTTGGTGAACTCATTGTGAATGGCAATCACATTAGGAACTCTATGCCATAGGTAACCAAAGAACCTTAACCTTGTCTTCTACAGTTCTGTAGAAACTATCAAGATATGAGTAATGATACTGAACTAATAAAGAGTCAAAGTTTGGCTTGGACATGGGAACAGAAGTTTTGGTTCTGTTTCTCTTGATGCTTTGGTCCTGAAGAGAAGCAGTATATCATAGTGCCGTAGTGAGAATAAACATTGACATAATTCCATTTACCTCTTTACAAGGAAACAAAGGATAGAAAGAGACCTTTACAGACCTCACAGTAGGGCCCATCTCAATAGTGTCATCACTTTACAATACCACCATTCATTATAGGGCTGGAATCTTTGACACAAAGGCATCAATGGGGTGTTTATCTAAATAATAGCATGTATTGTCATGATGAATATTATTTTTCCTCCTAAATATCTCTGATGGAATGCTAAAAACATAAGGGATATATTAATAATTTATCAAAAGTTAAAGGGGAATCTTCTTAAATTCTGCCTGAGTCTGGATCAGTGGAATCATTTAGAGCTGATAGCAATCCATATACATGTATACTCATAAAATGTGTACTTATAAGCCCATATACACCTGTACTCATGTATCCAAAATATTAATGTGTTTAAAAATTAATTAATGCCATATTTGTCCTTAGGAGGAATAGAACATTAAGCAACCTTATAGGGAAACATAGGAAAAAATTCCACATGCTAGACCTAATGTATATGTTGTTTTAATTTCAAACATGAAAATACATATTATAATCATCCTCCAAAGGTCTAAGATCAAGACTTAATTAATACCTTTAAAACTCTGGAAAGATGGTAAAAATTTTAAGTGATAGGGTCTAAATAAAGGAAGTTAGGTCACTGGAGTATACCCTCAAGGAAGACATTGAAACTCAACTCTAAGCCTCTCTCTCTCTCTCTCTCTCTCTCTCTCTCTCTCTCTCTCTCTCTCTCTCTCTTCTCCTCGCCTCGCCTCGCCTCCCCTCTCCTCTCCTCTGCTATTTCTTCTCTCTCCTCTGCTTCTGAACCTCCATGTGATGATCTTTCTCCAGATTGATCACAGCCATAATGTGTAGTTTCACTACAGGCTCAAAAGCAAGAGAACAAACCTATCATGACTGAAATCTCCAAATTGGAGCTAGAGTAAATTCCTTCCTTTTGGTTGGTTATCTCAGGTATGTTGTGACAACAAAAGCAAGTTACCTCATACCTTAACAAGCGTATATGGATTCAATATCATAGGGTAATAGAAAATTAAAATCTCAAGAGAATGGATAGAACATAAAGTACAAAATGATCATTTGTTATTTTTTTTACAAGGTTATTATCACCTCTCATTCTATTTATCTGCACTTTATAATTACTGACTGCTTGTCACTATTACAGACTCCAGACTCCATAGTTTATTCTTTTTTTTTTTTTTTTTTTTTTTTTTTTTTTTTTTTTTTTGGTGTTTTCAAGACAGGGTTTCTCTGTGTAGCCCTGGCTGTCCTGGAACTCACTCTGTAGACCAGGCTGGCCTCGAATTCAGAAATCCACCTGCCTCTGCCTCCCAAGTGCTGGGATTAAAGGCGTGCACCACCACCGCCCGGCCATAGTTTATTCTTAAGAAAAAATTACAGAGAAGACAATTGGGCTTCATGGAGTACATGGCTAATAGATGAATACTTTACATCCTTTATAATGAGCTTCTGAAGTTTTGAATGTATGTTAAGATCAATATCCTATGGTTCATGTTAGCATTGGACCAATTAAAACCTGCATGGAATTGAGGTTCCTTGATGAATAACAGGAACATACATAATTGTGCAAATTGGATCAATAGTAGTATCTATCAACATTCAGTATAGCTATGTCCTTTTAATTTGTTAAACTGTTATTGTAGGAAGCCATTTCATAAGCACATCGCCATTAAAAGATGGCATTTGGCTTGCCGTTAGTATCA
>NW_022196903.1:39242127-39366726 GCF_008632895.1 Mastomys coucha
TTGTACTGCAGAAGGATCCGTGTGTGCCGCGTCTTTCCTGCCGGCGGGAGATAGCGCGGGACATGTTATGAAAGAAATATTTAAATAATTAATGCATTTGAAATACTGAGAGAAGGCTAGAAGTCCATAATATAGGCCTAAGACTCAAAAAGCTGAGATAAGAAGTATGATGCCAGTCTGGTTTACTGTGTGTGATTCTATAAGAAAATGATACAAACACTGAACCACTTGTCTGGTCTACAGAGTAATGATGCAACTTTCAACTCTGTCTTCCCCATTGATATTTCTACTTGAAAACTCTGTTTTCCCCAATGATATTTCATTAATAGTTATCTGTTCTACCATAATTCTTGCACAATATTCTATAGAAATAAGGCTTTCCATAGTTAATCATATTCAATTTTTGAAATTATGCAGTAAACAGTTCAAAAACACTGTAAATGATACTACAATGAGTAGCTACTCCATGTGCTCACTTTATTGTATTCTAGGCTCTCTTTCTCTCAATGATTTACTGCTGTGTTATAGTAATTTTGTAATGTTTGCTGTTTTAGTATCTCAAAATTTTGTCTTTGTTTTGCTCATCTAGAACTATCACACCCATGTACTTGAACCTCTGTTTTTTTGTCTGTTGTTGTTGTTATTGCTTGTATGTGTGTATGTAGGGGGGTGTTACTTGGAATCATGTGTGTGGTCTGGTATTTGGGCTTAAATCTAAGGAGTTTCACACTCTTGCTTTTCCATTGACTTACAATATCAACAAGAAATTGTGATATTTCTCATATACAACTTCAAGATTTTAATTTTATTCCTGATAGTTTACAAATTATAGGGTCAAATATATGTTGTATTATGTTTTATGTATTATATATTATACATTATGTATCAATATCAGTTTTCATGCTAGGTATGTTAAGTATTAACATTCTGTGTATTTTTTCATTTATTATTTTATCTTATTGAATGCATTCTAAGATTATTTCTGGTAACAGTATTTAAAAAATATTTGATATTAGGCCTTAAAATTTAAATAATTTGAATTTAATCAGGTTTGTGATCTCAATAACTACAAAGAGATTTGGTTTTTATAATTCACCTTTACTGAGTTTTAACTTAAAAAAAAAATTTAAACCTAAGGCCATCATTAAGTCTGGTCTTCCTGATGAAGTGCTATTTTTAAAACATCTGCTTGTCCTGAACAGAGGAGGTATCAGCAGGAATTGTGTCTCACTGGGCACTAAATCTCAAGTTGCAAGAAAAACATGTTTTGCTTGGGAGGAGGCACATCCACAACGAAGGACAGGAGCCAATAGAAGAGATCCATAAGTGGGAAGGGAAGTCTAATAAATTAAATCTGCTCCATGGAGAAGTAGGTCACAATAAATTTCAAGCTCATCCATATGAATCTACAAATGGGGACTAGTGAATCTTCCTATGGAATGCTCCTTACTGGTGAGGAAATGATGATCTAACACTGGCTATTTATCATTACTTCTTTGTGCAAAATCCTGTCTATTGTAATTAGTTATAGTTTGACTCTTATACATATTCATATGTATATCTATTTTATTTTTCCTGTGGTATTCTAGTAGATAGGAACTTTGAGACAAAAGTAGCTACTCTTGATCATGAATATAAAAGAATGTGATTAACAATGTTTGCTAAGTTTCTCAGGTATATAGCCTATATTAACTTTTGAATATTGTTTCTGTTCAAACATTCTAACTTTCTTAACTGAGAAAAGTTGCTAAGTGTTATTGAGAAATTATGTAATTATTTTTCCATTTACCCATTACTATTGTGAACTATATTACTATATTTCTTAGAATATGCCAAGATGGACCAATCTCGACCATTACTGCTAAAGTGGCCACTTTGAGGTACTTTCATTTCACTTTTCCATTTTACTTTATAATGCAGATGAATGCAGTGGCTTGTTCAATTCTCTTTTAAAATCTAATTGTATTATTTTGAAATCAAATTTATATTAATGTTATAGAATAAATAAAAAATTTTAAATGTCCTCATACCAAGTATTTTTGACGATACTGAAAAGTATAAAAGACCTTTGGGTTCTTGGGAACTTTATAGACTCTTACTGTATAAAGGACTGGACTAAATTTGGTGATATCAGGAAGTGAAATATAGATTTAAAAACTTCGGTACTTTCCAGCTTTGTGGTCTAGATAGAGAGGTGAATTAAAATATGTGGAATAATTTAGATCTTCGGTGTGATATAACGTAGAAGGATCCTGCAAATATCAGAATCAACTCTCTCTCAGCTCTCACTGTATCTGATAATTGTGTTCTTATCATAGTTGAAAAGACACTGTTGGCATCTTGTCAGGGAAGTTTATCTTTCAAGAGGAAGTTAATTTTCCTCTTGTCCCTTTTCTATCACTACTCATTATCTCCAGGCCTATAATTAGAATCCTATTCCAATATGTGTAGGAACCAGTCACTTAGTCAATCTTGGTAGAGAAGTTTACATGGCAAGAGATGTCAGAATATTGCTAATGTTATGTGAAGTAAGGAGCATAATAAGAGACACAAGTAGAAATTGAATGTGAGGGAATTTTTACCATGTTAGAGAAAGCTAATTTTAGGTTACGCTAATTTTCTAACACTAATATTCTTACCAGAAACTAAAAATTTTGGAATTTATTCATGATTACCTCATACATGATCCTTAACGTGTGATATATCTACTTTGACTTATACATTTGATTATGTTATACAGGTTATATGCATAGAAGCTACTATTTGATGAACATTAACTATGTGTTTATAATGAGATTCTACAAAAACTCTTCCACATTTCATCTTCAGTATAGTCTTAAAGAATTACATGAGATATTCAACTTGTAAGTACACAATAAAATTTGAGTTAAATTAATGACTAGAATAAGTGTTCTATACAAGTTAGTGAGGCTAAGCTATGATGTTCATTAGGTGTTTTAAATAAAATTTCATTTTATAATATTTTCAACCTAAGAAATGGATTTCAAGAAATATAACTCCTATGTGAATCAAGTAGTACCTGCATTTGAAATTTATCCCATGAACTCTCGCTGTTCTGATATTCTGACTAAGCACTCAGAGAACAAGAACCCATGCACTGAAATCTTTGCAAACATGATATAAAGTATTAATTTCAAAGTTGCCTTTTGTAAGTATTTACTCATAACAAGATTAGCATAGGTAAGGAAGAAAATTATTGGTAAAGAACTGCCACTGTTGCTAATGCAGAGCATGGAAGCATAAGACTTTGGTTTATAGGAATAATTTGGAAATTTTAGAAGCAATGTCTGGAAATAGTCTAAAATGTTGAAAGCTAAACTTGACCAACAACTCTAGTGGAACCCGGGAAGAGCAGAGCTCAAATAGGAATGTGGACAATCAAGGGGCTACTTATGAGGTTACATATGAAAAAAAAAAACCATACTGAATATTTTAGGAAGCACATTG
Organism: Mastomys coucha; assembly: GCF_008632895.1. NCBI lineage: Eukaryota > Metazoa > Chordata > Mammalia > Rodentia > Muridae > Mastomys > Mastomys coucha. Next base: position 39,245,596 of record NW_022196903.1, read on the forward strand.
ATGTTACAATCTGGTAAATAATTTGTTTACATTTTACTCATACCCAGAGAGTTTGAATGAAGCTGCATCCCAGGGATGCAGAGAAGGTTAAATATATGGAAATCCATTAACGTAATGGATTACATAAACAAACTCAAAGAAAAAAACACATGATCATTTCATTAGATGCTGAAAAAGCATTTGATAATATTTAGCATCCCTTCACGTTAAAAGTCTTGGAAAGATCAGGAATTCAAGGCCCATTTCTAAACATAGTAAAAGCAATATACAGCAAACCAGTAGCTTACATCAAACTGAACGGAGAGAAACTTAAAGCAATCCCACTAAACTCAGCGAATAGACAAGGCTGCCCTCTCTCTCCCTATCTTTTCACCACAATACTTGAAGTTTTAGCTAGGGAAATTAGACAGCAAAAGAAGGTCAAAGGAGTTCAAATTGGAAAGTAAGAGGTCAAAATCTCACTATTTGCAGATGATATGATAGTATACTTAAGTGACCCTAAAAATTCCACCAGAGAACTTCTAAAGCTGATAATCAACTTCAGCAAAGTGGTGGGATATAAGATTTACTCAAACAAATCAGTAGCTTTCATCTACTCAAAGGATAAACAAGTTGAGAAAGAAATAAGGAAAATGACACCCTTCACAATAGTCACACATAATATTACATACCTTGGTGTGACTCCAAGCAAATAAAAGGTCTACATGAGACTTCAAGTCCATGAAGAAAGAAACTGAAGAAAACCTCAAAAGGAGGAAAGATCTCCCATGCTCATTGATTGGCAGGATTAACATAGTAAAATTGGCCATGTTACCGAAAGCAATCTACAGATTCAATGCAATCCCCATCGAAATCCAACTTCAAGCTGTATTACAGAGTAACAGTGATTAAAAATTGCATGGTATTGGTACAGAGACAAGTGATCATTGACAAAGGAGCTAAAACCATCCAGTAGAAAAAAGACAACATTTTCAACAAATGGTGCTGGTTAATTGGTGGTCAACATGTAGAAGAATGCAAATTAATCCATTCTTATCTCCTGGTACAAAGCTCAAATCCAAGTGGATCAAGGACCTCCACATAAAACTAGATACATTGAAACTTATAGAGGAGAAAGTGGGGAAGAACCTCGAACGTATGAGCACAGAGGAAAAATTTTTGAACAGAACACCAACGGCTTGTGCTGTAAGGTCAAGAATTGACAAATTGGACCTCATAAAATTTCAAAGCCTGCTGTAAGGCAAAGGACACTGTCAATAAGACAAAAAGACAATCAACAGATTTGGAAAAGGTCTTTACCAATCCTATATCCAATAGTGGGTTAATATCAAATATATACAAAGAACTCAAGAAGTTAGACTCCAGAGAACCAAATAAGGCTATTAAAAATAAGGCACAGACTGCTCCAACTGGGAATCCTAACCATATTCAATAATCAATTCTAGACAGTATTGTGGATGCCAATAAGTGCTGGATGACAGGAGCCTGAGATAGCTGTTTCCTGAGAGGCTCTGACAGTACACGACTAATAGAGAAGTAAAGGCTCATAGCCAACCATTGGACTGAGTACAGGCTCACCAATGAAGGAGCTAGAGAAAGGACCCAAGGAGCTGAAGGGTTTGCAGCCCCTTAGCATGAACAACAATATGAACTAACTAGTACCCTCAGAGCTCCCAGGGACTAAACTCCAACCAAAGAGTACACGAAGGGGGACTCATGGCTCCAGCAGCATATGTATAGCAGAGAATGGCCAAGTTGGTCATAAATAGGAGGAGAAGACTTTGTCCCTGTGAAGGTTCTACGTCCCAGTGTAGGGGAATGCCAGGGCCTGGAAGTGGGAGAGGGTGAGCAGGGGGAAGGGGGAGGGAACAGTGGATTGTTTTAGCTTTGTTTTTCTTATTTTTATTTTTTTCTTATTTTATTTTCTTTTTCTTTTTTCTTTTGGAGGGGAACACGGGAAAGGAGATATTGTAAATAAAGAAAGCACCTAATAAAAAATCAAAAAACAAAATGGGGCACAGAGATAAACAAAGAATTATAAACTGAGGAATATCTAACAGGAGAGAAGCACACAAAGAAATGTTCAACATCCTTAGTCATCAGGAAAATGCAAATCAAAACAACCCTGAGATTCTACCTCACACCAGTTAGAATGGTACATTTACACAATGGAATACTACTCAGCTATTTAAAACCAATGGATTCATGAAATTCTTAGGCAAATGGGTAGAACTAGAAGATATTCTCCTGAGTGAGGGAACACAATCACAAAAGAAAACACATGGTATGCATTCACTGATAAGTAGATATTAACCCCAAAGCTCCAAATAACTAGGATACAATTCATAGACCACATGAAGCTTAATAAAGAAAGAAGACCAAAATGTGGGTAATTTAGTCCTCTTTAAGGAGAACAAAATACTCACAGGAGAAAACATGGAGATAATGTGTAGAGTGGAGACTAAAGTAAAGGCCACTGAGAGACGGTCCCACCTGGGGACTCATCCTTTTTGCAGTTACCAAACCCAGACACTATTGTAGATGCCAAGAAGTGCATGCTGAAAGGAGGCTGATAAAACTGTCTCCTGAGAGGCCCTGGAAGAGCCTTACAATGCAGAGGTGGATGTTAGCATCCAAATATTGGACTGAGTGTGGAGGCCCTAATAGAGTTAGAGAAGGGGGTTGAAGGGGTTTGCAACCCCATGGGAAGAATAACAATATAAACCAAACAAATCCACCAGAACTCCAGGAACTAAGTCATCAACAAAGGAGTACACATGGCTCCAGCTTCATCTGTAGCAGAGGGTGGCCTTGTCATGTACCAATGGGAGGAGAGTCCTTGGTCCTTTGAAGGCTCAATAGATGCCCCAGTGTAGGGGAATCGAAGGCAGGAGGTGAGAGTGGGTAGGTAGGTAGATGAAGGGGGAAGGAGGATGTGATAGAGTGTTTCCAAGAGGGAGGGAATCTGGGAAAGGAGATAATATTTGAAATGTAAATAAAGAAAATACACGATAAAAATTATTGATGTTCAATAAATTTAGGAAAACAAAAACAAAACAAAACAAAACAAAACAAAAACAAAGACTTCGTCGCAATCATACAGTAGTAGTGGGTTCTTGATGAATGTTTTCCAGTGGGTTTATAGTGAGAACTGGGAGTAAACAGTACAATGGAAAGATATGAACAACATATGGTTTGTTCAGAATGAGGACAGAATTAAAGTTGGATGAGAAGTCCTGGTTCCTTTTTTTTTAATTACATATTTTCTTTATTTACAATGTCTCCTTTCCCAGGTTCCCCTCAAAAAAAAAAAAGGAAAAAATAAAATAAAATAAAAATAAAATAAAATAAATAAAAAAACTAAAGCAAATCACTGTTCCCTCCCCCCTCCCCTTGATCACCAACCTACCACCTCCTCCTTCCTGGCCCTGGCATTCCCCTACACTGGGGCATAGAACCTTCACAGGGCCAAGGCCCTCTCTTCCAGTTGACGATGGACTTGGCCATGCTCTGCTATACATATGCTTCTCGAGCCATTAGTCCCACTGAGGGTGCTAGTTAGTTCATATTGTTGTTTGTCCTAAGGGGTTGCAAACCCTTCAGCTCCTTGGGTCATTTCTCTAGCTCCTTCATTGGGGACCCTGTGCTCAGTCCAATGGATGGCTGTGAGCCTCTACTTCTGTATTAGTCAGGAACTGTCAGGGCCTCTCAGGAGACAGCTATCTTAGGCTCCTGTCAGCCAGCACTTGCTGGCATCCACAATAGTGTCTGGATTTGATGATTGAATATGGGAAGGATTCCCAGGTGGAACAGTCTCTGGATTGTCATTCCTTTAGTCTCTGCTGCATAGTTTGTCTCTGAAAATCCTTCCATGGGCATTTTGTTCCCTCTTTTAAGAAGGAAGGAAGTATTCAGACTTTGGTCTTCCTTCCTCTTGAGTTTCTTGTAGTTTGTGAATTGTACTTTGTGTATTGCCATCTTCTAGGCTAATATCCACTTATCAGAGAATGCATACCATGTGTGTTCTTTTGTGATTGGGGTACATCACTCAGGATGATATTCTCCAGATCCATCCATTTCCCCAAGAATTTCATAAATTCATTGTTTATAATAGCTGAGTAGTACTCCATTGTATAGATTAACCATATATTCTGTATCCATTCCTCTGCTGAGGGACATCTGGGTTGTTTCCAGTTTCTGGCTATTATAAATAAGGCTGCTAAGAACATAGTGGATCATGTGTCCTTATTACATGTTGGAGCATCTTCTGGGTATATGCCCAGGAGTGGTATAGCTGGGTCTTCTAGTGGCACTATGTCCAGTTTCCTGAGGAACTGCTGAACTGGTTTCCAGAGTGGATGTACCAGCTTGCAATCCCACCAGCAATGAAGGAGTACTTCTCTTTCTCCCCAACCTCTCCAGCATCTGCTGTCGCCTGAGTTTTTTATCCTAGCCATTCTGACTGGTGTGAGGTGGGATCTCAGGGTTGTGTTGATTTGCATTTTCCTGATGACTAAGGATGTTGAGCATTTCTTTAGGTGCTTTCAGCCATTCAGAAATCATTAGTTGAGAATTCTTTGTTTAGCTCTGTACCCCATTTTAATAGGGTTATTTGATTCTCTGGAGTCTAACTTTTTGAATTCTTTGTATATATTAGATATTAGCCCTCTATCTGATATAAGATTGGTAAAGATCTTTTCCCAATTTGTTGTTTGCCATTTTGTCCTATTGACAGTGTCCTTTGCCTTACAAAAACTTTGCATTTTTATGAGGTCCCATTTGTCAACTCTTGATCTTAGAGCATAAGCTATTGGTGTTCTGTTCAGGAAAATTTCCCCTCTGCCCATGTCCTCAATGCTCTTCCCCATGTTCTTTTATATTACCTTCAGTGTATCTGGTTTTATGTGGAGGTCCTTGATCCACTTGGGCTTGTGCTTTGTGCAAGGAGGTAGGAATGAATCAAATTGCATTCTTCTACATCTAACTGCCAGTTGGGCCAGCACCATTTGTTGAAAATGCTGTCTTTTTTTCCACTGGATGGTTTTAGCTCCTTTGTCAAAGGCCAAGTGACCATAGGTTTGTGGATTTATTTCTGGGTCTTAAATTTTATTCCATTGATCTACTTGCCTATCACTGTACCAATACCATGCAGTATTTTTTTTTTATCACAATTGCTCTGTAATAAAGCTTAAGGTCTGGGCTAGTGATTCCACAAGAGATTCCTTTATTGTTTAGAAGAGGTTTGGCTATTCTGGTTTTATTTTTGCTATTCCAGATGAATTTGCAATTTTTTTTGTCCTAAATCTGTAAAGAATTGAGTTGGAATTTTGATGGGGTTTGCATTGAATCTGTAGATTTCTTTCGGGAAGATGGACATTTTTATTATATTAATCCTGCCAATCCATGAGCTTGGAAGTTCTTTCCACCTTCTGAGATCTTCTTTGATTTCCTTCTTCAGAGACTTGAAGTTTTTGTCAAATAAATATTATACCTGCTTAATTAGAAGCACACCAAGGTATTTTATATTATTTGTGACTATTGTGAAGGGTGTTGTTTTCCTAATTTCTTTCTCTGACTGTTTATCTTTTGTGTAGAGGAAGACCACTGACTTGCTTGAGTTAATTTTATATCGAGCTACTTTGCTGAAGTTGTTTGCCAGGTTTAGGAGCTCTCTGGTGGAGTTTTTGGGGTTACTTAAGTATACTATCACATCATCAGCAAATAGTGATAATTTGACTTTTTCCTTTTTAATTTGTATCCCTTTGATCTCCTTTTGTTGTCTAATTGCTCTGGCTAGGATTTGAACACAATATTGAATAGGAAGGAAGAGAGTGGGCAGCCTTGTCTAGTCCCTGATTTTAGTGGGGTTGCTTCAAGTTTCTCTCCTTTTACTTTGATGTTGGCTACTGGTTTGCTGTATATTGCTTTTACTATGTTTAAGTATGGGCCTTGAATACCTGATCTTTTCAAGACTTTTATCATGAAGGGATGTTGGATTTTATAAAATCCTTTCTGAGCATCTAATGATATGATCATATAGTTTTTTCTTTGAGTTTATTTATATAATGACTTATGTTGATGGATTTCCATATATTGAATCAACCTTGCATTCCTGGGATGAAGCCTACTTGATTATAATGGATGATTATTTTGATGTGTTCTTGGATTCGGTTTGCAAGAATTTTATTGAGTATGTTTGCATCAATATTCATAAGGGAAATTGATCTGACGTTTTCTTTCTTTGTTAGGTCTTTGTGTGGTTTAGGTATAAGAGAAATTGTAGCTTCATAGAACGAATTGGGTAGAGTACCCTCTGTTTCTATTTTGTGGAATAGTTTGAGGAGTATTGGTATTAGATCTTTTTTGAAGGTCTGATAAAACTCTGCACTAAACCCATCTAGTCCTGGGTTTTGTTTTGTTTTTTGTTTTTTGTTTTGGTTGGGAGACTATTAATGACTCTTTCTATTTCCTTAGCAGATATGGGACTGTTTAGATCTTCTATCTGATCTTGATTTAACTTTGGTACCTGGTATTTGTCTAGAAAATTGTCCATTTCATCCAGGTTTTCTACTTTTGTTGAGAACAGACTTTTGTAGAAGGAACTTATTATATGTTGGATTTCCTCAGTGTATTTTGTTATGCCTCCCTTTTCATTTCTGATCTTGTTAATTAGGATACTATCTCTTTGCCTCTAGTTAGTCTGGCTAAGTGTTTATCTATTTTGTTGATTTTCTCAAATAACTAGCTCCTGGTTTGGTTGATCCTTTGTATAGTTCTTTTTGTTTCCATTTGGTTGATTTCAGCTCTGAGTTTAAATATTTCTTGCCTTCGACTCCTCTTTGAATTTGCTTCTTTTTGTTCTAGAGCTTTCTGATGTGTTATCAAATTGCTGGTGTATGCTTTGAATGTAGATGACCTTGTATTTGAAGCATAGAGGTTCAGAATTGAGATTCATCTTTGTAGATCATACTTTTGATGAGTATGAAGTGTCCCTCCTTATCTTTTTTGATCACTTTAAGGTAAAAGTCAATTTTATTCGATATTAGAATGGCTACTCCAGGTTTTTTCTTGGGAACATTGGCTTGGAAAATTGTTTTCCAGCCTTTTATTTAGAGGTAGTTCACATTGTTGTGTCTTAGGGGACTGCAAACCCTGACTAGTACCCTCAGAGCTCCTAGGGGCTCAACCACCAACCAAGGACTAAACATGGTGGGACTGATTGTACTGGCAACATGTGTATGATAGAGGATTGCAAAATCAATCATCAGTGGGAGGAGAAGTCCTTGGTCCTGTGAAGGTTCTGTGCCCCAGTGTAGGGGAATGCCAGGGCCAATAAGTGGGAGAGGGTGGAGTGGCAAGCATAGGGAGGGTAAAGCCAACAGAGGTTTGTTCTTGTTGTTTTTGTTTGTTTGTTTGTTCCTGAGAGGGAAAACTGGGAAAAGAAAAATCATATGAAGTGTAAATAAAGAAAATATCTAATAAAAAAAAAGAGATAATGTGTGTCTTTGTCACTGAGGTGGGTTTCCTGTATGCAACAAAATGTTGGGTCCTGTTTATGCACTTAGTCTGATAGTCTATGTATTTTATTGGGGAATTGAGTCCATTGATATTCATAGATATTAAAAATAACTGTTGTTTTCTGTTATTTTTATTGTTAGAGTTGGAATTCTGTTCATGTGGCTATCTTCTTTTAGTTTTGTTAGAAGATTACTTTCTTGCTTTTTCTAGGATGTAGTTTCCGTCCTTGTGTTGAAGTTTTCCATTTATTGCCCTTTGAAGGGCTGGATTTGTGGAAAGATATTGTGTAAATTTGGTTTTGTTATGGAATACTTTGGTTTCTCCATCTATGGTAATTGAGAGTTTTGCTGGGTATAGTATCCTGGCTGGCATTTGTGTTCTCTTAGGGTATGTGTGACATCTGCTCGGAATCTTTTGGCTTTGATAGTCTCTGGTGAGAAGTCTGGTGTAATTCTGTTAGGTCTGCCTTTATATGTGACTTGACCTTTTTCCCTCACTGCTTTTAATATTCTTTCCTTGTTTTGTGAATTTGGTGTTTTGATTATTTTGTGGTGGGAGGAATTTCCTTTCTGATTCATTCTATTTGGAGTTCTATAGGCTCCTTGTATGTTCATGGGCATCTCTTTCTTTAGGTTAGGGAAGTTTTCTTCTATAATTTTGTTGAAGATATTTACTGGCCCTTTAAGTTGGAGGTCTTCACTCTCTTCTATACCTATTATACTTAGGTTTGGTCTTCTCAGTGCATCCTGGATTTCCTGGATGTTTTGGATTAGGAGATTTTTGCATTTTGAGTTTTCTTTGACTGTTGTGTCAATGTTTCTATGGTATCTTCTGCACCTGAGATTCTCTCTTCTGTCTCTTGCATTCTGTTGGCGATGCTTGCATCTTGGTTCCTGAATTCTTTCCTAGGATTTCTATCTCCAGAGTTGTCTCTCTTTGTTATTTCTTAACTGTTTCTACTTCCATTTTTAGGTCCTGGATGGTTTTGTTCAAATCCTTTACCTGTTTGGTTTTGCTTCCCTTTAATTCTCTAAGGGAATTTGTGTTTCCTCTTTAAAGAACCAACTAGTACCCTTAGAGCTCACAGGGCCTAAATGACCAACCAAAGAGTACACATTGTGGGACTAATTGTTCCAGCAGAATATGTAGTAGAGGATGGCCTAGTTGGTAATCAATGGGAGGAGAGGCCCTTGGTCTTGTGAAGGTTTCATACCCCAGTGTAGGAGAATGGCAGGACCATAAAGCAGGAGAGTGTAGGTTGTTGAGTAGGGGGAAGGGAGAGGGAACAGGATCCCCACCCCCATGGAGGGGAAACCTGGAAAGTCATTCGAAATTTAAATAAAGAAAATATCTAATAAAAAATAAGAGACCCAAAAAAGTTCAAGGGGATAAAATTGGGAATGAGGAAATAAAGGTATCACTATTTGCAGATGATATGACAGTATAAATAAGCGACCCCAAAAATTCCACCAGAGAACTTTTCCAGCTGAAAAACAACTTCAGCAAATTGGCCAGATATAAAATTACCTCTAATAAATCAGTAGCCTTCCTTTATACAAAGTATAAACAGGCTGAGAAAGAAATCAGGGAAATAATTCCCTTCATAATAGCTACAAATAATATAAAATATCTTGGGGTAACTCTAACCAAACAAGTGAAAGACCTGTATGACAATATCTTCAGTTCTCTCAAGATTTTTATCGAAAAAAATCTTAGAAATTGGAGAGATCTTCCATGCTTGTGGATTGGCAGAATTAATATAATGGTCATCATACCAAAGGCAATCTACAGATTCAATGCAATCCCCATCAAAACCCCCACACAATTTTCAAGACAGAGAAAGATCTATTCTAAAATTTATCTGAAATCACAAAAAATACAGAATAAGTGAAAATAGTTCTTATCAATAAAAGAATGACTGAAGGAATCACTATCCCTGACTTCAAGCTGTACTACAGAGCAGTATTGATAAAAACTGGATGGTACTGGTACAGAGACAGACACATTGATCAATGGAATAGAATTGAAGACTCAGAAATAAAACCCCACATTTAAGTATACTTGACCTTTGACAACAATGGCAAAAATATACAATGGCAGAAAGAAAGCATCTTCAATAAATGGTGCTGATCTAACTGGCTGTCTGTATGTAGAAAAATGAAAATAGACCCATATTTGTCACATTTCACAAAGCTCAAGTCCAAGTGGATCAAGGACCTCAACATAAAACCAGATACTGTGAATATAATAGAAGAGAAAGAGGGAAAGAGCCTTGAAATCTTTGGCATGGGGGAAATTCCTAAACAGAATTCCAATGGCTCTCTCTTTCTGAGATCAAGAACTGACTAATGGGACCTCATGAAAACAGAAGGCTTATGTAAGGCAAAGGACATAGTCAATAGGACAAACTGGTAACCTACACACTGGAAAAGAAAATCTTCACTAACCCCACATCCAATTGAAGGCTAATATCCAAAATACATAAAGAACTCAAGAAGCTAACCACCAAAAAACCAAACAACCCAATCAAAAAATGGGAAATAGAACTAAATGGAGAATTCACAACAGGGGAATCTCAAATGGCTGAGAAGCACCTAAGGAAATGTTCAAAGTCCTTAGTGATCAAAGAAATGCAAATCAAAACAACCCTAAGATTCGACTTTATACCAACTCAAATGACTAGGATCAAAACCTCAGGTGACAACACATGTTGGAGAGGATATGGAGAAAGAGGTACACTCCTCTTTTGTTGGTGGGATTGCTAACTGTTACAGCTACTCTGGAAATCAATCTGGAGGTTCCTCAGAAAATTGGAAATAGATATACCTGAAGATCCATCAATGCCACTCTTGGTAATAGACACAAAAGTTGCTCCACCATGCTACAGGGGCACATCTTCCACTATGTTCATAGTGACCTTATTTTTGATGTCCAGAAAAAGGAAACAACCCAGATATCCCACAACAGAAGAATGGATACAGAAAATGTTGTTCATTTACAAAATGGAATACTACTCAGCTACTAAGAATGAGGACATTCTGAGTTTTGCAGACAAATAGATGTAACTAGAAAATATCATCCTCAGTGAAGTTACTCAGACCCCAAATGATGTGTATTAGAGAAAAAGAAAAGAAAGTACACAATACCCAAGATACAGTCCACAGAACTCAAAAAGGTCATCAAACTAAAGAGCCCAAGTGAGGATCCCTCTGTTCCACTTTGGAGGGTAAAGAAAGCAACCACAAGCAGGGAGAAAGGGAGCTGGGAAGGAAAGTATACATGAGGTTAGGGAGAGAGGCGAATCTGATCTGATATTGGGTAAAGTAAAAGGTCTGAAGCCCTGAGGGCCAGCCAAAAGAATGGAAACAGGCAACCTTGGTGGGTAGAAGGCTGGGGGGACCCTCCAGAATGCACCAGCGACTTGGGAGGTGAGAGACTCTCAGCACTCACAGAGAGGGACCTTAGATGAAATGCCATATAGTATGGAGAGGAAACTTATAGAGCTCACCTCCAGCTGGAAGAAAGGACATCAAGTGAGGGACAGGGGTTGCCATCCTACAGTCACATCTCTGACCCTAATTGTTCTGTCTGAAAGAATTACAGGGATTGAAATGGAGAGAAGCCTGAGGAAAAGAAGGTCCAGTGACAGGTCCAAAGTTGGATCCAGCTCAAGGGGAAGTCCCAAGGCCTGACAATATTACTGAGGCTATGGGGCGCTCACAAAAAAAGGGACCTTTCATGACTGCCCTCAGAAAGAACCAACATGTAGCAGAAAGAGTCAGATGCAGATATTTGTACCCAACCAATGGATAGAAGCTGTTGACCACTGTGGTTGATTTAGGCAAAGCCTGGAAGAAGCTGAGAGGGAAGGTGACTCTATAGGAGGACAAGCAGTCTTAATTAACTTGCACCCCCAAGATTTCTCAGACACTTGACCACCAACCAGGTGGCATACATCAGCTGATATGAGACCCCACAACACATATACAGCAGAGAACTTCCAGGTCTGGGTTCAGTCAGAGAAGATGCAGCTAACCTTAAGAGACTAGAGGCAATAGGAAGTTTATATGTCTGTTTGGGTGGGTGGTAGGTAGTGGAGACATCTTTGTGGAGACAGGAAAGATGGGGAGGAGGTATAGTATCTGGAACAGTCTGGGGGAGGGAGAATAAAATCTAGAGTGTAACATAAATGAATAAATAAATAAAAGACAAAAAATAAAAAAAAATTAAAAAGACTAAGGTTGACTTGTGAAGGAACATTTGGCTAAAGCAGACAGAGGGGAAAGATGTGCTAAATCAAGCACATGAAAGGACACATGATGATGGATTCTTTGCTAAAAACATGCATGTATTGGTCCACCTTGCATTGCATAGTTGAGCTGCATTTGTCGGGACTCTACAAAGTTTTCTTTGCCACCTCTGCAGACTTGAGATGATTGATAGAGTGATGTCATCTGAGACAGGTGCATGTGCTGAGGCAAGACCCATGGAGCACACATGATTTATGGAAGAAAAAAATAGGACTCAATGAACAGTGACAGAGGATGAGGTAGGCTTTCTTTTAGAGCTAGCTATGTAAGGCTTGTGTGTTTCGCATCTTCATTGATCTTTGATTCACTGAAAGAGGCACAGTCAAGAATTCTCCTGGCTTTCCTCCTGGTTCCTTTTACTAGCTTGTGCTGAGGCTGAGGCCTGGCTATATCTGTTAGGTTGTGTTACAACAATTGCTAACCTGACTCTACCAAACTGGACTACTGGTGCATTTGTGAAGTGTTTTCTAGTGGAGTGAGATGCAATTGCTAACCTGTGAGCTGAACTGCTGATTCCAGACAACAACAGTGGGAGTTGCTTCAAAGAATCTTTCTAAACAGGTTCACTTCTCCCATATTCTTTCTTTTCTACTGCCTCTGGTAGGTGATGAACTAAAGAGAGCTTAAAGCATTAAGAACTATCATTAAAAGTAAGACACTGAACAAAATTAAAATTACAGGAGGCAGAAGGAAGGAGGACAGGATCAAGTATGAGGGAAGATAGGAGAGAAACCAAGAGAGCTAAGAAAAGGAACAGAAATATGTAGCTGCCAGGATCGGTACAGGAAATCACTAGAAAGTCCCAGTGAACTGGGATAGGGGATGCTCCAAGGACTCAGTATGGATGACCTTGGACAAAATGCCAAAGAGTGGGGATATGGTACCTGAAGAGACCACCTCCAGTAGTTAAAACAGGGCCCCAGTGGAATAATGGGGACACCAACCCACTTTCAAATTATTTGACCCAATATTTTTCCTGTTCAAAAGAAATACAGCAACAAAAATAGAGCAGAGACTGAAGGAAAGATTGTCCAGTGACAGGCCTAACTTTCAATCTATCTCATTGGTGGACACCAACCCTTGCCACTATTATTGATGTTGTGTTGTGCCTGTGGACAGGAACCCAACATGGCTCTCCTCCGAGAGGCTCTACCGGCAGATGACTGAGAAAGATGCAGATACTCTCAGCCAAGCGTTAGACTGAGGTCGGGTTACCATATGGAAGACTTAGGGGAAGTATTGAAGGAACAGAAGGGGATAGCAACCTTATAGGAAAACCAACAATTTCAACTAATCTAGACCCCTGGGAGCTCCCAGACATTAAGCAAGAACATACAGGGGCTGATCTGAAACCCCGGGCATGTATGTAGCAGAGGCCAAGAGGTCAACCTTTTCTGGCATCTGTGGGAGAGTCTCTGACTAATTCTGTAGACTTGATGCCCCAGAGAGGGGGCATACCCAGGAGGTGTAACCTCTCAGAGGCAAAGTGGAGAGGGAATGGGGCAATAACTCTGGGAGGAGTAACCTGGAGGGAGCAACAATTGGGGTTTGAATAATGAAATAATTACTGAATAATTCAAAAAAGAATGGTGCATTGGCATTACAGCTCTGTGTATACAAATATCCTTCTGATTTTCTGTAGAAGAATGCAGATTTATTAGAAAAATGAGAAAAAGTATGAATTATTTAAGCCCTATTAGTATTGTATAAAGCAAATTACTTGAAATCGACTTCATTTTTCTTTTTATAAATGAAATGTACAAAGTAGAGATGTGCAACAGAATTGAAAGGAAGACAGATTTAATTTTGAATTTTATAGTACTTATATTAAAATGTTTCTTCTGTATTTTTCAGTTTTATGTGTGTCTTCTTATTGACTAAAGTAAAATCAGTTCTTTTTGTACAATACAGTAAAAGATTTAAAGTTGCAATTCATGGCATCAGAATCTTAATAAGTGGGGCACCTTAGGATGCAGGTGCATACATCTTCCTGATCAGCAAATCTTAGAACCAAGAATGTTTTATCCACATTGATATGCTATTAGGGAAGAGTATACATTAACTCATGTTTTGTTTAGTTTGACAGATAGCTGATGTATTTTGAGAACTGGTGAAAAGGGGGTTTTGAGAATATTTATGTAAGTATGCATCTAGAGTAATCTTGTCATCTATGATCATTTGTGCATCAGAAGCTTTGCTACAATGTGGGCAAAATGACATTCTTTGTAGATCATTCTGCTTCTACTTTGTCAAGCAACTAGATAGTAGAACAAAACCTACAAGGGATTGTTGCAGGATATTTGACCACACTATCAATCTGGCACTGTATTTTTTACTGGAAAAATTGGTTTCTAGTGGTGTGTCAGCAACACCTCACATCTTTAATTCAAGAGGTTTCTGTTTATTGGAAACAGAACTAAATATTGGAAACCATAGGTCAAGAAATGGAGCAAGCAACATTTAATAGGGACTGAAAAGAAGAAAAACAAACAAGCAAACAAACAAAAGAATACATAGAGAGTAAGAGGAAGTCAAGAGGACAGTGTTTCTCTATGAAACCCATGGGAAGTAGACAGGAAGGATGTCTTGAAATTGTTTAGAAAAGGAGAACTTCCTGTAGGGATGTTGGCTGTAGAAGAGGGTCAGCTTGATGTTTCTCTACCTCTCTGACCTAGTAGGCCTCTTCCAGCATCTGGCTCTGGAGTCTTCATTGGAAAAATCAAATCATTGCAATTTTGTTAAAAACAGGAGACTAAGTTTACTATTAGACTGCATCTCTGTAAAGCTCAGGGAGCTTTATAACACAGTGAGGTATAATTTTAGAGAAATGTTAAGTGACACTATTATAAGAACCTTGACCAAGTTTAGCAAGCACTTGCTGCTCTTTATAACCAGGTATATTTATTAAACTCCTTTAAGTGCTTAATATTATTTCTGTATCATCTACCACCTAGGAAATCAGTCAAGTCAAACACTTTCCAGGTTTTTCCATTATGTCTCCCTCTAAACTGAATGTCATTAAAAAAATAAAGCACTCCATCTTAAAAAAAAAGGAATAAAATTGGATATTATTTTCTCCATCAATTCTGGTGATTTGTGTTTACTTTACATATTGCTCATATTTACTTTCTAAAGTTATATGATGGAGGTGGTTAGATCGTTTAGCTCTTATGATTGCCAGGTAGATAATCACAAGGACTGGATTTTGTATTCAAACACTGATATAAGAAACTTAGTGTTCTACACACAGCTGTAACCCCAGAGCTGACAAGTCAGATACACAAGAATTACTTGGTTGCTTACATTCCAATCTAAGCAAGAACATGGAACTCCCATATTCAAGAAAAGACCCTTCTGGGAAGGAAGGTATGGAAGAGGACACATGTCCCTTTTGTCTCTGTGTGGTCACAGATATGTAACTTACACTTATATGTGTGCTTATACCATATTTACACACAGAGAGACATGCACAGAGAACATATATAAATCACAAGTGAACAATCATTTTAGATAATTCAACACATTTTTTTTCTTGTCTAACACCTGCACAAATATTACCAAGTCCATGGGGCGTGAGTCAGGAACCACTTCAGAGTTTCTACTGGCCTAGTGACTCTGAGTAGGTTACATCAAGGTAAACAGTGCACAGAGGAGGGAAGTCAGAATAGAGTTTAGAGGATTCCTCATGGCCAGACAGGAAACATAAGACAATTACACCCTGACTGGGTAGCAGCTGAAACAGGCCAGATTTCTTAGAAAAAAAAATGTTACTAGCCATCTGTAAAATAATTCCCAATTTCTGTATTAAGCATGGCTTAAAGAATACTAAAAAATAGAATTGATATTAAAAAACCTTATAAACTCTGGCCATAGTGACAACACTAGCTGAAACAACAACAACAGCAATAACAGCAGCAACAACAACAACAAAATGTCTATTAGTGTTTTTCTTTTATTCTGTGATGTGTGTATAGATAAGTTGGAGAACTAATTTTCTTTTTATTTCACTATCATACACAGGATATGTTTATGATGTTACTTCTCCATTAGCCTATGAGTGACTGATTATGGGTACAGACTTATACCCATAATGGAAAAGGCATACGCACACAGAGAGAAGTCACTTAGATATTTCTGAGTCAATGCTGATAGTTCGGAGCAGAATCTGAGTTAGCAATTTTGTAGAGAGTCAAATGGTGTGTTCTTTGACTACATGAAGTCAAACTTTATAATTTAAGTGGCAGACAAATGGCACTATTAAAGACGTGTATATGTGGCTGTTAAAAGAATACTTAGAATCAAGATCCAAAAGGATTTGTTAAAAGACTAAACAAATGCTGACCCACTAACTAAATGCTTCTGAGGAGATTTTAATTTTAAGAAGGTTTTGACTTGCCAGAATTTAGTTTCCTTACAGAAGTTATCTCTGTTGTATAAATCATGGTGGGAGGTTGTGTACTCTTTTTACTTTTGCTCATGAGGTTCAGCATCTTTTATTATTAGTCTGCTCAGAAAAGTAACTAATAAAAAAAAAACTGATCATGGGTTCTATTCCACATACTGCAAAAAAAAAAAGAAAGAAAGAAACAAACAAACAACAAACAACAAAAAACAAAAGGAAAAACCCAGAAAACTTATTCTCATAAGTGATTAACTACAGTGATCAATCCATGCAAAATTAATCATTTAACATCTTATTTCAGATGTAAACATTGGGGAAAACAAAAGGCATGTTGCAATATGTTACCTAATTTAAAGAGACAAATTAGGAATATAATAAATATCATGAGATCATGCACTCAACATTAATTGAAGTGGGGGAAAAAAGTCCCTTAAATTTATCCTGTAACCAGTCAGACAACCCAGAGCCCTTGGGGACTAAACAACCAACCAAAGAGTTTATATGAATGTGTCCATGGCTCTTCCTACATATATAGCAGAGGATTGCCTTATCTGGTCTCAATGGGAGGGGAGGCCCTTGGTCTTGTGGATGCTTGATGCCCTAGTTTGTAAGGGGAAGATAGAAGAATAAGGCAGGAGTGTGTGGGCAGATAAGCACCCTTGTAGAGTCAAAGTGAAGGGGGAATGGGATGAGGGCTTTGTGGAGAGAAAAGTACAGGAAGGGGAATTCATTTAAAAATGTAAATAAGTAATATAACCAATTAAAAATTTATATCTCACTAAAAGTGGTATAAGAAGAAACAGGAAACACAATGAAAAATTTACTCATAAACCTAAACATTTCCCATGAAGAGACTGGTTGTGCTGGTGTAGTATCCTATTTTTAAAAGTTATAAAAACCTTAGAGAAACTTAAATTATAACAATGATCTCTTTGCAAAACATTATGTTCATGTTCCAGTTTTTATTGTATGATATATTAATTAATTTAATTAATTAATTTTGTTTCTTAAAATGCTTTGTTTATTTTGTTTGTTAACATACTATGTCTTCCTTCTAATATAATTAGAATTGATTGTCGCCCTCCTCTTCCTCTTCTTCTTTTTAAATATTCTTTTATTCTCACACTAACCTCAAGACTTTGCTACAGGGTTGAGATTCTCATGACTCCAGCATAAATCAACTCACCCAAAATTTAATGTCAAGTTAAAATTTTTATTTGAACTTAACCTTATATGTTCTCCATCTACTTTTAACACATGGCTCAAAATGTGACATTCTTAAGCTCAAAACTAAAAATTATGTATTAATTTTGTAACTTTTGTTTAAATGCCTATGAGATAAAGCTTGCTGCAAGTGAAAGAGAAAACAAAAGCTTATCTTCTAACAACCTCTGTAGAAGCTAAATGAATAGAGATAAATACTACAACTGAAATAAGGAATGAATCCATTTTGTTTCAAACATTTCTCAAATTTGTTCACATCCCCCTTTAATTCTAGCAGAGCCTTCAACTTTTATGTATTTCTTTTTCTTTCTGTGGTTTTTATGTAACACACACACACACATACAGAGTGCATACACATACATCTGATCATTATCCTCCTTCAATGGTTTAAAAATGTGTTTTGTAATAAACATTTTATTTTCAAGTAAAGTGAAATCATTCTTACTATTTTGCTTAAATTGATATATATGTGCTATAAAAAATGTCAGTAGTCAGTGGTATACAAAATGCAGTTTGTCTCTATGCCTGATTCTCAGGTCACTGATCAATACAAAGTTTAACTACATTACTTGTAGGTAAAATTTAATTAAATATATTCATACATAAATATAAACCTCCTATAATACTCACATTAATTTCCCTTATCTCTGGGTTATATGTGAATTTGTGTAAATTCTATTTAAAATATTTCATCAACCAACTAAATTTAAATAACTTGTACTAAGCCTACCAGTAGATGACATTATTAATATCTCAAAACAGTCAAATTATGACCAGTAAATCTCTTTTTATGTCAGTCATTGTACATTTGATTTCCATTTCTCAGTATGGTTTTCTAGAATTATACCTGGAAGTTAAAGGACATATAATTTGAACTATGTTACACATTTTGGTTTAAAAAAAAAAACAAAAATACTTATCCATCTAAAAAAAAAACAAAAACAAAAACAAAAGCAAAAAACCTTGGGGGCTGGAGAAATGGCTCAACAGTTAAGAGCACTAACTGCTCTTCTGGAGGTCCTGAGTTCAAAACCCAGCAACCACATGGTGACACTCACAACCATCTATAACCAGATATGATGTCTGCTTCTGGTGTGTCTGAAAACAGCTACAATGTACTTGCATATAATAAATAAGTAAATCTTAAAAAAAAAAAAACCATGCAATTTTACATTCTAACTAAACAAGCCTAGAATTCCATATTTTCTATTGACTTTTCCATTACCACATACAAATTTTAAAATTCATTTCAACCTTTCTAATAAAAAATAATGACCTATGTGGGTTTGATTTGTACTGAAGGTGATCATAGTAAGCTAAGAGACTCTATTTATAAATGTTCTTATCATTGAGAAGTACTATGTGTACCTGATTATATAAAATTCAAAGTATCTAAAGATTAGGAAGCATGAAGTTAAGAATGTATTCTACCTCCAAAAGCAATGATTTGCTGTTATAATTCAAAGGACTATGTATACAAATGATTTGAAAAAGATTCCCAAACACAGGCTTGCAGATTCCAGATTTTCTTTCTCCCTCTATTGTTGTTGGGGCATCATTTAATGTAGCCTAAATTTGTATGAGTTAGGCCCTGGGATGTAGTGTTGGAAATGCTATGGAGCCTTGGAAAAAAAGGTGTTTAATGGGCTTATGTTACTGAGGTCTTGCTCTTGTGAAAGAACAGGATATTTCTCCCAGGAATGTAGAGTTATTCTTTGAGAGTTCTCACAAAAGGATCCAGCATCCTCTTTCTTGCAGTTTCCTAAATGTTTCCTGCATTTTCTAGTCTGGGATGCCATTTGGATTTTTGGTGTCCCTTACTGTGAATCAAATAAGGCTTCTTTGTTTATGGCATTAGGCACTGTAGATACCTGTGATCATGGAGGCCATCTTTACATGCCATTATTTTCCATTTTCTTCAGCCCAGTATGTGCATGTTAGCTAAAATATGACTTAATTCTAGGACCACTATAAAGATTTTTCTGTACATAGAATATGAACATTTCCCCAAACTTTTTCAAAAGAATGACAATTTATAAAAGCATCCATTTGCATTTGCATTACTTTCCGTTGGGAAAGCTCACTTACAATTTTGAACTATCACATGACCTCCCATCATCACTGATGGAAGTGAAATCTCAAATCCTTCATAGACTTTCTGCTTCTTTTTCTCTTTCCTACTTCTGATCCTCTTTTTTGTGACATAGTATCAGTGTGCCATCCAGATTGGCCTGGAAGTCATAAAACTCCTGTTGCAGCCACCCAAGTGTTGGGACTCCAGTCATCTGCCACCATATGAAAAGTTTCCTTTTTATCTAATTTCTCTTTCTCTTTTTCAACTTGATGTGCTTTTTAGTCTTTTATCTGAATTACAGCCATCTTTCTTTGTGTTCTTTGCATTATGAATTTCATGTTTTTTTCTGTTAAACATTAATACAGTGGAGTTTAGATTATCTTATATCTAGAAGTGAGATTCAAGACTATTTAATTTTTAACTCTTGATATGTAAAAAACATGTTTGTTCTGCCATCTGTTCTCTCTGGAAGCTATAATTGAGCTACAAATAAGAAGAGAAGTTAATCCTGTGTGTGTGTGTGTGTTTTTTTTTTTTTTTGCTTGTTTGTTTTGTTTTGTTTGTTTCCGAATCTATCACTAAAACATCTTATACCATCTTTTGTGTGGTCAACTCAGGCCAGTTCAGTATTCATAGATTTTGACAGTGTGGAATTCTTTCCTATATATTTTCAGCTGAGATGGGGTCGAGCATCATGTTGCAGACATAAAAGTGCAATTGAAACATTATCAATTAAATATATTTTTCTCTCTACGCAGACAAAAGTGACTGAGGATGGTAGACATAACTCACTTTTTTCCTGAAACTCTTGTCTTCCCAGAGATCTTTTTTAAGTTGGATATTTTATTTATTTACATTTCAATTGTTATTCCCTTTCCTTACTCCCCCTAGAACCCCCCTATCCAATCCCTCCTCCTCCTGCTTGTATGAGGGTGTGCCCTCACCCACCCACCCACTCCTGCATTCTCCTATATTGGGTCATTGAGCCTTCACAGGACCTAGTGGCTTTTCTTCCACTGATGCCCAACAAGGCCATCCTCTGCTACATATGTGGCTGAAGCTATGGGTCCCTCCATGTGTGGCTGGTAGTTTAGACCCTGGAAAATCTGGTTGGTTGATACTGGTGTTCTTTCAATGGGATTGCAAATGCCTTCAGCTCCTTCAGTCCCTTCCCCAGAGATACTTTTAATACAGGTACTGAGAATAACATTAAAGGTACTTTTCTTAGTTACCTATACCTGTCAACTTGTCCTAGTCTACGTCACACCAGAAGTTAATTTTAATTGAGGAATTTCTCAGATTAGACTAGCCTGTGAGCATGTCTTTGCAGGACCTCTTTGATTTCTATTTGATATAGGAGGGCCATGGTGAGAGGCATCATTCCCTGGGCAGATGATCTTGTTTTTAATAAGGTAGCTCCATACAAAATTACCTGTAAGCAATCTAGCAAAAATATTTTTCCATGGTTACTATTTCAGCTCCTGAATGAGATGCTGTCTTGAGTTCCCACAAAGATGGACTATAACTTGCCATCAGAAATGCATTCTTTCTTCCCCAAACTTGCTTTTAGTCAGGGTGTTTTATGACAGCAACTGAATGAAAACTACAATACTAAATTTTAAAACGTGGTAAGCAATATATATACTTCCCCATTACTCTCCTCATCTCATAGAGACAACCTTGCAGAGAGATGAAAGGTTGTATGCTGATACCATTGAACTCTAGGTATAACATTACAATTATACAATATAGTATAATATCTTCATGTATGAGTTATTTTTAAGTGGGTTCAGTTTACTGTTATTTAACAAAATTTTGCTAATGCATGTCTCATATGCTGTTAGCTACTTTGTCCATAATGACTCGGCAAAGAAGGTGCTTATTCCTGAGTACATTGTCAGTATACAACAGGATGTAAAATGCTCACTCTGAGCTACTTGATTTTCCTTTCATCCCCATCAAAACCCTTGAGAGCATCCTTTGCTGACTGTTCATCACTACTCCCTGTTCACATAGTGCTGATGTGGCTTCAGTCTCCTCCATTCTTGGAAGTGCTATTATCAAGATTACTAACCCTTTCACATGAGCATGCCATTAATTATTTTTTCTGGCTTTGCATTATTTATTGTTGCTGCTACATTTGCTCTGGATAGTCTCTGATACATGTTCCAGCTCCTCCCCTGCCCCTCTATTAAAATTTTGTTTCTTTTACTTTTTTCAAAATCTTACCCCTCCTTATATTTAACTTTTATAACTTCTTGTTCCAATAGTTTGATATCTTGAAAGAGTTCCCCTCAGCTCTTTTGTTTTATTATTTATATATTTGTAACATATATTATAACAATAGTATATTAGACAATTTAAAACAAATAGTTTTAAATTATTGAAACTACTCAAATATCCCAAATTACTTTCTGTAAATCATAAGAGTCTTGGTATTATAAATTATACCTACATTGAATTCAAAACTAAACAAAACATAAATTCAGAGAGTTAAGCAGAGTGCAAGGCAGCTCATGTAGAAGGGAAAGGGGCCTTGGAACATGGATATCCTTTATAATTGTCTGCAAACTCACAGGACTGAGCCTGGAGTAAATCAGCACCATGTGGACAACGAACTGCAGTGCACACTGTTCAGGGAACCATAGAGTCTCAAATTTGAGTCTGTTAATTCAGTCTACTGTTGTCATGCTGTTCTGAAAATAAACTCAGGCTTTCTTTGGAGTATAGTCCCCTTATGATAGTGTGCAAATTACTCGTAAGTATACTTTTTCAAATCTAGAGGTTGATATGAGGTCAACTATCTTAGGACACACAGTTACAAAGGGTTCTATAACAGGAAACTGCAGAGACAGCTGACAAAACAGAACCAATCTGCATCTCCATACAGAATTAATATGCATACCTTACACAATAACTGTGCATGTAGTAGCTAAATAAATTAAAAATACAAATGCAAAAATAACTATATGAATTGCAGATGACATATAATATTTCAGAATAAAAGCAAACATCCAGGTCTACATTACCAGAGAAACATTACTATTGTAGTATACCAGCAGATATATTAGCAGAACGTAAAAACCTTGGCAAGAAAAATAAAATTCAAACAGTTGTACATTTCTACCTCTAATCTAGGCTGGTATATCAAATTACTTTTTGTAGTATTTTCCACATCTAACTATAACTAGGCTCCTATCAACATGAAGCTATTTGCTGGAATCGTTATATTTTAAGACACTGATCATTTGTGCCTAGCACTCTAAGCACAGCAATGTCTCTGCAATGGCAGGCATCCAGATCTTTTTAATTCTCAAGATGTTCTAACCTCTTCTATTTGTATGCTTCTAAACTACGAATCTGTTCTAAACCGTTTCTTCTAATCGATTAGGGATATAGGAATTCTGATGAAAAATTTACCATCTACTTAGCATCAGAAGATTTATCTCTCTTTATTTATTTAATTCCAACCATTGTCATTCCACACATGAATGTTTCTGTCAACCGTACTAAGTTATTTCTAATCCTAAGCTTCATGTTACCTTTTTTTTTCTTTTACTTGTATGTTTTTATGATTTCACACAGCCTTCTTTGGTGGAGTTTCCTTTGCCATCCCTTGCCTGATTGACATGCCCCATCATCATGCAAAGGGATCCTAATTTACTTTCCACACCATGCAGCAGTCATTACATAGCAGTCAGTGACTTGTGTCTTCATTAGATTTTCAGCTCAGTGAAGAAGAAAATGTGTCTGAACTATATCACTAGCTGCCTGTTCAGTGCTCAGAACACGGCAGGCAGGCAGTGAACGCTGAGCAACACATATGCTCATTTGTTACAATCTGTAGATTATATGACTTCAGTATTTCCTTTAGAAGAAACCACTGTAGCTCTAATGTCTTTGCACTATTTTTTCTTTTCTTTTCTTTTAATTAGATATTTTCTTTATTTACATGTCAAATGATATCTCCTTTCCCAGTTTCCCCTCTGAAAAAAAGAAAAAAATTAAAATAAAATATATATAAAAAACCCTGTTCCCTCCCCCGCCACCCTCTGCTCACCAACCCATGCTCTCCCCACTTCCTGGCCCTGGCATTCCCCTGCACTGGGGCATAGAACCTTCACATGACCAAGGGCCTCTCCTCCCCTTGTGACCGACTTGGCCATCCTCTGCTACATATGCAGGAGACATGAGTACCACCATGTGTACTCTTTGGTTGGTGCTTTAGTCCCTGGGAGCTCTGAGGGTACTAGTTAGTTCATATTGTTGTTCCTCCTATGAGGTTACAACCCCTTTAGCTCCTTGGATCCTTTCTCTAGCTCCTTCATTGGAGACCCTGTACTCAGTCCAATGGATGGCTGTAAGCCTCTATTTCTGTATTATTAGTCGGGTACTGTCAGAGCCTTTCAGGAGACAGCTATATCAGGCTCCTGTCAGCCAGCACTTGCTGGCATCCACAATAGTGTCTGGATTTGATGACTGAACATGGGAAGGATTCCCAGGTGGAGCAGTCTCTGGATTGTCCTTCCTTCAGTCTTTGCTCCATAGTTTTTCTCTGTAACTCCTTTCATGGGTATTTTGTTCCCCCTTTTAAGCAGGAACAAAGTATCCACACTTTGTTCTTCCTTCTTGAGTTTCATGTGGTTTGTGGATTGTATCTTGGGTATCCCAAGATTCTGGGCTAATATCCACTTATCAGTGAGTGCATACCATGTGTGTTCTTTTGTGATTGGGTTACATCTCTCAGGTAACATCTCAACCAATAGCATCTCAAAATGTCACTTTCTTTGGTAATAAATCATACACAAGGTAGTTAATGTTAAATGGGTTCATCAGTATAGGCTGTGATAGACTCATCTTCAAGCCAGGAGAGGGGTCTTAAAGTAGACTAGATCTGATTGAATACTTTCATTCATTATTATTATTTCATAATAATGAAGAAATATTTTATCTTATTTCACATACCCAGACTGTGGTACTTTGTTAAGTACTTTGATCAATCTAATACACTAGTCCAAGGGGTGATTTTATTATTCAAAGGAGTGTTGAAATTGTTAAAGATCTTGCAGTCTTTTATGGAGACCATTTGAATGGATTTATACATTGTTAGGCTCTCAACACAGGAAAAAGATGCACTGAACTGTCAGGTTCACATAGGGTGTGTCTCTATCCTCAGTAAAGTTTAATGAAGCAATTTTAATATAAAGTGGAATATATATATTACATATATAATATTTTTTGCCCACTATTATTCCATAATAGAAGTTTGCTTTAACCTTAATTAGTAATACTTTTTGAATTTTGCTTAGAGACATTGCTCACTGAAATTTTTGTTTTTTGAAGTAAAATATAATTTAGCTTATTTTTCTATCACTGATTTTTAAATATCACTTTACAAAAGAGGTGATTAATTATTATCCTATAAGGACTGAGTCATGAAACCTCTAGGAATTTGACAGATTATATCCTCATTTTCAATTCTGCTTTCTCTATAAACTTTCCACTCCTAAGTTCTTTCTCCATATATTCAGCATGTTACTGTTTTCTGCAACTGTGACACATTTTACTTTAATTTATATTCAGAAAAATATATAAAATGTTCATGAAGGTTGATATAACTGTATGGTAAACCCTTACCTATTGTTGCCTAGGTTCAACAACTGTTAACTTTGCTTGTACTGTCACACAGTTCATCTCTACTATATGCACATAGGTATGTATATAAGTTGGTATGTATACTTAAGATCATGCATGCATATATAAATATATATATACACACATACACACACACACATATATATATATACATATACATATATGTACATATACATATATGTATATATATACATATATGTATACATATACATATATGTGTGTGTGTGTGTGATATGTGTGTGTGTGTGTGTGTGTGTGTTATTTTCATGGATGGTTCAAAATATTTTTCATGAAATGAGTTTGTATCTTTCTGAATGCCTGAATACTTGGGAATTATAATGGTTCTTTAAAACTCTATAAAGCCAGTTTCACATTTAAATCACCCAGTATATTTTGCACGTGGCTTTTGTTTTTCATTTGAGTGTTGTCTGAGGTGTTTGTCTTTTTCTCTTTCTTGGTTAGTTTCTTGAACTGATGTATGGACTGGGTATTTAGGTAAAACTTCATGACTGTGATTAGTACACTTGCTATGAATTTGGGATGTCTGATTCCCATTAAGACACACCTGTCAACTTCTCTGCGAGGGTAATTTCAGGGAGACTTAACCGAGGTGGGAAGCACTACAATGAATAGGAGTGATACTCTTCGTTGAGCTGTAGTCCTGGGTTGAAATATAAAGAAAAAAGCGAGCTGAGTACCAGCAGGATACCTCTCTCTACATCTTGAATATGGAAAGAATGTGACCTGCTGTATCAAACACCTCCCATTACATCTTCCACAACATAAGGGCTTTTACTTAAAATTGAGCAATATATGTCCTCCCTTCCTTAAGTTACATTTGTCCAAACAAAAAAAGAAACTAATACAAATGATGATCTTTGCCATCATTTAATATTCCCATATTAAAATAACAATTAAAAGTTTTAGCAGCTGTTCACTTATTAATTCCCAGTGGGTAATTTTCTTTTATTTCCTGTCTTATTAAGCACTAATTTTGTAAAGATATATGCTACATTTAGGTGTAAGACTATTGCCAATGATAGCAAATGGTGTCTATATGCTACATTTAGGAGTAAGACTATTGCCAATGATAGCAAATGGTGTCTACTTTTAATTATGATCTTATAAAATTTTATAAAGTTATGTCATCTTGACATGGGAAACAGGACTCTCAACTAAGAAATGATTCCACAAATATGGCCCAAAGGCCAATCTGTAGTGCATTTTTGGGGATGTTTGGAAGGGCTCAGCCATTATGGATGGTGCCACCCCTAGGCTGCTGGTCCAGGATGTTATAAGAAAATATGCTGAGCAAAATATAAATGGCAAGCAACTAAGCAAAAACTGAAATGAGAAAAGTTAAGATTTCTAAAAGCAGTTATGGTGTTCTTGTTCACTAAAAGTTTTGAAATAATAAGAAGCTCTTAGCTTTTGTTTGCCAAACTTTTATTGTCATTTCCACTGAATGGCTATTGCATGAACTTCCATATTGGGAGTACACAAAGATGAAATCTTTGTGGACTGGGTGGGAAAGTTACCAGAGAAATACTTTTTTACCACTAATATGGGTATGTCTAGGGTAGATTCTATAATTGTGTTGCTTTCATTGGGTGGGATAAGCTAGGCTTTCCTGGGGCCAATTTTCCCTCATTTAAGTGTGATTCAGGGCAGAAATATTAAATACATGGAATCATTCTTTAATTACAGTATTGTAAAATCATGTCATAACAATGTTGTAACACATTTGATCAGGAACAGATTATAGGAAACTTTCATTCAGTTCCTCCTCATGGAATAAAGGAATCAATGAAGATAGTTTCCTAGTTTATTTAAACACTAGCGTAATACAATATAGCAGTAACAATATAAAAATCAATTAACTGCCACACAAAAATGAGTTACAAATATTAGGTAGATTATTTTAAAATTAGTACATGACTTCTAAGTTAAAAACATATAATATAAGACTTAACAACTCTAGGAGATAATAATAATGGCATGAAATACTACTTACTAGACAAAGTAAAACTTACTAGAAGGTTTGACTATAGTTTGGGGAAACCTTTCTTCCTCAAGATATGAAGTAAGAGTTGAAGTTGTCATGAATAACACAGCAGAGTTAACATAAGACTGATGGAAAACTATATTAATCTAAAATAATGATATGAAAACTGACATCAAATGTCTTAAAATAGGAGCTTTCTGTTGCTGAGTCACTAAACCTGAACATTAGCTCAACTAAGTGCAGAAGAAATGGGTTCTTAGAGCAGGTGACATAGGGGACTTGGTAATGAACCTGTGTCATAATTTTAGTTTTCTGGACATAATATTTATTATTGTAAGTTCTAGACACAAACATACATACATATGAACAGGGGACTATAGAAAAGTGTACTCAGGGACAAAAGTTTTAAATGAAAAACCTCAGAACTGGCAAAATGTACATCTCAGCAGCTGCCTAGTTCAAGACAATGGACAAAGGAAAGGGAAAAAAGTTATGTTATTTAATTAAACTGGCATGGGGGTCACCCATGTGGGAGTCAGCCACGCGGTGATCAAGCAGCAACACAATAGAGACTGGAAACTTAGAGCAAAAGAAAAGAATCCTTGAATAAAAAAGAAAGGCAGCCTCAGGTTTGGCCGGCATCTGAAGGAAACAGACAATGACAAAAGAGGAGAAAAATGAAGAGTCTTTCTGAGTCAGAACTATGAAAGGTAGGCAAACCCAACACAATCTCATGGCAGACCTTGTGGGACTGCACAGTGCCCAGGAGTTCTGGACAGGAAAAGTACGTTATCTTACTAAGGGAGTCTGTCCCCAAGGGGATTAACACTTTAAGTTAATCTACAAGGATATTTCCAGTCTCCAATGTTACATTCTGAGCCTAAGGTATTTCCTGAGAATGTCCTGCAGAATGAAGTCTTTATCTTAGTTTATTGTTGCCAGTATTTATTTAGCCGTACTTCTCTGTCCCTTTCTCTATTGTCCTTTAGTCTCCTCCTTCTCGAACTATTTGTTATTTCTTTTTTCCAAAGAAAAACACATTTTCATCTCACAGACATAAAGACTAGCAGTGTGCCTGGGCTATTGAAAGTGAAAGAGACAGATATTTTTAATAGCTGTTTCTAGACTACAGACAGGACTTGGTTACTCTGCTTTTCCCTGTAGATGTTTCTTCCACTTAACTGGCTTGGTATTGTATATATATTTCATCTGAAGAAAAATTAGAAAGACCAGGAGACAGAACAGCAATGACGCTGCTGCCAATTCATCTTCCCTTACACTTTTTTCATTGAGCTTGTCAACTGTGATGGGAAAAAAAGAGGCAAAGCTCCAGCGTGACAAATAGGCCCCATGATTATTTTCAACAAGTCACAAAAAAATAGGACAAAACATCTTAATGTTTTCCTCTTTCCCTTCATCTTTCATTCAACTGAGATTTGCTGTCATTTATAAAGGTCATCGGGCCTGCAAGGCAGCTAGCAGTGTAAAAGTTTGGTCTTCTCTTAGACTTCTAAACAGCGACTGTTGAAATACTGTGAACTAGAAGTTTGGGACTAGAATGCATTTGAGTCTTTTCAGGGAATGCTTTTTCTTAAGCCACTCACAGTCTTCTACCTATGAGGGTTATTTTGAGTACCAGATAATATCGAGATTTTATGCTGAAATGATGGGGCATCTTAAAAACACATTTTCACCCTTGTTTCTTCCCCTACTAATACTAGATTAGTTTTTAGCCTGAAATTCTAAAGAAAAAAGTTTGTATATAATATTCTTTGATAATATATACATATGCATATATATTACACACACACACATGCATATATATATATATATATATATATATATATATATATATGCTGATTTATTTAGTAGGCTTTGCTTCCTCTTGGGAGGCATTTTGAAGTAATAGACTCCTCAAATGGTAAATGTGACTAAAGTGAGCATGAATAAAAGATAGGCTGGGATGAATATCTATCGCCACTTAGCCACAGCCACTTTACACTTGGAAATGGGCACTGTACCTGAAGGATTTATACTAATTGGAGGACTTTCAGAGCATGTATTGAATGTAGTGCCTCCAAATTACTCTCAAGATCAGCTAGGGTGGTGCTTTCTCTGGGAGACTTGTCACTGTAAATTTTCACCTGATGTTCCAGTGACAAGAGCTAACACAGCTGATAGTTAATGACTGTTTACTGAAGGCCTGTTGTATGGAAGGCATTGGGCTGTAAAGGCAGAGTGAGGGGCAAAAGCTGTCAAAGCACCTGCAGCCATTAGTGTGATGTCAGTCATCATCCATTGTAGGAGGCTGAACTGGAAGCAATAGCGTCTGTCTGTGTTCCTTTTTGAGAGATGCAAGTGGGTTCCTATGCAGTTCTTGGTGTCCTTAAAATTCTAATGAGACTTCTATGTCCTCTGTTACGTTTTCCTTCCTGTGTTTTGTAAAGTGTGGAGTTCTAGGATGAATCATCTGGTTGTCATCTAAGGTTTCAGTGATCAGCGTTCTTTTTATGCTCTCAGAACTCCTAATATCTCTGATTTGAATACTTAGCTATATAACAGGAGTGTTGTGATGAATAGTATAAAATACAGATGTTTCCCTCCCAAATATGAATCCCTTTCCTCTTTTAGATGGGTCTTTAATCTTCTTTCTCAAATATAAAACATTGTTAAACATTGAAATGTTTGTTTGTTTTATAGTGTAGGGAGGGCAAGTGCATGTGTGTTACAGTGAGCATGTGGAGGTATATGGGGAAAAGTTGAAGAACTTGCTTTCTTCTACTACCTGGGTGCTGGAGATCAATAGATGGCAATAAGCCCCTTTGCATCTTGCTGGCACAAGCACAGAACATTAAATGCATTATTTGAATGATCTCTTCCTTTACTCTATGCTAATATTCAAATTCTATTACATATGATGTTGAAAATGCTAATATTTATTTCCTTCCTGTCTTGTCATAAGCATAGGCTTTCTCCACTCTCTTTTTGGAAGTCTCCTTGCCCTAGCTGACTAAATATGGTATCTCCAGTCTTATTGTTAAGTTATATTGGCGAGAGTGCACGTGTGTGTGTGTGTGTGTGTGTGTGTGTGTGTGTATGTTTGTGTGTGTGTGTGTGTGTGTGTGTGTGTGTGTGTGTGTGTGTGTGTGTGTGTGTGTGTGTGTGTGTGTGTGTGTGTGTATGAAGGCACATTGTAAATATCTGGCATCTTTTACTACTCCTTCTCTCATAATTTTTAGCCTGGGTCTCTTCCAAATCAGGTAAGTTGGCTGAGAAGAAAGACCCAATAATCTTTTTCTCTCTTCCTTTTAGCAACCTGGGATTATAGGTCAGTCCATACAGACATGTAGGCATTATGTGGGTGCTATGATGAAGAATTCAGGTCCTTGATAACCCAGCAAGTACTCTATGAACTGAGTCATCTCCCCAACCCTAAAGCTGTTTTTATACATAGCACTTAGATAATTCCATTCAACACAATATTCTTTTTAAAATTCTTTAATTTGTTTTTACAGTCAAGTCATTATCCCTTTCCCAATCTGCCCTCTGACTGTTCCTCATCTCATTCCCCCTTGCTCTCTTCCATCTCTAAGAGGATGTCCCAACAGTACCCCCAAGCCACCATAGCTTCCCACTCCTTGGGACCTCAAGTCTTTCAAGGTCTAGATTTGTCTTCTCTCACTGAGGCCAGACCAGGCAGTCCTGTGCTTTTATGCTATTACTACCAATATAAACTTCAGGGAGTAACTTACTATATCTTCTGATCATTTTGTCTATCATCATATATAGGCCTTGAAATATTAGAGAATATCACTAAGTGACTTAGCTAATGAGGGATTTGATATTATCAATTACTTGCTACAATCATCTGAGCCATGTAGACTGCTGTCAAAGAAGATATGTTCATGTGTTATAGAGAAGAAAAAGAGAGAGCAATCTAAGAAAGGATGAGGAGGAGATATGGAGAATTTTTAATCCAGCAACATGGCTGCTTTGGCAAGGGATCACGGTCATAGGACTGTATAATCCAGCTTGAATGCATACATACCACCTACATTTAGTACCTCTAGCTGGAATGCCCTTAGTACACACTTTTAAGGTAAGTTAGTTTGTAGAAGGAAACATCCATGTTTGAAAGTGATGGCATCTGAATGGCAGACAACTCAGAGAGAGATTTGACAAAATGAGTCAGAGATAGGATACTCCTGCCCAACTTTTAGGAGAACAGTGAAGGAAGAAAAAAATCTTTAAGAATATTACAGGGAGATAGAGTAAGTCAGTGTAGTGAGTGCAATGTAGTAGATTGAGTTCACTCATGCATTTATGTAGTTCAGTGTAGGTCATCAGAGGCACTTAAAGCCAGAAAACAAGAAGGAACCAGAGATTAGAATACATTTTCTGAGTTAGTTTTAGGCCAAGCAGAGAAACTCAGTAAGAAGCTGAGAGAAGCCAGATTGAATCAGTTAGCACAGAGAAAAGTTTGAGCCAGAACAGCTAAGTTTAACCAACCAGTTAGAGTTCAGAAAAAGTTAGTGAGTATGAGCTTATTCAGTAAAAAGCCTTGAAGAGTGAAACATCATAGTCTAAATTAGCAGACAGAAGCTAGAATCTGAACCCTTCAAGGTCCAGGCTGCAAAAGATTAGATTGTGTGGTGGCTAGAAGCTTCTAGGCCTAGGCCCATGGATAGTTAGATAGAAATGCTCTGGGCTCAGCCCAGGCTATGTATCTGTAAAGCTTGGGTATTGCTTTCATCTGATCCCTTCATGTAAGGAAATAAAAGTGACATTTACTTTTACAAGGAGACAGAAACTAAGTAATTGGAGTGGAGAAAGCAGGAATTCTAGAAGACAGTGGATGAACAAACAACTTGTATTGATGAGAAGAAATAAATGTCAAAAAAGAAGGTCAGGTCCAGTTCAAACCTAGCTTTAAAACCCAAGAAGAATGCATTTCATAATCTCAGTATAAGAAGCCAATGGAAACTACTAAGCAGAAGATATTATGAAAGTCATATTTTAGGATGTTTAATGTTCTAATATCAGAAGAAGTATCTTTGCCTGCAACAAAGCAAGTGAAGAAGAGAGGTTGTAGAGGGATGTGAAGCAGGGCTGCATTAATTAATCTGTGTCTTGGTAGAGAAAAAGGAAGGGATGCAGAACTTTTCTACTAACACTGGGATGCCCACCTTCTAGTTTTAGGTTGAAATTGGAAAACAAAACAAGGATAGGGGAATTGAAAATTTCATGTTAGGCGAAAGCCAAATTGAAATTGACAAGGGTAGGATTAATGTGGATTCTATGGCAAGATAAAGATCTCATTGTATAACCTGAGGTAATTATAGCAATTAAGCACATGTGTTTGACAGTTTCCTGTAAAATTCAGAGCCCAGGTCAGACTTAATCAGCCTCAGAATTCAAGATTAAATATTACTTTAAATATCCACAGTACACACATTCTTTAAAGGAACACCTGTATAGAAATCCAATTTACATGGTTTGTCTCTAATATTAAAATGTTTAACCAATAGAAAAAGAAATAAGTTGTGTGTGTGTGTGTGTGTTTGTACACTTATTGTTCAAGTGCTGTTGACTTGCGCAAGATAAAGGAACTTTAGAATTCAGCAGGAATGAGGAGGGTTCCCATGTCCCCACATGTACTAGAGGAGCTACTAACAATTGGTGATTATATGGAGGGTCACTCACTTTTGAAGATGTGGTCTGAAGTGGAAACTTAGGGTTCTTTGGAAAGTCAATGGGATGGTATTTTGCTGGGGCAAACACATGAAGGAATATTTCATGAAAGTGGACACAGGTATGAAACGCTGAGGCAGACTTGTGAAGGAATGCTTTGCTGAAGCAGACACAGGAGAGAGGATGTTCTGCTAAAACATACATCCGAAAGGACATGGATGGAGGACTCTTTGCTCATGACAGGCATGTAGTGGTCTGCCTTACATTGCATAGTTGAACTGCATTTGTTGGGATGCCATCGAGAGAAACACAACAAAAAACTTCTGGTGGTGTTCTGCAGTTTGTTGCCACTTCCAAGGAATTAGGCTGATTGGATGCACATGCTGAAGTAAAACACACTGAGGACTCATGATATTTGGAGGGTAGAAATAGGACTCCACAGAGTGATGGAGACAGAGCTTGGCTTGCTGATACAGCTAGCTGTGCAACACTTGTGGATCTTCACTTACCTGAGAAAGGCACAGCTGAGAATTTCTACTGGTGCTGCTGTCGGTCCCTCCTGCTGAGTCAAGCCGAGGCTGAAGCCTGGCTGTCTCTGTTTAATCATGTCACTGCTGTTGCTAACCAAACTGCACTGCTGGTATGTCTGTGAGGTGTTTTCAAGTGGAGTGCGCTGCCACTGTTTGCTAACCTATGGACTGAACTGCCTTCCAGACAACACAGATGGGAGTTGCTCCAAAGTACCTTTCTAAACAGGCCCCAGCCCCTCACCCAGTATTTTCTTTTTTCAACTACCTCTGGCGGGTTGTGGGTTACAAGGAAGGTTAAACCATATAAGAACCATCATTAAAAAATAGGATTTGAAAAAAATTAAAGTTACAGTCTTCACTGATTCCTTGTGTCCCACTGCAGGGGCACCCACCCATATGCATATATGCAGAACTAATTGGACTCAGGAGTTATTAATATGTAAATGCTACATAAAGGTGTTTCAGAATAACAAATGCTGGCATTTTTAGGAAGTAAACATATTTGTCTGTTGGGTCAGCTATATTGGTAAATACTTATATATGAGATAAGGTACCTTAATAAACATTGAATTACAGGTGGTGATCTTTCTGCATAAAAGATTAGTGATTGAAGTACTTGGTAGAAGTTGACAATGTTTCTTTCTCAAAGGCTTTGCTGTCAGGATTGACACTATAATGAAACGGGAATAGTTGGACCCAAGACAGAGCAGTTGCGTGAACCAATGAATGAATCAAGATAGTACTTGTTGTATGTTTTATATTTCCAGCTGACAAAAGTTGAGTAAGCAAGAAAATGGCCAGGTAATACCAGATTGTTGTACTATGAAGAAAATATGTTACTATTTGATACAAGCTGAGGGCCTTGTATTTTTTAGAAACAGAACGCAATTCCCAGTGTCATCTCCATTCCCATCTACATACAACTTTTTAATTTTTTAAATTTTTTGAATTTATTTATTTTTTAATTTTATTACTTTTAATTTTTTACTGTCCAATTGTTGTTGTGCCCCTCCTGGTCTGTCTTCCCAGAGTTCCTCATCTCATTCCTTCTCCCCCCTGTTTCCTAGAGTACGTCACCACCTACACTCAGCCAGGCCTCTCTACTCCCTGGAACCTCAGATCTCTTGAGGGTTAGGTGTGTCTTCTTCCCCTGATGCCAGAACAGGCAGTCTTCTGTTGTATATGTGTCAGGGGCCTCGCTACATGTTGGTGGTTCAGTGTCTAGGAGATCTCAGGGGTCCAGGTTAGTTGAGATTGTTGGTTTTCCTAAAGGCCACCCTCGTCCTCAGCTTCTTCCTGATTTTTCCTACTTCAACCACAGGGTACCTGACTTGAGTTCAATTAATGGGTGTAAATATCTACATCTGTCATAGTCAGCTGCTTGTTGGGCCTCTCAGAGGACAACCATGTTTCCTGTATCAAAGCACACTACAGCATTAGTAGTAGTGTCCGCCTCCCCATGAATAGGCTCCCAATTTGGGCCTGTCACTGGACCTCTTTTCTCTCAGACTCCATTTTTGTCCCTGCAGTTCTTTCAGACAGGAACAATTTTGGGTCAGTTTTTGCCTGGCATGGTCCATTCCTCTACTTGATGCCTTGTCTTTCTACTAGAGGTGGATTCTACAAGTTCCCTTTCTCCACTGTTGGGCATTGCATCTTAAGTTCCTTTCTTTAAGTCCTGAGGATCTCTTACCTCCCAGGTCTCCACTTTCTAGAGAGTCACCCTCTTGCCCCTTCCTACCCCTTGAGGTTGCATATTTCAGTTCTTTCTTCTGGGCCTCAGGGATTCTCTCCTGTTGCAACCCCCCCAATAAACACACACCTGAACATGATCCCCTTTTTCCCCTCTGCCCCCCTTCTCCCACCCAGATCATTCCCTCCCTCTACCTTCCATGATTGTTTGCTTCTCCACCCCAGATGAGACTGAAGCATCCTCACTTGGACTCTTCTGCTTGCTAACTTTGAGTTCTGTGGATTGTATCCTAAGTTTTCTGTACATTTTTTGGCTGATATCCACTTACTAGTTAGTATATACCATGTATGTCCTTTTGAGGCTCAGTTACCTCACTCAGGATGATATATTCTAGTCATTTGTCTGCAAAACACATAATGTCCTCAGCCATTCTAGATTCCTCTGTAATGAATTCTCTGTTTAGCTCTTTTCCCCTTTTTGGATTGGGTTGTTTGGTTTTTCAGAGGTTAACTTCTTGAGTTCATTATATATTTTGGATATTAGCCCTCTATCAGATATAGGGTTAGTGAAGTTTTTTTTTCCCCAATTTGTAGGTTGTCAATTTGTCCTATTGACTATTTTCTTTGCCTTACAGAAGTTTCATGAGGTCCCATTTATCAATTCTTGATCTTAGAGACTGAGCCATTCAAGTTCTATTTAGGAAATTTCACCCCATGCCAATGAGTTTGAGGCTATTTCCCACTTTCTCTTTTATTCACCATATCTATTTTATATTTATTCACCATGTATGTTTTGTATTAAGATCCTTGATCTACTTGGACTTGAGCTTTGTGCAAGGTGATATAACTCATTCTATGAAACCACAACTACTCTGATTTCTAAAGCACACAAAGACCCAACAAAGAAAGAGAATTTCAGACCAATTTTGCTTATAAATATCAAAGAAAAATATTCAACAAAATTCTAGCAAAATCCATAAAGGGATACATCCAAAAACCATCATTCACCATGATAAAACAGGCTTCATTACAGGAATACAAGGTTGGTTCAATATATGAAAATCAATTAATGCAATCCACTATATAAACAAACTCAAAGAAGAAAATCACATGATCATCTCATTAGGTGCTTAAAAAGCTTTTGGCAAAACACAACACTCCTTCATTTTAAAAGTATTGGTGATATCAGGAATCCAAGGTCCATACCTAAATATAATAAAAGCAATATATAGAAAATCAATAGCCAATATAAAATTAAATGGAGAGATACTTGAACAATCCTATTAAAATCAGGGGCAAGACAAGGTTGCCCACTCTCCCTGTATGTATCCAATATACTATTCAAAACTAGTTAGAGCAATAAGACAACAAAAGGAGATCAAGGGTATACAGATTGACACAGAAGTCAAGTTGTCACTATTTGCAGACAATAACATACTATACACAAGTGTCCCCAAAAATTGTACCAGAGAACTTTTACAACTGATAAATAACTTCAGCAAAGTGGCTGGATGTATAATTTACTCAGGCAAGTCATTAGCCTTCCTTTATACAAGTGATAATTGAGCTGAGAAAGACAATAGTGAAGCAACACCATTCACAAAAGTCACAAATAACATAAAATATATTGGAGTACTCTAACCAAACAAGTGAACTCCCTGTAGGACAAAACCTTCAAGTCTCTCAAGAAAGAAATAAAAAAAGTACTTAAAAAGAGGAACTATCGCCCATGCTCATGGATTGCTAAAATGAACATAGTAAAAATGACCATCCTACCAAAAACAATCTACAGATTCAATGCAATCCTCATCAAAATTCCAAAACAATTCTTCACAGACATGGAAGAGCAAATCTCAATTTCATATGGAAAACAAAAAGCCCAGGATAGGGAAAAACAATTCTATTTTTTTTTTTTAATTTTAGAACTGAGCGTTTAATATATGTAATAAAATATTTTTATTAGATATTTTCTTTATTTATATGTCATATTTCCCAGTTTCCCCTCCAAAAACAAATACAAAAAACAAAAAAACAACAAGAACAAACCCCTGTTCCCTCCCCCTACCCCCTGCTCACAACCCTACCCTCTCCTGCTTCCTGGCCCTGGCATTCCCCTACACTAGGGCACAGAACCTTCACAGGGCCAAGGGCCTCTCCTCCCATTGATGTCTGACTTTGCCATGCTCTACTATACATATGCTGCTGGAGCAATCAGTCCCACCATGTGTACTTCTTAGTTGGTGGTTTAGTCCCTGGGAGCTCTGAGGGTAATAGTTAGTTCATATTGTTGTCCATCCTAAGGGGCTGCAAACCCTTCAGCTTCTTCAGTCCTTTCTCTAGCTACTTCATTTGGGGACCCTGTACTCAGTTCAATGGATGGCTGTAAGCCTCTACTTCTGTATTAGTTGGGTATGTCCCTCAACAGAGGAATGGATACAGAAATTGTGGTATATTTAAACAATGGAATACTACTCAACTACTAAAAACAGTGAATTTATGAAATTCTTAGGGAAATGGATGATGGATCTGGAGCATATCAACCTGAGTGAGGTAAACCAAACATAAAAGAACACACATGGTATGCACTCTCTGATAAATGGTTATTAGCACAGAAGTTCGGAATACATGAAGTACAGTCAACAAACTACAAGAAACTCAAGAAGAAGTAAGACCAAAATGTGGACAGTTCATTCCTTCTTAAAAGGGAGAACAAAATACCCATGGAAGGGGTTACAGAGACTAACTGTGGAGTAGAGCCTGAAGGAAAAACAATTCTTAACAATAAAAGAACTTCTGGGGGAACCACCATTCCTCTCCTCACTCTAGAATACAGAGCAATAATGATAAAAACTGCATGGAAGTGGTACAGAGACAGACAGGCAGGTCAATCAAATAGAATTGAAGACCCAGAATTAAACCGGCACACTAATGGACATTTGGTCTTTGACAAAGAAGCTAAAAATATACAATGGTAAAAAGAAAACATCTTCAATAAATGGTGCTGGTCTAACTGGCAATTGGTATGTAGAAAAATGAAAATAGACCCATCCACATCTTTTATCCTGTAGGTAAGAATGGTCTTGTATCAGAGGGTTATATTGTGCAGAATAAAGACTGGAATATGTGGACATTGGGTGGGAATGGGAGGCAAATACATGTTGAAACAAGAACCGACACAGAAATAGTAAAAGTACCCAATTGATTTAAGACTAACTGTCTATCAAAATGAACAGATTTGTGACACATGTACTTATTGTCATTGACTTCAGAGGTTCATATTTGTTTGAAGTATGTATTTCTGAACAATTTTGCCTGTCAAAGCTTTCCTTGGAATTTAATCACCAATTATGAAATTCCAAAACTTGATTCACATCTTTAATCTGATCATGAAATGAAGATGATAAATTTTTCTGTTCTGTAACTTCATTATTACCGTTCTGCACTGTCAAGTAACATTGGCCAAAGGCTAGAGGTGATACTTTATAAAATGTTTTATTGACCAATTGTAAATGTGCTGTGGGTATTTTTGGACCTCTGGGCTATTGTCAGTGGCTTTGCTTTTGCTTCATATTTGTTGTTTTTATTATGAAACACATGGCACTTACAGCTTTACTTCAGAAAGCAGAATTAATTCTAATAATATTCACTTCAGGGTTAAGATACCAGCTAGCACTTGGACACATTTATCCTTTTGTGAGTGTTTTTACTTAAATGAATATAATTATATTAAAAGGAGACTGTGAATCTCTTGGCCCATGTTGCCTTAAGCAAAGAGTTTTCATGGCATTTCTAAAATCTAATTATGAGCTTATTTAATAAAGTTCTGGGACTCATAAAATTGCTTTGATTTTTAAACTTTGATAACATGGTGATAGATTTGTAAGATTATTAGGAAATTTTTCAAAGTCTCTGAGTCTCATTATCTATATTCATAGATTAAATATTATAACAATATAAAATTTGAGAATTATTACAAACATCAAGCACAAAGCTTACCTTACAGTGACTGAGGGGATAAAAAAATAAACAAGTTTGTCTTAGGTTTCTCATGCTGTGTCAAAACCATGAACAAGGCAACATATAAAACAATGTATTTTACCGGCCTTATACTTTAAGATGGTTAGTATCCAAGTTGGCAAAGCAAAGTCACTGAGGCAGGAAGAACAGAGAACTCCAATCCTGTTCCCTAAGCATGAAGCATATCATCACACTAGGAATGACTTGAAACCTCAAAACTTAAAAGCCATCAGTGACACCTTCTCCAACAATACCACAACTTCTAATTCTTTCCAAGCAGTTCTAACACCTGGGGGATCAAGTATTCAAATACAAAACCCTTAAAGGAGTCATTTTTCGTTCTCATTCTAACCATGACAATGGTCATGCATGATATTTACAATTTATGTTAAGAGAAAACCCTAATGCAGCAGAAATGCTAGTGGTAATTTTGTTAATGACAGGTAACACAAGTAGTAATATAACAGTGTGGTTCTATTACAATTAACAACTAGTTGTGGAAATATTTATGAAATCTGTCTTTATGTGCATTTTGTCCCCTTTTGGTGATTTGTTTACTTTGCATGTTTCCTCACATACTCCTTCATATTGTTTTGTTTTATTTTTTTAATGGTTCATATTACTTTTCAAATATTGGATCACAAACAATGAGGTCTCTCAGTTATTAAATATTTCAGGGAAGGAATGAAATTTAAGTACTTCTTGTTGAAATAAGGGTGTGATTTTATAATTCCAGAAAAGATATACAGTCTTTGAAAAATATTTAATTTATGGATATGTCTTAAAGAAAGATTTTCTGACAGAAGAAATTGGATAAACACACACACACACAACTACATCCAGGATTTTACATTTTCCACCTATAGACATTGGAAATACCTTTGCTGCACTCACAGGAAGGAAAAAAAAGCATTACAAAGAAAACTAGAATCTAAAGTTATTGAGTCACAGAGTTTTCCCTAAGACTTAATAAGGACTTTCTCTACTGTTATATGTAATTTAGTTTTGCTGAAAAATCATCTAAGGATAGTCTTAATTTTTCTGCATCAGGAAGATTTTTTTTTTGATTTTCTTTTCTTAGTTCAGGCATAGTCCAGTAGATTTCAGTGTACACACTCAATGTTGGAACTTGTGGTCGCTGACCACTCCCATGGTTATTCAAGTAGATCTCAGGCTAACTATGTGTTTTGTATTATATTTTTCTGTGAAGATTTAAACATACTATAATCATTTAATCTATTTTTCCACTTTACTTTTTGTTCCAGTGATGAGTTTTCCTCTTTATATTTTTATTGCTTTTATGTTTTTATAGTCCAGTTGTTATACTCTCCCTGTCTACTTTCCCACAGTTCTTCAATCCCATTCCTCTTCCCTCCTGTCACAGACCCTCCAACTCCCTGGAACCTCAAGTCTCTTGAGAGTTAGGAACATCTTCTCCCACTGGGGCCCGGCCAGGCAGTCTTCTGCTGTATATGTGTCAGGGACCTAGGACAACAGTGTGTATGCTGCCTGGTTGGTGGCTCAATGTCTGAGAGAACTCAAGGTTCTGGGCTAGTTGAGGTTGCTGATCTTCATATGTGGTTACTAGTTGAGAGTGCTGGTCTTTCTATGAGGCTGCTCTCCTCCTCAGCTTCATCCAGCCTTTCCGTAATTCAAACACAGGGTACCAGACTTCAATCCAATGGTTGGGTGTAAGTATCTTCATCTGCTTCAGTCAACTTCATGTTGGGCCTCTTGGAGGACAGCCATGCTAGGCTCCTGTCTCTAAGCACAGAATAGCATCAGTAATACTGTTAGGCCTTGGAGTCTTCCTTGAGATGGATCCCATATTGGGTGGGTCACTGGACCATTTTTCCCTCAGTCTCTTCTCCATTTTTGTCCCTGAAATTCTTTTAGACAGGAACAATTCTGGGCAAGAGATTTTATCTGTAGGATGGCAAACTCTTCATTCTTTTGCATTAAAATTTTTGTTAATTTAGTGGTTTATTGTCTCCCATATCTATTTAGAGCTTTTAAATTAAATTCCTGTTTCTATTTTACTTATGCATCATAAGTATTCTACAGTTCTCCTCTGTTATTCTACTGAAAATGTCCACTAATTAATCCCATTCTCAGAGAAGATAACATTCAGCGGATGGGAGTTTGCCCAAATGAACAGAATGTATCTATTGGAAGACAACATTCACTTTCTGCTATTTCAGACATACATATGTCATTCAACTTTGTCTCAACATGCATTGCCAACAGAGATCATTCCTGACTCTGGTATGTATATTACACATCCCCCCTCACAGAGATTGAGCCTCCCTGTCTATCATGCATACTTGTGTTCACTTAGATAAATCATAGTAAAGTGAGTGTGTATTGAGAAAGTATTAATGATAGTCACTTAACCACATAGTGATAAATAAGTACCAATATTAGGGACTACTTATATGAAAATATTAAAGACTTAATGCATAATGCCGACACAGCAGAAGAGCTGTATCAGCAATACAAAACATTGATTTTGTATAATGAAAAGAAAACTCCCAAGCTTGTAAATGAAGGAAAATAACACAGGAGCAACAAAGCATATTCTATTTACTGTCACAAATGACACTTTTATTTAGTTACTGCAGTCTCTATTTTAGAGAAACTATTGCATGATCTTTGAAATGCTACTGATACATTTTGTTTTACTGCTCTATCACAGGCTGATACTTTTGTACTTCACTAAATTCATGTTACAAATGTAGTCTGCACTGTGATAGCATTTGGAGGTAATCATCATCAGAGGAGGTCAGGAATGTGGCCCTTGTGAATGGAACTCTGCAATTTTAAGATGATCAGACACCATGTTTCTTCTCTGTTCTCTCTTCCAAGTGTGGACACATGAAGAGTCATGTTTTATCCTTTGCCCCAGGAAAAACCTGGAAAATGTTCTTTCGGATAGATCTGCAATCTAGTTGTACTAATCTCAAACATTCTGACTTCACTCATTTGAGGGATATTGGTCTGTTTCTCATAAGACATGTGTTCATGTTTTCTGTTGAAGCAACTGAATGTAAACTGATTACTTATATGAGTGTTCTTCTTTCTCTAACTCTGTAGAAAGTTGTGATTATTGAGCTTAACTAATATCCACTAGTCATTTTAAAATTAGAGATAGCCTTTGCCTTATTTATCTCATCATGTGATTAAGAGATTCATGAAAGACTAGAAAATTATTACAAATTAGAAACTTAAAAAATCACCAGAAAAATTTGATAAATAATTCAGTTTTGTTTGTGAAGAAAGTTCTTTCTTTTTGAAAAAATATCACAAATATAAGGCATGTTCATTATTGGGACAACATTTGCATAATAAAATAATAAAGGCTTGTCACCTTTCCAAAATTCATTGCATATATGTCTTTCCTTATTGACAAAATCTACAAATTTTCTATTATAATGTAATTCTTACCAACTGTTGTATACTCAAAATGGAGAGATATCAAGAGCCCGAAAGTGGTGGTCATGCTATTTCAAATGATCGGTTTGTTCACCTCTCTGTACTCTGCATATAGTTTAGGTATCTTCCTTTATAGTCACAGTAATAGTTCTCAAAATGGCATGAAGACAGAAAATATTTCTGACTACTTTGGTAATAGGACCTACATTTTTATCAAATTATTTTTTGAGCTGGAAGATCATAGTTATGAACTGGACTCTAGTAAACCATCCTTAAAGATATCTGTTGCTTACTAAAGCAGAAAATGAAGAAAGCAACTTACAGGGGCTTGAAGAGGGTAACAATTATCTCTTCTTGCCTTCTTTATACTAAAACTCATACTATATCTATCATGGAGAAATTAAATTCTGGAAAATGGAGGTTCTGGGAATCTAGCCTAGGTGGGTACTGTTTTTGAACACTCAAATAATTTGTAGACATGGAGATTTTAGTCATCTACTGATGTCTATTGCTATCATTACTTTATGCCATCTCTTGGAGTACATTAGTTAATGAGCACACACAATGCAGTCCTCAAACATACCTCTTACAAGGGAAGTTCCTTGCATTCAATGAAAGTAGGCATTAAAATCAGCCTCTTCCCTTCAACTTCTTATCTATTCCTTTTCAGCACTGCCTGTATGGTCAACTGAGAGTCTTGAAGCTATGTCATTTCCATTCCGCAATTCCCCCATGCATATTTGATCTCCATCCCTTCCAGAAGTATTCTTCTCAAGAAAATCATTGTACTAAACATTTTTTTCACATTTATTTCCTCTTGGGATATATTGCTGAGGAATGATCATTAGATACTACAATTATCCAAATATTATTCAAATATGTATTAACTTTCTATTCAAATTAAAAATGTCTAAATATAATATCAAAGTAGAAAAAGAAGTGTTTAGTGGGAAGATTGGCTGAGTGGTGTGATTGACTAGAGAGAATGAATGTCAGAAATATAGGCTGATATATATGCATCAATTTGTCATGATGAAACCTATTATTTAATATAATTATAAAAGCAAAATGAAATACTAACAAAGCTATCAAATCAACACAACTATATTCTTTTATAAAATTTCATATTCAGTAACCCAAAAGAGAACAAAGTGTCCATCTATCACTGGTTCTTCTTATCACAGGATCTTGTGCTAGATGGCCATAAA
Organism: Mastomys coucha; assembly: GCF_008632895.1. Taxonomy (NCBI): domain Eukaryota; kingdom Metazoa; phylum Chordata; class Mammalia; order Rodentia; family Muridae; genus Mastomys; species Mastomys coucha. The sequence continues at coordinate 39,289,354 of NW_022196903.1, forward strand.
TGAATGCAGCAACAACCCCCACCAATTTTGGGGAGAATATACTGGGCTGTGTTCAGAGAATCAATAGGGACAAATTACAGCCCTGCCTTCCTCCTTCAACTACTTTGGAGCCTCAGGCTAATGTTTGTATCTGTCATTCCTGATTCACAGACAGGAGTCTAGCAAACTATGTACTCTGAAAGGCTCCACCTAGAAGCCAATGGAAGCAGTTCCAGAGACCCACAGCCAAATGTTAGATGGACCTCAGAGATCTTGTGGAAGAGTTGTGGGAAGGATTGAGGGACTCAAAGAGGGCAGGGATTCCAAAGAACGACAAATGGAGTCAACAAATCTGGATCGCTGAGTGATCCCAGAGAGTGAATCACCAACCAAAGAACAAGCATGGGCTGGACCTACCCTCCTAATCCCACACATATGTAGTAGATATGCAGCTTGGTCCTCATGCAGGTACCCCATTAACTAGAGCAAGGACTGTCTCTGAATCTGTTGTCTATCTACAGATCCCATTTCCCTTATTGAACCACCTTATGTCACCTCAGTGGGAGAACATATATCTAGTACTGTAGTGACTTGAGGTGCCAGGATGAGTTATTACCCAGGGGCAAATCTCCTCCTTCTTAGAGGTGAAGGGGAGGAAGGAGGAGAGACCTTGTGACACAGGGACTAGGAGAAGATGGGGACAGTGATTTGGATGAAAAGTGAACAAATAAATAAATTAATGGAAAAAATAAAAAGATTTCTCAACTGCAAAAAGAAAAAAATAATAGAATATCCTACATCACTGGGCGTTGAAGGTAGACAGTACTATAGCATGTTCCTTTTGCCTATAGCATCTTTTTTATTATTGCCCCTGTATCTTAAAGATGTACATTAGGTAGATTAATAAGGAAGATATAGAGATACAGTAATGAGAACATGTAAGAATATCTATTCTAGCTTTTATGTATTTCTGTAAGCAGTCATAAAGCCATGGTTGGTATTTGTCACTTTCTTCTTCGACTGTTTGTTTAATATTCCCTTTGCTCTCAGTCAGCATCACCACAGGCAATATTATTTTTTGAGCAGCCAGCATGACTCAAACTTTTACTCCTTCAGGATCTATACTCTGGCTTTTATATTGGATTATTATAATATTATATTTTATTGAAAAAAAGAAGTAAGCTTAAATATATCAGAAATTCTGTATACTTCAGTACTTTATATACTTTCTTTGGATATGAAGAAATGTATCATATTACCTGAATACTAAGAAACAATTACGCTAAGGATGATAAATACTAGCTAATTTTCATATAACATTGATAAGACAATAATAATTCACTTACTAAATCTTCCTCTTTTTCTCTCTTTCTTTTTTTTTTAAATAAGATCTTACAATGTAGTCTTAGTCAGTATAGGACTCACAGGATTGACCTGGCTGGACTTAAAATTACCGAGATTCACCTGCTTCTGCCTTCCTACTACTTGGCTTAACATGAGCTATCATGTGGCACCAACATCAGTTGTAGTTATGATTTTGCGGGGTAAGTTTCAGTTCTGTTTGGCTTTGCTTTGTTTAGTTTAGTGGAGCTTTGCCCCACAGGAAGTCCTAAAATGCAGGTAGTTGTAACACATCTTGCTATTCTCCTTTAAGTGAACAGGAGAAAACTGGTAGAAATTAGTTCACATGTTCTTATCCAAGCTTAGTCTCCAACAGCAAGAACAATATCCTTGGACCTCACCTACAGAAATGTGTCATTTAGTTAAGGTCCATATTTATTATGGGTGTTTCGTGTCGTTCTCTTATTTTGCTATGCAACTTTCTTTCAAAAACATGAATATTTCTCTTTTCAATAGTGAATAAGAAATTCATAATTAGACCCCATGACTTCATCAATGGAGTTTAGATGGTAATGCCTCAGCATACACAATAGAGTACATTCATCAACAATGCTTAATTTATTCAACTCTGGTTCTTACTTATATTAGATAAATACTTATTGCTTATATAAGCAACAATGATAATCATCTTTACCATTAAATGCAATATTATTTTTTAAGTTGCATTTATTGTAGATAAAAATTTTGATACAATAACTTCACCTGAAAAGGATTTGTATCTTAAACATGCCAATCAATGAAATAGGATATTTTTTAAAAATCATGCCAAGTAAATCTGGGTGAAGGAAAGAAATACCGGAATAAATGTCTCCTGAGAGTTAGCACCATTCAGCCAACCTGTCAGGAGCTAGGTACATAGTTCCAGTTTATATCATGTGTTACTTTTTCTCTGATTGTACTGGTGAGTTTCCCATAATAAAATCTGTTCAGTTTTCTTCCTTTTTTCCATAATCTATAGCTTTGAATATGGAGTGTTGGAGTGTTCTTTTTAGTCCTCTAACACAAGCCAATGTTCTTCATCTATACAATTTTGTTTTCTACTTGGATGTATATGTCTATCTAATGGAGATAGAATCCTTGGCTAATGGCGACTTTCACCATTCTTTTATTCCTATGTACATCTCTGAAGTGTATCTAAAAGTTATACTTGGATATATTTGGATCTGGGATGTGTCCCAATGGCAGTGAGTTGAAATTTAGTCCTCAACTAGACACTGTTGCAAGGAGATGATGCCTTTATTGAGTGGAGCCTAGTAGGAGGCTTGCGGGTTAGTGGGGGTGATTCATTTTCGTTTTTCCCTCACTCTCACTAGTTCTATTTCCTTTTCCTGGCAGCCAATAAATAAATTTGTTCCACTGTGGATTTTCCTGCCAAAATATTTGTTTTCCAGAACCCTCAAAGCCAGAGGGCCAACTGAAATATACTGGAATGTTCAGTATTTTGAGCCAGAATGAAGTATTTATCTTCTTCCATTAGTTATCTCAGCTACACTTGGAGTGATAGCAAGCTAACCAAGTTAAGAACTAAGGAAGGTCTTTAACTATGTATTCCAACGTGACTCGAACAGTAGTCACAGCATAGCAATTGAAAAAGCCTGGGGCAGAGAATAGACTGCAGTTGTTGAACACTTGATTAACATGGTATTATCTCCAGTATTACAGAAATCAAAATCAGAAACACACTACTGAGCATGAATATTACTATTTCTTCCTCAAGCCATTAACATTCTAAGGCTTCACTTCCTCCTTGTTCAGTTACCTTGCACCTAGCCTACTATTTAAAAAATGAATTTTATTATAAACTATTTTTGATATGCATAATATTTTTCTTAAACAAACTATATTGTTCAATTCTACTCAGGTTAAAATGGTTACTATTTAACTAGTCTGCACATGGCCATGTAATGATATGAATACAGAAGAAAGACACTGTATTAATAGAGGAAAAATAAATGAAGAGCTACACTGGAAGGCAGCTAATGTGCACTTTGCTTAATGTTTCCTAAGACAACATGATTTCGTCTGGAGAAATGGCTTGATGACTAAAACCATTGGCTGCTACTTTAGAGGATATGAGTTCGATTCTCAGCACAAACATGGAAGCTGACAGCAGTCTTCAACTGCAGTTTCAGAGGATCTGATGCCCTCTTATCTTCTTCATAGGCACCAGGTACAGACATGATGCACAAACATATATGCAGGCAAAACATACACAAACATACAATTAAATTTTAAAATTTTTGTCTTTGAATAATTAGAAAATAAAATCAATATATAGTGTTATATAATAAGCATTCCTAGTCAAAAGAAGATATTTGAGGCCTTTTAAGTCTACATTGTGGATGGGTAGTGCTCATTCTTGTCCCCTCTTGCATTCTGTGTCAAGGAGAAGAGATGGGAAAACTCATATATTCTTTTATCCATAAATGACAGATGACATAGTCATTAGGGCAATAAAGATTTTAAACACTGCAAACTGTTGGTAATTGAAAGGGTTTAGGATATAATGACATCTGCTCAGGGTGAAAACCTACTGTATCATGCACAAATGAGGATTATTATAAAATGTATTTGATATGCCATAGCAAGATTTTTAGACAAAATCTATTGTTCAATTCTACTCAAGTTAAAACAGTTTACTATTTTTTTAGTCTGTACATGGCCATGTAATTGTATGAGTATAGAACAAAGGCACTGAATCAATAGAGTAAAAATAAATGAAGAGTGAGTGCTGGAAGGTAGCTAATGTGCAATTTGTTTAATGTTTCCTAAATGCAAAGTTAACATATATCCTAGATCTATTTCAAAATAGTTTGTTCTACATACTCAGAGAGAAAATACTCTTGTTTTCTTATACTTTATGAAAAAATAGATGCATATTCATAAGAAATTAAGAGCTGACGTCCAAGTCAGATATTCAAATGGCTCTGTCCAGAGGAAACTCCCTGAGGCTCTCATGATTGATTACTTCTAATTTCCTTTTGAAAGAAAATGTCAGGCATAGATGCTTAAGACATTTTAACTTTCAGTATTTTGCATGAACAGCAAAGAGAGGTGAAATAAAATCTTTGGAATAGGAAATTCACAAATACATTAATTTCAATGATTTTCCCAAACTTATTGGGAAAATGCAATGAACATTATTGATTGACTACTTTTGGTAATTCAAGTAGGTAATATGGATAATGCTATTGCAAAATAACTACTGTGATGAAAAGAAATATAAAATAGTTTACTCAGAACCAAATATGAAGGAGCATAGTGGATGTTGTGAGAATGCTAGGACAAAAATATACACATATGTATTTGTGATTTTCTATAATGTCAGAATTTACTGAATAAATGTATGAGCTGTTTGATTTCCTTGGCTACAATTTCCCAAGTAGTCATGATTTCCCTTGAAAATTTGTAACACAGTTGATTATTTTATTCTAATTTCAATTACTAATATTAGGCATCAGAGTACATGGTAATCATATCTATATTTTTGTGTTTGTAGGTTTTTGTGTGTGCACAGGGTATTAATATCAGCCTCTACTCATTCTAAGTTACTTTACATTGTTAATATAGTAGATTTTTCTGCCTGTGGCCTTATCCTTAGATATCCTTTATTTTGCAAACAGCTTTGACTTAATTTTAAGGGTAGAAGATAATTGCATGCCTGGTTAAACCCCCAGAAAACATTATCTTTCTGGTACCACTCACTAAGCACATACTGATAAATGGCTTATATCATAAAATATAAAGGTTCTCACCCTAAAATTTTACTGGGGTTGATTGAGGCTTTTGGAAAAAATGGGTATATTCAAATGATACCTGGCAATCTAGGCCCAAGAACTTTTCAATCATACCAGACTGAGGAAGAGAAGTAGCTCTTTCACTCAGCCCAATAAAAGGGTGGATCATACATAAAGTGAGAATGGTAACTGCTCCCACTGAACTGCCATATGATACTCGGTGTGGATCTAGAACCAATAATGCGCAGAACTCATAACTGTCCCTGAGGCTCAAGCATTTTTGTTCACTAACTGTTCAGAAAATCTACTTGTCTGTCTAGTTGCTCACATTTCTGCATGACTGTTCCTCTTCCAGACCAATTTCTGTCATTTACTGTTTTGTTTCTCTCCACCTTGACTCTCTCAGAGGCCTGATGACTAAAGCAAAGTTGTCTTGATTTGTCCAGTTTGAGTTAATTATTTTATCATCATAGACTGTTTATATTACTATCAATGCACTTCTGAAACTTTTTGAAATCTATTTTAACCTCTTTATCATATACTCATTCAATAAACACACACACACTGTTCTGAATCAATAATCATGAAAGCCCAAGATGCTTGGCATAGATTATGGTTGAGGGATAAGTCTAAACAAAATATTTGTGTTATATACCCAAGACTATCCTGTAAAGAAATAGACTCCTGTAGAAAATAGACTTCCCATTTCATTATGAACACAAAACAATTGAAATTCCTGCACTTGTGCTTCACAAATTTTCCCTTTGAATAGTCAGCTAAGATTAGATGAAGGGCACATGGGTCCTCACCCTTTACTACTGTACTATAGCCTATTGATTAATTTAGGGAAAGAGAAAATCATTTTCCTTAGCTGTGTGCCTACTATTGAGCTTTTCAAACTCCAAAAATTATGTCTAAACCTCTGATCACATAGATGACTCTAGTTAGATATAGTCAACTTCAAAATTAAACTAACAGAGAGAAAGATGAGCATGCGAAACTTGTAGGTATGTGGGAGTTTCACAGGGGTCATAGGGAAATGGGTGATGCTGGAGTGTGAATTATTGTCATGTGGAATTATTAAAGAATAAATTTGCTTAATTAATGAAAACATTTGAAAATAAAATAAAAATAACCTAAGAAGTGGTGTCTGTAGGTTGCATACTAATGTGATATTAATGAATGCATTGCTCTTTGTTTCATATCACTAGGTGTAGTGAAACATCAGTTTTCATCTAGATCTCTGTGTTACAGAACATGGCTTTCTAAGAAATCTGTGCTCATGAGTTTTATGCTGAATCTTTATGTCTTTTAAATGTTTGTTTTTAAAATGCTTTGCCAGTTTCATGATGTATTTTGATTATTTTCTTAATTGGAAGAAACAGATAAAAATACCTCTATAATGTTTGATCCCAGATTTTTACAATAAATAAAATTTATCATAGATTTTTAATACTCTTAGTTAAGTATTAATACATAATAATATGTTTGTTACAATAAAATCAAATGTTAAAGGCACCGTATGACTTTCCTGTTGCTAGTGTCAAAAAGTCCCACACATGTTATATAGCTCACTACATAATGAAAATGGATCCAGACTAGATGTCCATCAGCAGAAGAATGAATTATAAAATCTTGTGCATATATACAATAGATTTTTTCTTAGATGTTACAAAAACTGAAATTTCTAAGAGAAACAGAAGAGCTAAACAATATTATACTAAATGAGGTGACTCAGTCTCAAAGATGCAATCATCTCATATTCTCTGTCAAGTACAGATGCCAACTTTTAATGTGTATATGAACTTGAATGAAGTATGTGATTGTTGGTGTGGGTTATGAAAAAATAGAAGATCATGGGTGGGGAACAGAAAGTGCTATGAAAATGGAGTTCATGAGAGTAAAATGTCACATAAGATATGGAAGCAGAATAGAGGTTTGGGGAAGAGTAAACAAACAGGTAGAGTGAGAGCAGGGGAGAATGAAAGTAGTTTTGTTTCATCAATGCCATAATGCAGCCAATTCGTTGTAAGGTAAGTAATATTTTTAACTAAGTTTTGAAAATGTAAGGAAAAAAATCTTCTAATTGTAAATACGTTTGCTATGCATGGGTTTAGAAACAGATAGAAAGTCAAAGACCTGTCAGGCTTGCAGTTTTCTGGGGACTGACTTTATAGGAAACTAGGGTGCCGTGTCATTATATCTTCAAGATGTCATTCCTGGTGACTCTCTTCTCTTTCCAATTTTGTAGAAGGCAATATATATTACACTGTGTTGTTCTCTGTAGTATGCCAGTGGGTCCATTTGGGTAAACCAAGAAAAGCCCCTGTTTTTAATTATGTAAAGACAATTATAACTTAAAAATATATATTGAATGAATTATAACATATTTATAGGTTCTAGGATAAAAGATGTTGAGATCTTCACAGACTGGCCTGATACCTGATACAAATGAGCAATGAATGACATCATTGATAGTTAATGGTGATTGAATTCTGGTCTATGTAAATAAATAATGTATGTATATAATAAAATCTAAAAAATAAGCATACTATGAAGGATCACAACCTTAATTGGCCTTTAGATTTATTACATTGTTTAAACTAAAAATGAATATAAATTAAATACTTTTAAAAATTTATAGATTCATTTTATATTAAGGTGAGAATATAAATTAATGTAACATTTTCAATGTCATGTATAATAATGTTTTCGTCTATTTGCTTTTGTAAAATATAACTTTCAGAAGTGTTTTAATACATTAATTTTTATCAATAATTCTGATTATTCATTTTTCAAATTTTTATTCAACTTAAAAAGGACATATTATATGACTGCCTAAAAGAGAAATTAAGAATATTAAAATTAATGATATTAAAGTCCTAAAACAGTAACAATGTATTTCATATGTACTTGATATATAGTTAAAAAACACATAAATTATTCTTCCTCTTGCTTTTCTTTCAAGTGATTTCTAGAGGCAGGTGTTTTCTTTAGTATTTTAGCTTTGTTTGTTAGGCCTGTGCTGCTTTTGTGACAAGCTCTGTCACTATTTTAGTGAGAATATTGTAGTCTTATGTTTAGACAAAAGCACTGAGTGGTTCAGAATGTAAATCAGATAAGCCACTTTTAAAGATGTAAAGATGTAAAAACTCCAAATCTGTCTTGAAGAAAGAATGTGAGTTTTTGAAAGCTTTCAAAAATCTTATTTTTTACTGACACCAGAATTTGAAGCCTGGCACTGGAAAGCTAGAGTGCTGCAAAAGAAAGTATGTGAATTCATCATAGCTTCTTCAAATGGTGTAGTTCTTACCTGCTGTCTGTGGTTGGCTTCTCCACTCCCACTGTACTGGAATAAAGAGTTGTTGTGGAGATTCACTCATTCTCACCACAAATTTATAGTTCTCACACAAAATTACAGTTGGATTATGAAAGCTGAAATAAGCTATTTCTGAGTGCCATGTTATTCTTAGACACATAGATGTATCAACACACAGGCCAAGTATGAAGTCCATTCCTATAGTATCATCCCTGGGGAACTGGAGATACCAGGATCCAGAGTTCAAGTACAGCCTGAACTATAGAGTAATACTTGAAAAATTCTTTCTTTTCACAAATATTTTTATTACTATATGAGTTTATATACTTTCTTAGAAAAACAAATGCCATTGCAACCTGAGATGATAAGCAACTTTAATAAATAAGGTTGTCTCTATTTGAGTCCATACAAACATATATTCATTTAATTTGGAAGACAACAATAGCATATTATGACTTTACAATTGTGATACCTGGTACTCAGGTGACCAGAGTCCCTAGGATGGTATCTAAATCATGTCAGACTTAGTCTTTTCTGATACAAGTTATTCCAGCACTATTTATAATGAGGTGAACAGTCAATAAAAGGCAAAAGAGATGTTTTTCTTCTGTAGGTTGAGACAATTAACATATGCGTTATCTCCTTTACTTCTTTCTACCTACTGAAATTTCATCAGCTTTTTGTGCTTTAAACATTAAACAAATACAAAAAACACACAACAAACAAACAAAAAACTATAACAAAAGCAAGCAAGTTTCAACAAGGATTTTACAATCCTAGATGTATAACTAATAGAATCTAAACTGAAATTCCAATCCAGTTGTTAAAATATATTTTCACCAATATACATTGCCATGGAGAAAAGTTTATGACCTGAGTTCTTCTTTCAAGAAAGTGAGAAACCAAATTAATTTGATTAGACTGTATCCATAAAGGAAAGTAGAGGAAAGTGTCGGGGCTGCAGAAGTTTGGTGAGGACAAAGCTTGGCATTTAGTGAATATACTGAGGAGATCTAAAGGCACTGATGAAACTTAAATAGTCTTTATGATTTGAATAAACACATAAGATGGTAGACAGTGTTATGGGAAGAAAGGGTAAAAGCAAATTAAGTCTAGACCTGTGATGTTGCTTGCATCTTAAGGGGAAATCAATGTGAGAATAAAGGATATTTATTGAATTACTAAAATAAAACATATGCTCACACATAGATAGTTAAGAGATTAAACATATGGATGCCAAGACACTGAACACATAGATGGAATTTTGACCAATCAGAAAGGCACACACAAAGAGTTTTTTTTTTTTTTTCAGCAGTCAACCTAAATCATCAGGACTTAAGTAATACTGGCATTCAAATTTGTACCCTTCTCCAAATTAAAGACACCTGAGAGAATGTGTGCTTCCTATCCATCACACTGGACACTCTGCATCTAAGCTATCTCCATCCTCCACCTATCACTAGCCAAGTGAGAGTGATGGACAGACATCCTTTGCTATAAGCAGTTCTGGAAAATAGACTTCCCATTGTCATTTACTTGGTTTTTATCATTTTCGTTTTTCATTATATATTTTCTTTATTTATATTTCAAATGATAGCTCCTTTCCAGGTTTCTACTCCAGAAAAAAATAAAATAAAACACCTGTTCCATCCCTCCTCACCCTGCTCACCAACCCACTCTCTCCCACTCCCTGGCCCTAGCATACCCCTACACTGAGGCATAGAACCTTCATAGGACCAAGGGCCTCTCCTCTCATTGATGACCGACTAGGCCATCCTCTGCTACATATGCAGCTGGAGCCATGAGTCCCACCATGTGTACTCTTTGGTTGATGGTTTAGTCTCTGGGAACTCTGAGGGTACTAGTTAGTTCATATTGTTCGACCTAAGGGGTTGCAAACCCTTCAGCTCCTTGGGTTCCTTCTCTAGCTCCTTCATTAGGGACTCTGTGCTCAGTCCAATGGATGGCTGTGAGCCTCTACTTCTGTATTAGTCAGGCACTGTCAGAACCTCTCAGGAGACAGGTATGTCAGGCTCCTGTCAGCCAGCACTTTCTGTCATCCACAAATTGTGGGACAAGCAGGGCTGCTTCAAAGAGCAATGTGAATACAGTCAGAAGCTTCAGACAGGTCTGAAAAATGGCGGGTCCTGTATTTACCACTAACTAGCAAAACTGACAGAAAAACTCATAGAAATAAAAAGTTTAAGAATCCTTCCTGCTGGTGTGCACTCCTCCCAATAGCATACTTTTGCAAATGGGGTTTTACAGTCTATATTTAAAAAATTGTAACAAATAAAGAATCAGGAAAAGTGAATGACAAAATAAAAAATTAAAAAAATAAAAGAATATGGGAAGGATTCCCAGGTGGAGCAGTTTCTGGATTGTCCTTCCTTCAGTCTCTGCTCCATAGTTTGTCTCTACAACTCCTTCCATGGGTCTTTTGTTCCCCCTCAAAGAAGGATCGAAGTATCCATACTTTGGGGGTTGGATAGTAAAGACAAAGTTGTCTATTTACATAGATGAGCAGAATCATCATTGGTGGATGGGACTAGTAAGAGGAAAAAGTTAGGTATCTTTGAGTGATGAGTGAATTGATGACTTGAGCTGATTGTGGGAGATGGGAACTAAAGAGTATGGAGTAGACATGAGAATCATACATAAAAGTGAAGGAGTAAATTAATCTTTTCTGAAAATTTTGTGTATTATTATTTGGCTATTTACCTACATACTGGATAAATTTTCTATTCATGAATATCTCCTGTACCACATCTGTGTTTTCACAGGAGCATTTATTCCAGCAACCTGGTTGATTAGTGGAAAGCAATGATTTATTATTTTTATTCAATTGGGTGCACAAAAGTTCTGAGATATTCAGAACATCCAGGGCTTATTTCTTTATTCCCTCAACTTTCTTTTCCTCTATTGAAAGCAGTTAGAGAAAGCAACTTATAAAAACCTATTTGCTCTTAAGATGTCATAGAAATAGGTTTTAAAATAATGTGTCTTTTATAACCCAGGAACATTTATTCATACTGGTAGAAGAGAAGCACTTTTTATCATCAAATAAGTATTAAACCAGAATGTGGCATATGTTATAGACATTCTACTAAGAGACTCAACAGACAGAGTAAAACCTTTTATATAGCCAACTTGATTAAACATCTATCTATCTATCTATCTATCCATCTTTAAATCTGTCTATTCTCAAGATAAACAATAACTAGTTCTTAAGTAAGAGACCTCTCACATAAAACCATGTGTCACACATACTATCCTAAAATCTCATGTTATACTTGGTTTGATCATCAGTTACCTTCCTAGATTTCTTAAATGGAAACCTATACTAATAAAACACACACACACACACACACACACACACATGTATATACATGCGTGCACACACTAACATGTATGTATGTGTATATATTTTTTATCTTACAGGTAGTGGTCCAACTATCCAGCAATGCAAGTTTCAAAAATCTTATAGTTGTTCAATTCACAAGACTTAATGTATAGTTGGTTTCAGTATGTGCTGGAATCTCAAAGAAGTAGGCTCCAATGCCAGTGAAAGGTCCTGATCACCTATGCAATCACATACGTGTTACATCTTCTGAACTGGGCCTTATATCAAGTCAAGACTATCTAAAGCAAAAGCTCTAAATTAGACAATAGTCAGAGAAAAGACCTATAAAGTCTTTATAAATGAGGTCATAAGAAATGGGTCCTCATAATATGGTAGGGTTAGTCATTTTGTGATTTCATAAGAAGAAATATTAAAGAGCCTTCCCAAACTCATATCTGATGACATTTTGATCTTTGGCTTCTCAGCATTTACAAATGTGAGAAAACAAATAACCACATATCCATGTTTGTTGTTGTTTTGTTTTGGGCAGCCTTAGCAAACTAACACAGAGATGTTTTCAACCTTTCTATACTCTAAAGAAAATATATTCTAGAACTAAGTATTTAGCTATGTTATAAAATGGGCTAAAATAATGCATATTCAATTAGACAATTATTAGCTAACAAATGTATATGTATGTATGTAGACATTTTAATGATAGGCATACTAAATTTTCTTCATTTTTTTAAATTTTCTGCTTGTCATTTAATATAAAATATTTGCCAAAATTGTTGCCCGTGGTCAAGGTCTTGAACAAGTGTGTCTTTGAATCTTATAAAGCACTTAAATGAGTGTGCATATATCATAAAATATCTGGGAAACTTCACTCAAAGGAAAATGGCACTACAGATCAGGAAGCTATAAACTGTCATTGACAATAGGCCACATGTTTAAGAGTAGACCAGGGTTCCAATTATTCTTAGGGGCTTCATTTTAAAAGAGGATGTGTTTGCTTGTTCTACTATGTTCATAGCAGTCTTATTTGTGATAGTCAGAAACAGTAACAACCTAGATGTCCCACAACAGAAGAATGGATACAGAAAATGTGGTTCCTTTATACAATGGAATACTACTCATCTATTAAGAATGAGGGCATCCTGAGTTTTGCAGGCAAATGGATGGAACTAGAAATATCATCTTGAGTGAGGTAACTCACACCAAAAGGACATGCATGGCATGTACTCACTAATAAGTGGATATTAGCCAAAGTAAAGAGTACAGAATATCTAAGATACAGTGCACAGAACTCAAAAAGATCAACAAGCTGAAGTGCCCAAGTGAGGATGCATCAGTCCCACTTGGGAGGGAGAAGAAAGAAATCACAAGTGGGGTGGGAGGGAAGGAGGGACCTGGGAAGGAAAGTAGACAAGGGCAGGAGTTGCGGGGAGAGAACCTGATCTGGTATTGGGTGAGGGAAAAGGATTGAAGCCCTGAGGGCAAGCAGAAAGAATGGAAACTGGAAATATCTGGAAACAGGGGTTTGGGGGAACCCTCCAGAATGCATCAGAGACCTGGGAGGTAAGAGACTCTCAAGAATCAAAGGGAGGGACCTTAGATGAAATGCCTGACAGTAGGGAGAGTCCACCTGCAGCAGAAAGACAGGACATCAAGTCAAGGATGTGGTTGCCATCCTAAAGTCACATCTCTGACCCATAATTGTTCCTGTCTGAAATAATTACAGGGATGGAAGTGGACAGGAGCCTGAGTACAAGAAGGTTCAGTGACAGGCCCAAAATGGGATCCAGCTCAAGGGGAGGACTCAAGCTTGACACTGTCACTGAGGCTATGGAGTGCTCACAAAAAGGGACCTATCATGACTGCCCTCTGAAAGACACAACAAGCAGCTCAAAGAGTAAGATGCAGATATTTGCACCTAAGCAATGGAAAGAAGCAGCTGACCCCTGTTGTTGAATTAGGGAAGGCTGAAAGAAGCTGAGGAGAAAAGTGATCTTGTAGGAGGACCAGCAGTCTTAATTAATCTGGACTCGTGAGATCTCTCAAACACTGGACCACCAAACAAGAAGCATATATCAGCTGACATGAGGCCCCCAACACACATATAGTAGAGGACTTCCAGGTCTGTGTTTATTCAGAGAGGATGCACCTAACTCTCAAGAGACTGGAGGTCCCAGGGTGTTTAGAGGTCAGGTGGGGTGGTGGGTGGGGGCATCCAAATAAATAAATAAATAAATAAATAAATAAATAAATAAATTTTAAAAATCTAGATGGCTGAGAAACAATTCTGTTATATAGAAGATTGGATGATATTCAGCCCAATAGGAAATAAAAACGTCTCCAAAAGCCTTTGGAGGATTGTGGCTAATTTAATTGAATCCTTGTGAACTGCATATGTGTGGTAAATTTGCTGTATGGTACATTTGTACCATGCTGGTGAATGGTTCTTCTAGAATAAAGGAAAGTCTCTGTAGCATTAGGGGAGATCCTAGGGAATTGTGAAGCAGAACTATGAAATGGGCTGGTAATATGGTAAAGTCTTAATTAAGGGAAATTTGGAAACATGAGTCAGAGGTTTACCATTCTGGAGAATGTTTCTAGATTAAAGATATTACTGATCCTTTTTCTCCATGCACTATGTATATCGAACTGTGGAGACTGAAATGTTTAAAAGGAGTCAACAACTGAGGAGCTGAGGTATATTCCAAGCTTACTTTTAAGAATGAAGGGCATGGGATGTGCCTAGGTTATGAGGACATTTTCTTCTAATATCATTGATAGTATGTTGCCTCCCACACCCAGTTCAGCCTCTAGACTTTGGCGGCTTTCGCCTGAGGCAGTCACCTGGGGAATTGAGCTGAAAGACCTCCTGCAGACTATCAGTTTATCTCTGAAAGAAGTTGCCTGAGAAGTTCAAGCTGAGACACAACTATGCCTGCCACAATGCCCACTGCCTGAGGACATCCACAGACATCCAAGCTGTTGGTGACCTTCCCTGGTGACTCCCTCCTGACTCTTTCCTGACTTCTCAATGTTTATGTTATGCAAATATTTTATTTCTGGAGGTTTCAGTTCTTACCTGTCTATATAAGCTCAAAAGACCCCCAAGTAAAGAGATGCCTTGATAGAACTCTACTTGGCGTCTGCCTCTTTGTTCTCGACCAATTCATTTTGCAGGTCCTGTCTGACCTCCGGTCTGAAGGAGACCCACAGACCAGAGTGGAACTGCGGGACAGATCCACTCAATAGTGTTGCAGTTATAGAGAAACTAAGAGAGGGTTGATATGGTGAGATAGTTAGCAGAACAGCCAGGTGGACTGAATGCCTGAAGTATTTAAAGAGCAAGGGCTTCATGGTAGTAGTCGTAGACACAGGATTGGCCTCCACTGTAAATACTTTGTGTCTACCATTACAGGATTAGTCCCAAAGGTAGTAGTCTTGGAATTCTGTTGTGTGTAGTCTTACCAGCTAAGTGTGGGAATATGCATACCCAGGTTCAAAAATGAACTGTAATGTTTTATTTACTGAAGATGTAATCAATATATCTGCTCCAAAAATGTTTTAAATGAGCTATAATCCCTTATGTCTAAATTTGTTGTGTTTAAATAAAACACATTTTTTAATGATGGTTTCCTATTAAATGCATCTAATTTTACTGAATTTTTATTTGATATTATATATTAGCTACTGCACAAATTTTGATATTATGGGCTGTGGAAATGTTGTGAAAGCTTTAGTGGATAAAGTTCCCTGATGTACATGTGTGGAGATCTTAATTTTAAAACCCACAATTCCTATATGTGGTATAGGAATGTTAGTAAAACAAGGTATGTTAATAAACATCTGTAACTCTAATGCTCCTATTGTGAGGTAGTGAGATGGGTGGGAAGGAGAGGAAAATACCTAGTGTGCACAAGGGCCAGATAGCCAAGCACATGCTGTACAAGACCATGTTTCAAACAAGGTAGAAAGAAGACTGAAGTGAGAGGTTGTCCTTTGACCATCACACACATAACCTAGTATGCCATACCTATACTCAAAGACACAGTTTTGCACACACTTTCACATATACACATACACAAACAATAATAAATTATCAATGCTGAGGGGGGCAATATTGATATTTTGATTAATCCTCACATAGCCACTCCTTTCCAAAGGTGTTCTCTTTTCATTCTCTCTCACTCAACATCACACTATCTGTCATCTCTCATGGTACATTTACCATGAGCTGAATTCACAGCCAGTTCTTGATGACTCTTTCTACTGCAAGACAATGCAATAAATCACAAGGAAAGCATTCTTATTAAATATATATTTTCTATGGAATGGTAGAGTTAACTTTTTAAAAGTTTTAGCATTAAGTGAAAACGAGTTTCATTTTGTGGGAAAATGAAGCCAGTCCATTCTTCCCCATCACTCTCATGGAATCATATTATAAACCTTGATGTAATGTGTGGAGCAGCAATTCAAAGATGAAGTGTCACCAGCCTGACTGCAGGTTTATCATTACTTTTCTCCCAGTACGCCAATCAAACCTACACCAAATCAGAAAGCTGGCAGAGAGATTTCCAGAGGAAGCCATCTAATTCTGGCTCAAATAAATGGATTTTCCAAAAGCCCAAAGTGACAGCATTCTTGTATGTTTTCATCTTTTCTCACGCCACAAGCACTAAGGGAGTAGTGCCCTGCAGATCACAAGGGGAGAGTAAGTTTCTGTGGGAAGGGGGTACCTTGCATTGATCAGAAAAGCTGAAGTCTCAAGAAGATGGATCAAGTTCTTGTAACTTGATTCTCTGTTTTCTTACTTTGCATCAGTGGAGCTACATTTTTAGAAATCACAGGATAGAAGGAGTAAAGCAAGACATAGCTTTGAGTCAGAGGAATGGTAAGTGATTGCTAGGTATTGAACATGACTTGAGACATCCCAGAGAGGCAGCGATTCAGGAAAGCTGGCAGAGAAACAGTTAACCAGAATGTGAAGTGGCTAATTTTTATAGGCACAGGGCATTACAAGGCTAGGAACCAAAAATGGCTGAGTAATACCTGTAGTCTAAATCTAAGGAAAGGATAGGTGACAGGACAAAAATGTCCAAAATAAGATATTAAAAATGAAACCAAGACCATAAACTATAAACTAGTATAATATCTAATATGTTCAAACGAAACAGAAAATAATTCTTCATTTGCACCCAGAATGTTTAATTCATAACACACACACATACACACACACATACACCTATACACAAATATTTATAGTCACACACGTATTCCCTCACACATGCACACACAGGAACAAAACATTCCCATATACATTGTCATCCACACATTTATACACACATAAAAGAATTTGCACACACACTAATTATGGAAATCTCTAAGTGATACAAGCATATTTGGCCAAAATACAATTTTAGAAAGTCTGAGCAAAGATTTAGATGACATAAAACTGGAAAACCTTAAACAGAAGAATATTTCTATCAAACAACAAAGAAAAATAACAACATGCAGAAAATACAGGAAATTAAAGTTGCAACCAACTTGAATATCAACCAACTTGAAATCCTTTTTTGAAAATGAGAAAGGAAAATATGTCAATATAAAACTTGAAGACTAAAATTCAGTCAATGTTCATATCATTGTGATCTAATAAAGAGTTTAGAACACACATACACATACTTAAAGGTTAATGGATAAATTTTTTCCAAATTTGGTGAATGGCATAAGCCTAGAGATGAAAGACATTTATCATACTGAAAACAATTTACATAAATTCATACTTACATATAGCATAATACCAACAACTAAAGCAGAATAGAAAAAAGAGAAAAAACAAAAACAAATTACGCTTTATTTATAAACCATGATTATTAATAATTTTATCAAAAAATGTGAGGATAAAAAGGAAGAAAAAGATTATTTATAAATACTGAATAATTTTTATCCCAGAAGCCTACATTCAGTATAAATATCCTTCAAGAATAAAGATTAAAAAATAAACAATTGCTGAAAGCAAATACAAGAATGAGTAGTTAGCATCCCTGCTTTAAAAGAGTTTGCAGAGGATAGGGGAGATGGCTCACTGGGGAAATGTTTGCTGTAAAGGCATGAGGACCTGAGTATAGTGTACTAGAAACTACAAAGAGCCAGGTGCTGAAGTCTGTGTTACTTACAGTGACAGCATTCTGCCAGAGAGAGGGAGAATCCCAGGAATGTGGGCTAACCCAAGCAATCAAGATATACTCTCTCAAGAAAGTTGAAGTCGAGGACTGAAACCTGAGGCTGTCCCATAACTTTCACTCATCATGGCATACACTCTGAACTTCATGTCTTTTCTGCACAGTTTTATGTCATAATTTCTGCAGGACAAAAGACTGGCACTATGTGAACAGTTTTTTTGCTCAGTGTCAGTTGTTTACTTGGCTTAAGCTGTGGTTTATCTGCGATTTGAGTCTTTTACTTCTAATATTAGGTTTTTGACACAATGTATTTATTTCTCATTTCTTTCATGTGGACCTACAAACTAATGAGCCCAACAACTATTGTGCTTTAAGTGTCTCTGCCTTCTCTTTCTACTAGAGAAACAAATGGACTTTCTGTGGCTCACATGACTACATTAGAGTAACCAAGATAACCACCTTTACAGTGGCAACCAGTTTTAGATCTAATTTACCTTTGCAAAATTTCTTTTCCAGGGCACCACAACACAAACTCGGTGTAACAACAAGGAGAAGATGTCATGAGGTCTGAGTCTGTCTCTAACACTAGAGATATACACAAGACTATTTTCATTATGAATTACACAAAACTCATTTGAGAGCTGAAGTCAAACTATAGATTCTGGTTTGTTTTCTCTTTGTCCAGCTGACTGTTTCTTATAGCTATCACTGAAGATTGACAGATGTTGCATATTCTAAGTATATTTACCTAGTGTTTAGCATGACAGGTGATTCATATAATGCTTCTCTATTGCAGACAACAGAAATCCAAATGAAAAAATGTTTTGCTGAATATGAAAATGTAATCCACCCAGTAATAATTCAGTAAGTGGGATTGTTTCAGAATTAAAATATTCCATGACAGAAGAAAGTCACCAAGAAACTGGATCTCATTCACCTTCAAACAAGCACAATAGGATGTGTCTTTTTGGGGTTAATTTTTTGGGATAGTTTTACTCTAATGTAAATTTCAAAGTTTATTTGTGTTTGTCATCATCCAGTCTATAGTGCCTAGAACAATATCTGACAATGGGACATAGCAACACATTTTGGTTTAATAACTGAATAAATTGAACATTTTATCCTTTCTTTGATTTGAGAAATTAGCAAAAGTATAGACTTCTATCTTTTTAACTCATATACTGACAACATGGATAGCTCAGTTGGTGAAGTATTTTCTATGTATTCATGACAACCTGAGTTTTAAACAAATAACCCACACAAAAAGCCTAGAAAGTTTTCAGATATTTGCCATCTTATGCTGAGGAGTGAGAAAGATGTGGATCATTGTTCTTCACTGGTCAGACAGTCTACATTAGACTGTTTGAGAACTTATCTCAGAAACAAGCTCTATGTAGCCTAAAGAATAATATTCCACATTGACACCTGGCTTGAACATGTATGTGTACCTATCTACCTACCCAAACACACATACAGAGAGAGAGAGAGAGAGAGAGAGAGAGAGAGAGAGAGAGAGAGAGAGAGAGAGAGAGGAGGGAGAGAGGGAGGGAGAGAGGGAGGGAGAGAGAGATAGAGGGAGGGAGGGTGAGGGAGAGGAAGAGGAAGGGAGAAGTACAGAGAGACAGGGAGACAAAGAGACACAGGTAGACACAGAGACACAAATACAGAGACTGAGACAGAGAGACAAAAGACCTGGAGACAGAAGCGGACAGACAAAGAGACTACAGAGAGAGGGTTATGGTGATATAATGGATATTGAAAATTTAAGTTTCTCTGCATTTCGTTTTATTTAAAAGGTTTAAAATTTTCAGATGCCAGAGTAGTGTTCAGAAGTTATCAGTTTTACCAAAACAGTCTTCTCTTGCATTTATTCCTTGCAGTAATTTTTCTATACCAGTCATTGCATTGTGACTAAAAGAAAGCAGAGATGAATGTGTATAGATGCCTAGATTGCAAAGGAGACAAACAAGAACAAATGTTGAATAATAACTGCAGCCAAAAGATAGTTGTAATGTAAATGCTGAATTTTCCTTTCTAACATCTTAGGAAAGAAAGACATTTGAAAAAAAGGACATATCTGAGGTAAAGCTAAGCATTAAAATGAAGAAATGCTATATTTTTGTTTTTATTATATTCTTTGATGATACTTTGATACACATACACAGTAAAATCATTATAATTAAGAAATATACACATCTATCACTTCACAGGGTTATCTTTGCATCCAATACAATAGGTGTATTTCTAATGATATTCATTAGATGATCTCTTCAAAAATGATGCTGACAATGGAGATGTGTATATATCTCTTCTAAACAATTAGGTTCTTTCTTTTTAAAAAGGAAACATTATTGTTTTTTCATGGAATTTACACATACATGCTATGCATTTTGATGTTATCAATCTACGTATTCCACCCATCCTAGTTATCTTGAACTATCAACTTGATAGATCCTAAACCAACTGAGAAGGGAGTCTGTTATTTCCTGAGTTAAGTTGACCTGTAGGACTGACTATGGAACAGAGTTTTGACTGTTAGTTGATATAGGGAGGACTAAACCATAGTTAGTGGCACCATTCTCTGTAGTACTAGTTCTAGGCTATTTAAGAAAGCTAGCTATAAAGTTGAAGAGAAGTGGAATGCCCAAGTGTTAAGAATATTTCCAGTTCTTCTTGAGGATCTAAGTCAGTTCCTTGTGATTATGCTGACAATGTACAATTTTATATAATTCCAGCTCAAGGGAATCTGAAGACACAAACAAAACAAGCCAATACCCAAACCAACACCAAAACCAAAACCAAACCAAAACCAAAACCAAAAAATTTAAACTTCCTATAATTTGTGTTATGTATTAATTTAATATATTTTATAAGTTAAATGTTATTTTTATATTTCTCCTTTAGGAAAAATAGTTTCTTTCCCTTATGTAATATGATTATTTCTCTATTTCTCTGAGTTCCTTCCTACATGTTCTCCCATTCAGATCCACCTTCTTTCTTTCTCTCATTAGAAAACAAACAAGTTTCTGAGAGATAATATTATAATATAATATAATATAAAAGTGTAGCAAGATTAAACACAAAGCAGCATAGTGAAATTAGAAAAAAATAAATGAATAGGCCCAAGAGAAGGACTAGGAATCAGGCCCACTCATTTGCAAATTCAGGAATCACATAAAAGTATTAAACTGGAAGCCATAATATATATGAAAAGAACCTGTAGTGTTAAAAGTGATAAAAATATACCTATAAAATAGAATAAAAGTAAAACTAATGAATAATACAGCAAGAGAAAAATGAAAAGCAAAACCCTGACACAACATTGAACATTGTTTTCTTTTAGCATGTACTGCCCAGCATGCAGGCTCTCTGTAAATGTAATGTTTATTCTCCAAATGTAATTGTTTACTCAGAGTCTTACTGCTGAATAACCCTTTTTTGATTCTTTCTGAACTCTGGTTGCCTGGTTCAGTGCTGGGGACAGCATACAATGACAGAGACTGCCTGCCAGGATGGAGACATCTCAGAAGTCCGCAGCAACTCCTTGTAGAAAAGGATGGCATCTGGGACCCTAAGAAGCAGGAGACACATCCTTCCAGGGGACCCATCATCTGAAATAAGGGTCTCCATGGCAGCTCTTTGTAAAAAACAGTTGTTCCCACAATATGAACTAACTAGTACCCTCAGAGTTCCCAGGGACTCAACCCCCAACCAGGAAGTACACATGGTGGGACTGATTGTTATGGCAGCATGTGTATAGTAGAGGATTGCAAACTCGATCATCAATGGGAGGAGAGACCCTTGGCCTTGTGAAGGTTCTGTGCCCCAGTGTAGGGGAATGCCAGGGCCAATAAGTGGTAGAGGGTGGGGTGGCAAGCAGGGGGAGGGGGGAGGCAACAGGGGTTTGTTTTTGTTTTTGTTTTTGTTTTTTTTTTGAGGAGAAACTGGGAAAGGAGAAAACATATGGCATGTAAATAAAGAAAATATCTAATAAAAAAAGGTAATGGGTTATCAAACTTAAAAAAAAAAGATTGTAAGATCACCCGACTATCTGGAGCATCCACTGTTCCCTCCCTGATGAGACTATCCAAATGTGCCTGTCAATCACTAGGACTGGAAAGCCAGGAAACTTTCCGTAAACCTTAAGAACTGTATAAAGTCTGGGTAAACACATAAACCAATACATCCATTCCTTTAGCTACTGTTACCTCTTGACCCACAAGAGTGTTTTCGCTGCAACAGTCTCTTCAGCCACTCACTATTCTCATTCTTATAAGTGCTTTGTGCTATTCTGTAATGAACTAAGTGTGGTCTCAAAAAAAAAAAACAAAAACAAAAACAAAACAAACAAACAAAAAGAAAAAAAAAAAAAACAGTTGTTCCCATTTCTCCTAACCTTAGCTGTGGGCAATGGCTATATAGATTTCATTTGTGTGTGACTGTTTTTCAGTTGGCCTTGGTGTGCATAACTATTCTATTATATCTGACTTTCTTACTTCTTTCTCCTTCTGCTCTAGTGAATACTGTGAAACTAGATGTTCCTTGATGTAATGATTCTTAAACAATTAAAAAACTGAGGCATGGGGCACAACACAGCACAGTCTTAATGGCCTAGGTGAATGTTGTATATTCTCATCTTGAAAACAATGTAATAACTGCACAATGGTAGTTCCAGATTAATGCTTGACTTGAAAAGAAAGTTTGAAGAAATTATTAGAAAATGAGATAGAGCCAACATTGGGATCCCAAGAAAGGAAAAAACTATTGAAATAATGAAATAAGTTGCATAATATTTGAGAGTGGCTTCTGGGTAATCAAGTATAGAATATGTAAAATCTTATATTAGTAAAACAGTGTTAAAACACTGGGACTCTTAGGGAGTCATTGGATGCAATGTGCAGAAGCAGAAAGCTAGTGGAACTATTGAATTAAGGGTTAACTTGATTCTTTCTGGCCACTGCCTGGCAGCTTTACCCATGTCATTTATCATTAGAGCTTCACAAGAAAATGCAAGTAGCTGGCCTCAGAGCTCTGAATTATAATAAGTTAAAGTTTAAATAATGATACGTTTGCAATTATTGTTATTTTGGTTATAGGCCTGGGAATAGGGCAGCTTGAAACTTTGGGGAACAATTGTAATTCTTGATTCTTTGAGGGATATGGGTATTCTTTTGTATTTGATGTGACATGATTATACAATGTCTTTTTTTAACCTGCTTTTGGAGTATCAACAAAAGACTGGGGCAAGAAAAAGGCAAGAGAGCCTGTAGAGAGTGAGTGAGGAGAGTGAGTACTGAGCATGTAGAGAACAAGTGAGTATGTGAGGTGAATGTGGAGAGTGAATGAAGAGTGTGAGAAAGAGCATGAGAAGAGCATGTGAAGAGTGAGTGAAGAGAGAATGTGATTCCTGTATGGAGAGTGTTTATGTGAGTGAAAGGAGAGTGCATGTGGTGTGTGTGAGAGAGATGTGTGTGAAGAGTGTGTGTGAGAGTGAAAGGGGAATGCACAAAGGTATGTATGAGTGTGTGACTTCAAGAAAAGAAAAGTGCATAGGAGAGAAGCAGGGTGCGCAGAAGAATGCAGAATGTGTGAAGCCTCAAGCTGCAAGCAAATGAGCAAGCAAGAAAGAAAGCAGATAATGAGAGAGAAGAGAGAGAAACTTTAAGCCTTGAAACTTTAAGCCCTGTCAGCTTGTACCCAAGAAAGTAGTCTGTGTAAATTTTTATGCGTCTTCCAGATATCCCTGCTTCCAGTTGAGAACTCCGAACCTGTGTCAAGGCTGAACCCGACAGTTCAACTCAGCTGTTCTGGTTCAAAACACTTCTCCAAGCTGATTTATTCAAAATGGCTCTCTAGGCTTCTCATGGAATTTCTCTGCTTGGCCTCATACTAACTTTGGCAATATGGTCTAATCTTCTGGCTCCTTCTAATTCTCTGGCTGATTGTCTTTACCTGTGACTAGTTTGTTCTTTTGCAACCCATCTTTGTAAAATCCCCCAGTAAAACTGCCACACATACACCACCATGGTCTTGTCTTGCCCTTTTCCTGTACTGCTCTTAAGTAACCTCTCCTTCTGTCCTGTTCTCATGAGAGTTGGGCATACCTTATCCCTGACTCATTTTGTTAAGTTTTTCTCTGATTCATAACTTTGCCGCACAATTAGATGTCACATTCAAACACGGCTACTTTCTACTACAAACTAACTTTACCTTCATTGATTGTAATTAAAGGTGTATATGAGTGTGTCTGTATTCCTTTCAGAGATATTAAAGGTGTGTTGTTTTTTCTGGATCATGGAGACTTAGAAGGTCTTTGTATGCCCTTGCCAGAGCAGCCATGTTGCTGGATTAAAATTCCTCTACATCTATCTTTAAAAGTAGTTTATTTCTCCAGTGAAATTATCTTGCAGAAAATAAAATTTTCATTTGCTAGTGGATTTATCATTTGGAGAGAACTTCCGGGTTAGGTATAGGGCCAAGTAATCACTTCTTTTACATCTAGGACCTCATCTGGTACAGACTAATACATGCCCTGTGCATGTCCATATGAATTCAGTCCACATGAGTTCATATGAGCTTTGCTCATGTTGATTTACAGGGCCTATTTTCTTGGTGTCCTCTATCCCATCTGGTTATTATAATCTTTCTGCCTTCTCTTTCTCACATTTCCTGAGCACTGAAGACAGATTTGATGGAGACATTTAGGTCTGAGTATCCTAAAGAGTCTCATTCTCTGGGTAATATCTGGTGGTGCATCTTTGTATTTGTTTCCATGTGCTACAGGAGGAACCTTCTCTAATGATGGCTGAGCAAGGCACTGATATATAAGTACAGCAGAATAACATTAGGTGTCATCTTATTGCTGACTTCAGAACAGAATAAACTGGCTTTACCTTAGTTTCTGGACTATCTAGTCTCACATTCTTGTTCAGCCAAGCAGTGTTGGGTATGCGTTTCACTTTGTGGAGTAGGACTTAACTTAAATCATATATTGGTTGGTTAATCACACCATTATATCTTGCATGGAGGACACAGTTGTAGATCAAAGGGTTTGTGGCTCAGTTGGTGTTTACATTTCTCCTTTGGTACCCTGAAGAGTACCTTCCAGTACCAAATATATGATCATGTCTGTGTGAATGCACTATATACACCACAGTTTAACTTTTGTGTTTAATGAGTTAGACAGGTGTTGTCTTCAGGAATGGGACCCCATTGTTAGTTTGTGGAAGGCAACCTAAATCATGGCAACAGCCTGGGTTGTATGGGAATTCCCACAGGAACTGCTTTGGCCAACAAGTCAATTAGATATAACCTATTACCTGTAGTAAAAGCTTCATTTGATTTCAAGAGATGTCTCGTTGTGGCTCTGTCTACCTGATTATTTGGGAATTTCATTTAGGTTACCTTCGTACATGCATATGATTTAGGAAGCTTCTTCTGTTTTAGATTTCCATACTACCCTTCTATTATCCCTTAATTTTAGCTATCTCTTCCTGTATTTCCTCCTAGTTCCCTTATATCAGCCCCCATACTTCCCGTTTCAACTGTCCATCTTATCCATCCATGACTACTCCATTTACCTTTCTTAGAGACAATCTATTTATTATCCCTAGTCTATTATTCTATACCCAAATTCTATGATTCTACAGAGTGTAGCTTGATTACCATTGACTTAACAGCAAATAAACACATATAATTAAAATATATTCCCTTGTCTTTCTAGGCAATATTTTCTCAGAATGATGCTAGTTCCATCTCCTTACTGAGTATTTCAGCTTTCAAGTGCAGAATAATACTTCATTGTGAAAATGTACTACATTGTCTTCATCCATAGTTCTGTTAAGGAACATCTACATTTTTGTTTTAGGTTTAGGTTTTGTTTTCCAAGTCCTGGCTACTTTTAGTATAGTAGCAATTAATATACTTGAGCAAGTGCCTTTGTGGTAGGATGAATCATTCCTTAGATAGATGCACAAGAGTGGTATATCTGGATCTTGAGGTAGATCACTTCCTATAGTCCACATTAATTTCCATAATGGCTTTGCAAGTTTAGAGTCCCAATAGCGCAGGTTGATTCTTCTCCTTACTCCTTATCCTAAGCATAATAGGGATGATAGTTTGGCAGTTTTATGTAGGCCACCTTTATATACATGCACTTTTCATATAAGTATATAATTTAGGAAGCTTCTACTCTATTAGGTTTCCATACAACCCATCAATGGCCCTTAATTTTAGATGTTTCTCCCTGTATTCACTCTATCCTCCACTTTTCTCTTCTACCTTCCCATTTTATTTTTCTATTTCTTTTTTTCTTTTTTTTCAAACTTTTATTGCATTATGATGAGAAAAGTTACATGATTTCTATTTATCTGAATTTGTTAACATTTAAAAACATATTTTAAGTAAATAGAATTAAATCACATTCTTGTTTCCCATTTGTACCCCCACTCCTCCCAGAGACCCCCTTTAATACCTACAACATGTTTTTTGTCATATTCCTTAAAATTTATAAACAATAAAAATAAGTATTATAAAAGTTGTTTGATATAAAACAACAATCAATTTAACAGTCTTATGTAGATGCTTGTCTACAGCAATAGTGAAAATACATTTTTCTCAATATAAATTTTAAATAACTTCAAACATATTAACTGTATGCTTCAAAATAATAATCACTACTGGTATTTTCTTAAGTGAAAATAAATATATAAAGTCTTTTTGATTGATTTGCATTTAGTAGAGTTTAAAATCTTAGTAGAGTTTAAAATCTTGGCTTTTACTGTGGTACAAGCCTAAAATAAAAACACTTTTTAGACATTGGATTACATTGTAATAAGGCTGTACTTCAATGAGCATCACATCACCGAAGGATTTTACCTCCATTGCAGTTAAACTGAGAGTTGATAGTTCTGCTGCACCAAGAAATGAATTGTAGGCTTGATTTTTGGAGACTTCCTGCTATGGTCAAAGCTATTTGACTTGAGTGAGTGACTTTATTCTCAGCCCACAGAGAACAAGATACATTCATTTAAGAAATGGTGTAGGAATTAAGATGATCTATCCATGAAGTCATTCACCAACTGTTTCAATGAACAATGGTTCTTCTTGGAGGGTGGCACAGACATTACGTGAGGGTAAGAATTTGGTTCATTAGCTGTGATAATTTGGAAAAGCATTCATCTCAGAGAAAGAGTAACTTATAAAGTCCCTTCTTCAAACTTGATAAAATAGTTATAAATATCAAGCAAAGCATTCAGTCTCACTCTTTGTGGTTCTCTTACAAGCCAACCCCCAAGTTAATCGTCTATGTTTCTTTTGGCTGTATAAATAATTTTGAAATATGTAAGCTGTTCTGAAAACCATAGTATAGTGTAAAGACATGAAATAAACAATACTACTAATAGAGAGGCTGAGATAGAAGCAAGATTTCAAGACCCTTATATTGTACACAGCCAGACACTATCACAAACAACAAGCTGAAAATGTATATAGATTGTACAATGTTGGACCTATTTCTCCAATTACCAAATTAGAGAAACCATTGGATGACAATCAACCAATTTCTAATCCCTTATATTATTGGATTTCAATAAATTAGGATATGTTGGTAATATTAATTTTCATATTAATATATTAAGAAAAAGTATTTGTCACTTCCTGTTGTTTTTGTTGTAAGAGGTAGAATTAGGTTTGTGTGGATTTGTTGAAAGATTATCTTCTTGCTTCTTCTAGGGTGTAGTTTTGCTCCTTATGTTGATGTTTTCCATCTATTATCCTTTGTAGGGCTAGATTTGTGGAAAGATACTGTTTAAATTTTGTTTTGTCATGGAATACCTTATTTTCTCCATCTATGGTAATTGAGAGTTTTGCTGGATATAGTAGCCTGGGCTGGCATTTGTGTTCTTGTAGGGTCTGTATGACATCTGCCCAGGATTTTCTAGCTTTCATAGTCTCTGGTGAGAAGTCTGGTGTAATTCTCATAGGCCTGCCTTTATATGTTACTTGAACTTTTCCCTTACTGTTTGTAAAATTCTTTCTTTGTTTAGTGCATTCGCTGTTTTTATTATTATGTGTCGGGAGGAATTTCTTTTCTGGTCCAGTCTATTTGGAGTTCTGTAGACTTCTTGTATGTTTATGGGCATCTCTTTCTTTAAGTTAGGGAAGTTTGCTTCTATAATTTTGTTGAAGATATTTGTTGACCCATTACATTGGGAATCTTCAGTCTCTTCTATACATATTATCCTTAGGTTTGGTCTTCTAATTCCATCCTGGATTTCCTGGATGTTTTGGGTTAGGAACTTTTTGCCTTTTGCATTTTCTTTGACTGTTGTGTCAACATTTTCTATGGTGTCTTCTGCCCCTGAGATTCTCTCTTCTATCTCTTGTATTCTGTTGGTGATGTTTGCATCTATGACATCTGATTTCTTTCCTAGGTTTTGTATGGCCAGGATTGTTCCTCTTCCTGTTTTCTTTATTGTTTCTATTTCCATTTTTAGATTCTGGATGGTTTTGCTCAATTCCTTTACCTGTTTGATTGTGTTTTCCTGTAGCTCTTTAAGGGATTTTTGTGTTTCTTCTTGAAGGGCTTCTAGCTGTTTACCTGTGTTCTCCTGTATTTCTCTGAAGGTACTATTTATATCTTTCTTAAAGTCCTGTATCATCACCATGAGAAGTGATTTTATATCTGAATCTTGCTTTTCTGGTGTAATGGTGTGTCCAGGACTTGCTATGGTGGGAGAATTGGGTTCTGATGATGCCAAGTGACCTTGGTTTGTGTTGTTTATTTTCTTATGCTTGCCCCCCACCATCTGGTTATCTCTAGTGCTACCTGCTCTTGCTAAATCTGACTGGAGCCTGTCCTTCCTTTGATCCTGGTTGTGTCAGAACTCCTCAGAGTCAAGCTGTCTCTGTGATCCTGTGATTCTGGGATCCTCTGATCCTGGGTGTGTCAGAGCACCTGTGAGTGGAGCTTCCTCTGTGTGTTGTGGGACTGGCTGCGGAGCTTGCGCTCAAGGTCTGCTCTGGACACCAGCCCAGACAGACCGGCTCATTTTTCTATTTCAACCCTGTCAACAATCCATAACTATGTATTCTATTTCTCTTTCCTAACAAGATCTATTTGTACTCCTTGTCCCTTATGCTATACCTAACATTTTTGGTTTTACAGATTGTATTAAGGTATTGTTGACTTAACAGGCAATAGAAGCATGAAAGTGAATGCATAGCTACTGATTTTGTGAGTTCATTTTGTGTCCCCCTACTTTTCTATAAGTCTCCCCTATTTGTTCAATGACTATTATTTCTAGCACTTCAAGTACTATAATGAATAGTCACTGAAAAAATGGACAACCTTGTTCTGTTTCTTATTTTAGTGGAATTGTTTTGAGTTTTTCTCCATTTTAGTTGACATTATGGTTGCTATAAGCTAACTGTATTATCTTGAGGTATGTCCTTTGTACCCCCAAATCTCTAGAAATATTATTATCAAGTTTAGATCCTTTCAAAGGCCTCTTCTCCATCTAATTATATGATCATGTGGTTTTTGTCTTTCAATATTTTATGTAGTAAATTATATTTATTAAATCACATATGTCAAACCATTCATGCCTCTCTGGAATAAAACCTACTGAATCTTAGTGGATGATCATTTTGATGAGTATTTGAATTTGGTTTACAGGTAATTTTTTGAATTTTTGCATCTAAGTACATGGGAAATTGGTTTGAATTTAATGACTGCTCCTATTTTACTAGGGATTGTAGAATCAGGTGGTCTGTTTCAGAACTGGGTATGAGACTGTGTGATTAGACTTGGAGGAATGGAGTGAGAGGTGAAGGTCTCCTGTCAGTCTGCTTAATTTCCTGGCTAGAGTGGCCTTTTGGTTTTCAGGGAATGCCTGTTGGGATTGGGCTGGGATAAAGCAATTGGTCCCTGGAAAGACCTAATGTAGAGAAGGGAAGTTGCAGCAGGTAGTCTGCTACCAAGATATGGATTAGACTGGGAGATTGGATAAGTAAAAGAAGAGAGAGATGTAAAGATCTGCAATTAACTTATTTGTTTTCCTGTTTCACATATTCCTTGTTTGATCCTTCAAACATATGCTGATCAGATGGAGCTAAGGAGTCAGTTGTAAATAATAAAAGATCAGCCCCACTGAAGTAAAATTGTCAGTGATTCATTGGGACAACATGAAAAGTACTTTTTCAGGATCAATACACAAAATCTGTGTTCCAAGGGAGCTTAGTGCCAGACGACAGACTAATTTGATTTTTTTACTTTTACTTTTATTCATCTTTCTAAAACTGTAACTTATAATCTTTCATCTGTAGTCAAGTTATCAAACATTTCTCTTAAAATATCTTGTGTTTTATTTACTTATACATGTAAATATATGTGTGTGCATATTTGTATGCAAATATATATAGGTACTTAAGATTCAGTGAAGAATTACTATTTCTTTTAAAATTGTTAGTATTCATATGTGCTTGGATTCCATTTATTACTCAGATTTCATCAGCAGAGAGTCTCATTAATTTTTCATTATTATTTTCTGACACTGTGTATTGCTTCCCATTATGAAAGAAAGCCTTATAAACTTTCTCTTCTGAGGCAAAGAGTAAATCAGGTGTGCCAGTATCTATTCTTTTGAAGATGTTTTAATATAGATACAAGTTTATAAAAGCTGAGAGTTGAAATTATTGATTTTTGTCACTGAATGATACAAATACAAGTAAAACCGTAGATAATCAATTTTCTTACTTTCTTTCCAAAACACATGATGTCTATTTTCATTCTGAATTCAGTGGTAGTATAAATATAAATATTTATAAATGCGCTTTTCAGAATGGTGACATTGAATATGACCTGAGGAAAGATAAAATGTATTTATGAGTGTACACATGAAGCAGTGTATACTTTTACCTGTTATTGAATTCATTATTTAATCATGTTAAATCATCCTGAATAGAATTAGCATATTAAAATAATTTTATGAAAATTATTTTAACTTACTGGATAAACTCTTTAAAGTCTAAATACAAGATATTTAAATGTATCTTTATTTCATTTTTGAAAATTTAAGCTTTATGAAACATTTTAAAAGAACTTTAAGATAACCACTTTTGCTAGTGTAAAAACAAGTAGGACAAGATAAATAAGATGATAGGAATATCATTAGGTACATGCAAGGAACATAGGGCAAGAATGATTGAAACTGTCATAAAACTGGTGTAGCCTTTTGTTCTCCTTGAAGATGAATGCCTTACAGATGATTTACTAATGCTACAGTATTGGATCCTGAGGAAAATGTCACCACCAGGTTGACAATACTTGACTTTCAGAGCTGAACAATGTGAAACCTGGATTCTGTATCTATCATCTGTGAGTCCTGAAAAGATACACATCATTCATTTTCCTCTTTTGTGAGTCAATGAATGAGTTTGGCCTGTGCTGCAGATTTTTGTTTTTAATCTAAAGGATAATTATATTGTGTTCCAAAATAGGATAAATACCCACCTTGATTGAATTGATAAATACCCATCTTGATTAAAGATCTCTCCATTAAATGAACTTTTAGTAACAATTACAATTAACTTAAATATCTGCCAGGAAATTTGTTATTATTTTTCAATTCTTTATAATCAACTGATTAAGAAAGAATTGCTCTATATGGTTTTATACAGGGCATCTGCAATACGGTTTCACCAAAAATTTATAATACCATAAACAAAGTGATTCAATATATGTCAAACTTTTAAACAGTGGAAGGTAAACCATGAACATATAAAGTAAAATTGTATCTCTAAAAATCCATTTAAGGTCGGGTGGTGGAGTCACACGCCTTTAATCTCAGCACTTGGGAGGCAGAGGCAGGCGGATTTCTGAGTTCAATGACAGCCTGGTCTACAAAGTTGAGTTCCTGGACAGCCACGACTATACAGAGAAACCCTGTCTCGAAAACACCAAAAAAAAAAAAAAATCCATTTAAAATTCACCCACTCAAAACTAAAACATCCAACAGTTTTAAATATCTACATCTTCCATGCTTGTCCACAAATGTAGTTAGATGCAAGACTTGACGTGAAAAAATAAAAGTGTTTTTTTTTCTAGGCTTTTTAACTGTTTAATATTTATTAGAGAAATATTCAATGTTTTGCTTTCATACTGTAGACTTAGCTTTGGCAAGGATAAAAGTGTATGAATAGCATTTCCTTTTCAAAATTGGAAACACTTCCAATGTACTCCTAGCACTCTTAGAGATCCGATTCAAAGACTTTGTAGGGGAATAACGTTATTTTGACTTACAGTTTGAGGTTAAAGCCTATTGTAGCTGGATATTCACAGCACCAGGAACTTGAAGCAGCTGGTCTAATTGCTTCCATACTCAAGGGGTAGATAGGCATAGGTACTTGTCCTCCTCTCACGTTTTTCTTATGCCGTTCAGGACCTCCATACAGGGAAAGCTGCCTCCACCCCCCCAATGAGTATGGACTCACAGATTTTTCTACCTCCACCTTTCTTATACAGATAGTCCCCTGTCCTCTGAAGGCATGCCCAGATAATTCTGTATCTCATGAAGTAAACAATGGTGGGTAACTTGAATAACCCATGGCTACAATATTAACATCTAAAGTAAATAGATTCATCATATTTTTAATCAGGTAATTTTCCTTTCAGAAACTTACATATTTTATTTACAGTACTTTGTCTGATGATTCAAAAAAAGATCCATATGCTTTCACCGATATATTTCTTTAATTTTAGCATTAATTTTTTATTTTACTATGTTCAAATATGTATAATTTTTATTCATTCTTTTAGAAATTAATACACTCATGCAATGTTTTTATTGTATCTGCATCCATCCCTCTCCTAACTCCTCCCAGATCTACTCTTATCCACATCTCCTACTAGTTTCATGTATTCTCTATTTTCCTTAAACCTGATGAGTACAGTTTCTGTTGTCATTATGTTCATGAATGAAGAGCCATTACTGGATCATGCTAGTCCTTACAGGAGCCAGTATGATTATTTTTGGAATTTGTTGAGAAATTCTATTCACTAGAGCAGGCAATAATATAAATTTTTTTTTTGGAAAGATCAGTGACCTTACTAGTGGGTTATTCAAGGACATATAGTTATTCATCCATTTCTAAGAATTATAACTTAAGTAACTATGCATAGAATCAATTCTACTGCTAAAAAGATTCTGAAAGACTAAAATATAGACACTTAAAATATTTAAATCCATAGCATCAATATAAATGACACACTGACTTCACCATGAAGTCATTATTATTATTATTTAGCATGATAATTTAATAATGTGTACCTAGGAATTACTCATTTTTTACTAAACATTTTTAATGTTTCCAAATTACCTCAAAATATTATTCATACTATATTCTGGAAACTGCATTTATAGGTATTCTTATGGGATTATTTTCTTTTATTTACCAAGCATTGGACAAATATTTATGGAAAGTACATTAGAAAATTCCTCATGGCAGAAGTATCATCGACTATTGTAGCAATATTAACTTAAAAGTAACATAACCTCCAATCTACAACTCTACCTGGGTCAGATTGGGCAATTCTGAACCTCCCTCACACCCCAGAGACAGTCTGTCTCACAGGAGGTATCTCATAACTAGGTATACAGGGGAGATCCTTACCTCTATATGAGACCCAGCTGGTACCTCCACAGAGCCCAGCTGATGAGATACCTAGCTGCACTACCAGAAACATCTTTTCTTTCTTTTTTTATTACATCTTTTTTTTATTACATGTTTTCTTTATTTACATGTCATACAATATCTCTTTTCCCAGGTTCCCCTCCAAAAAAAAAAATGAAATGAAATAAAATAAAAACACAAAAACAAAAACAATACCCCTGTTCCCTCCTCCCTCCCCCTGCTCACTAACTCACCCTCTCCGGCTTCCTGGCCCTGGCATTCCCCTACACTGGAGCATAGAACCTTCACAGGGGCCAAGGGCCTCTCCTCTCATTGATGACTGACATGGCCATCTGTTATACATATGCTGCTGGAGCCATTAGTCCTACCATGTGTACTCTTTGGTTGGAGGTTGAGTCCCTGGGAGCTCTGAGAGAACTAGGTAGTTCATATTGTTGTTTGTCCTAAGGGGTTGCAAGTCCTTCAGCTCCATAAGTCCTTTCTCTAGCTCCTTCATTGGGGACCCTGTACTCAGTTCAATGTATAGCTGTGAGCCTCTACTTCTGTATTAGTCAGGCACTGTCAGAGCCTCTCAGGAGAGAGCTATCTCAGGCTCCTGTCAGCCAGCACTTCCTGGCATCCACAATAGTGCCTGGATTAAATGATGATTAAATATGGGAAGGATTCCCAGGGGGAGCAGTCTCTGGACTGTCCTTCCTTCAGTCTCTGCTCCATAGTTAGTCTCTCCAACTTCTTCCATGGGTATTTTGTTCCCCCTTTTAAGAAGGAATGAAATATCCACGTTTTGGTCTCTCTCTCTCTCTCTCTCTCTCTTTTTTTTTTTTAGTTTTTTTTTTTTTAGTTTTTTTAAAATTAGATATTTTCTGACTTTCACTTCCTCCCTAGAATCTCTCATTAAGTGTATGCAGTATCCCAAAATCTGAA
The DNA here is from genome assembly GCF_008632895.1 of Mastomys coucha. Lineage (NCBI taxonomy): Eukaryota > Metazoa > Chordata > Mammalia > Rodentia > Muridae > Mastomys > Mastomys coucha. The sequence goes on from NW_022196903.1 coordinate 39,323,944, forward strand.
AACATCCTGAAATTCTGAACACTTCTGGTTCCAATCACTTTATGTAAGGGACACTCAACCTGTTTTCTCTCATTTGTATCTATGTAAATGTGATATGATATATCTATATCTAAATTAAGCCTAATAAAAAATTTTATTCAATCTTAGTGATGAGAAAAAAATTCACCCCACTATGAGTCTATTCAATCACCCTCCATTTCCTTTTCTCCTGGGACTTTCTCAGTCTGATTACTGCTGCTTAGTCATGCTGATAGCCAGGGGCCTCTTGTTCTCTTGACAGTGCTATTTCAGCCGGACACAACTCCCTTTAGTTCTATTGGCCCAACTGAAACTTGGAAATATCCAGTTTAATTGATTTAAGTACTGAGAGCAAGAAGAAGGAACAAGATAGGTGAGAGTGAAGCAGATGGACCCATTAAGCTAAGCACCACACTGTCCCCTCCACTGTGCCTCCAGTTTCTTCACTGTAGCCCCGTAAATACTGTCACTCCACTATATGACTGCTAAAGATTGACAATTCCTTTGTCTGGAAATGTTTTTCTTTTAGCTTGATCATTTCTTTTAGCTTGATCAGACAATCTGAAGTCTTCCTGCTTCTCTGTTAGAGGTCTTAGCTTACTGAGTACCCCCTGCCCACTATTAAAGGCAGGAACTGTCACTCATAGAGTATGTTGTGTTTCTTGCATAGTGCTTCTGCCTGTAGTACCTAAAACACTTCTGGGTCACTTCATTCTCTGTTCCATATCAAACAGATGTTACTTTGCTCCCCAGGGAGCTAGTTAGTTAGGCCCAGTCCTCTCTGCCAAGTGCTTGCACGCATGATCAGATTCAGTCTGTGGTCCAACTTCCACCCATGCTTTCTCTAAGCAATTCTTAAGGAATATTACTTTTCACTTTCTCATGAGCATCTCAAAAGACTACACCAGTCAATGATCTAAACTTCCTGCTTTTCAGTTTTCCTGAGATGTATAATGGACATGCAAAAACATCCATCATTCAGAGCCCAGTTAAAGAATGAATAAGTAAAGCAGTATAGCCATGTTTTCTTAGTCTCTCTATTAGTACAGATACATAGTGTTAAATATTTTAATCATTGTAGCTATTGTTTTCTTCTACTCCCATGAAAATCAGTTTAAAAGATAATATTAACACATACATATGTATCTATCACAGTGTCATATTTAGTAGCCCTAGACAATAAAGCACCATGTTTCTATCAATCCTGTAAAGCTGAAGGACCTAACTTTTTAAAAGAGAATTCTGAGCTAGAGAAAGGACCCAAGGAGCTGAAGGAGTTTGCACCCCCATAAGAGGAACAACAATATGAACTAACCAGTACCCTGAGAGCTCCCAGGGACTAAATCACCAACCAAACAGCACACATGTTGGGACTCATGGCTCCAGATGTATATGTAGCAGAGGATGGCCTTGTTGGCAATCAATGGGAGGAGAGGCCCTTGGTTCAGTGAAGGCTCTATGCCCCAGTGTAGGGGAATGCCAGGGCAAGAAAGCAGGAGTGGGTGGGTTGGTGAGCAGGGGGAGGGGGAAGGGATAGGGAATTTCTGGAGTGGAAACCAGGAAAGGGGGTAACATTTGATATGTAAATAAGGAAAATATCTAAGAAAAAAAAGAGAATCCTATATAGCAACTAATTCTACACAACTATTGTTGTATCCGTTGTGTTGCTATGGTTTAAAACTTGAAATGTCATTCACAAGCTCAAGTGTTGAAATCCATGTCCCCAGCTGGACAGCTATTTTTCAAAATTCTGGATAATTTAAAGAGTGGTAGAGAGTAGGAGTATCTCATGGGTGTTGTGAAGAGGCATGTCCTTGTGGGCTGTCTTACCCTAACATATTTTTGGATGTCTTCTCTCTGCTTCCTGCCTACCTTGGGATGGATGGCTGTTACCCTCCTGGTTTGAGGCCTGCTTTTCATAGCCACACCTCTCAGCCCATCTCCTGCTATTTGCCACGCCTCCAAACTGGTTCCAGTTACATTCGGAAGCTCCACCTCCGCAGAGAAAAAAAGGAAGTCGCTGATTGGACTGACGTGCTGACGTACTTGGGGATGTGGTTTTGCCTGACTTATTCTACCTGTTGGTGGGAACAAAAGTATTCATTAAAGGTTCAAGATGGCTGAGTAGTAAAGGCTCCTGTCTAATGTTTTAAGGTACCTTCTTTGTGGGTAGGTATATCTGTTGCCACTCTATCCTTTCCCTAACTCTCTCTTGCTGCTGCTCTTCTTTCTAACTCCATATTTCCAGGTAACCCATTCCTTAACGTTGCTGCTGGAAAGCAACAGATGGCCTCCATCAGTTTGATGTTCTTGCCTTGCTAGTGCTCCATATCAGAGGGCGATGTGCTAAAACCTCAGAGAGCACGTGCTAACATTAATATTTCCTTCCTTTAAGTTGTTTTGTAAAATATTTTTATCAGAGTGGAAAATTATTACCTCTGTGTTTCAGAAATATCAAATAGAAAATAGCATGTAAAGGCTTCTCTCCTCTTTCTTTGAAATCTCTTTCACTTGTTATTTTCTTGATTTATTGTTTATATTAAACTTTGCACATTTCCATATTTTAACAGGGATTTAACCAATGAAAGTGTTAGCACCTTTCTACACTACCTTCAAAAAACATTAATGTCCAAAGTATTCTTTAACTTCAAAAGTATTCTTACATAAAATAAAGCATATTATATATAAGGCTCCAATTCTAAAAACCCTATTGCTCTTCCTCCATCCAATAGCAAAACTGCTAATGGAAGGCATTGATAGGTAGATATAGAAACTAAATGGAGAATTCTTCTGAAGAAACCAGAAGCCCCTGCACCATGGAGGCCCATGCGGAAAAACAAAATATAGAAGTCTACTTTTAATGTAAGGCCTGATATATGCTTTGACACCTTACATACAAAGTAGAGGAACCTTGCAAGTACACAGCATCTGGGTGTTTCTTCAGATTCTGCAACTTCAATCCTCCTATTAATCAGGGGAAGGTTGTTAACTAGGACCACAATCTCAAACACTGGTGTTCAAAACCCATGTGGACAAGGCTGCAACACTCATTAAGGGAAATGTTAGGAATTTATTTTTTAATTGAAAGAAGTATTTTATGAGCAGAGGCTGGTGTCGTTGTGTATATTCTCAATGGTACTCTTAGATGTGAGGTTTCTGAAGTATCTATTAAAACTAATAAATGCAAGATTTTTGAGTTTTCATAGTATGAAGCTGAAATTAAGTGGATCAGGATAGCATCCCTGTTTGCCTGTTTTTTTAAACAAAACTTCATTGGTAGGACTCAGGGGGGAAAGATTTTGTTTCATGGTGTATCTATCATCTTATTTAAGATTACTAATTATAAAAAAAAAAATCCAGTGGGACAAATGTCTACGGATGGTATCCTAAAGCCAGATTTCATTCACTCATGAATATTCTATTGCTTAGAAAGGTTAGAATGTGACAGCTACTCTGAAGTTCAGGTCACTAGAGCTGAGTGATCAGGACACATAAGCATGTCCTAATGTGCTGATCTTGGTACAAGCCAGATGTAAGCTATTAGACACAATTAGTGTTTCAGATTCCAAGGAACTGCTTTCTCTGCCAATGGCAAAAATGGAAGATATTAATTGCGCTACTCAGAATTTCAGCCTCTTCAGCCGAATGAGATGTTTGTGATTTCCCCAGGAGCAAGAAGCTTGAAGCTGAAATATATTTCATGACAGATTGACAAATAGGGAAGCTTTTAAAAATATATACTAGAATCTGAAATATAAAACAAGAGCAAATAATGGGGAACAAATTGATTTTTCTGTCTTAGAATGACTAATTTAAGGGATTTCCTTGTTATTTAACATTTCTAATTTCTAGTGAAATATTTCTGCTTTCATATTTCATATGTTAATATACAAATGACATATTCTATGTGTGTTACTAATAAGGAAAATATTGGCTATGAGTATAATAGTTGTTTTCAGGTGAGGGTTAAAACAAGGAATAACCAACACTTTAGGTTTCTCTGTAAATATCACAAGCAAACAAATCCTTCCCTTTCTCCATTCTTCAAACATCAAACACCAACACACTAATCTGAATCCTGTAATGGTGTAGTAACATATGACAAAACGGACTTCACAGATGTAATTCATGTTATGAACTTAGAATTGAACATAATTTTCGATTATTTGAGAGTCTGCAACACAGCCATATGAGTCCCTTGAATCCCGGACCTTGAGTCAACTAAAGCCAGAGAGAGATGGTATAGAAAACAAGTAATGTCAAAGGATCTCAAGAGTCAAAAAAATCTGTCTTATTTGTGGAAGGCTGTAATCATGTGCAAAGACAAGACCATACCCTTTGCAGTTAATAGAAGCCAATATATTATAAGTAAAAGATATTAATTGTAGATAACATGCATCAGCTTTTCATAATGGTCTGGAGAGTGGATACTGTGATTTTATCTATTGTATCAAGGATCAAAGAAAAGAGCTTATCCAGCCTATCCTTTCAGTCTGTAAAAGAGTAACATGTTACATATAACATTATTATTATTATGTATTCCAAACACTGAATTAATAGCAATAGAAGAGTAATACTCTAAATCTTGCTAGCTTGCATCTATGATTCCAGAAAAACAAGGGAGGAGGACTTCTGTGAGTTCAAGGCCAGTCTGGGATACATAGTGAGTTTAAGGTTAGATCAGCCTGAGTGACAACTTTAGTAATACAGGATGTATCTTGGCTAACGGTTCCGAGTGACACAGTCCACTATGCCATAGAAGACACAGGAACTGAAGTGTAAGGCCACTTGTTTTATATATATATTTACTATCAGGAAGCAAAATGTAATGGGTGAGAGCACTCAACTTGCTTTGTCACTCTTCTTGTTTGGAATCCCACATCAATGGCATGGTCTTTGCCATATTTATGGAAAGTCTTCCCACCTTAATTAATATTCATTTAAATTATTTTCTTTTTCTGTTGTGATTTAACTACCTAGATACCTCTCCAGCCCTTCTGTCATGGTTTAAAATTTCACCAACATTCATATGATTTCAGAATATGTCAAATGAACATTTTATTCAGCCCCACTGTTCATGATCATCAACAACTGTGTCCTCAACAACACATAACTCTACTAGTTTCTAAATTCAGGTCTAGCCAGCATTCTCTTCTGTTCTTCTCTGTCTCTTACAAATGCATAGAGCAGTACAGATTACTTTATTCATTACTGTTTATTTCCCATAGTGTTCATTACATGTGAGTACAAAAAAAGCTTTCTCAATTTGGTTAATAGATGCAGAATTTTTCTATTATTACTATAATCAAAGCTTCAATGACTATCTTAGGTATATGGTTAGCACATGTAAAAATATTTGTATTGAGATATCCAAACAATAGTCTCCAAACTTGAATTCTTGTGTCAAATAATAACTCGATCTATAATTCTGATTGCAGCTTCTGTTTCATTTATAAGGCTGAAGATGTATGTGACACTGCAGTGTTTGTATTGTACCATCTGACAAGATTGTGACCTTAGATTTTTAACCATATGAAGGGTGTCTCTGACTTGTAAGTACTGTTGTTTGAGTATAATTTCACCCTATATTTCATTTTATCAGAGATTAAACTGATCATCATTCACCTGATAAAATGCCATCTGTTTAACACTGATTTCCTCTGATCTTCCATTTGTGTTTATTTAACTTAAGAATGTTTTTATGTTTTGAGTACACACCCATGTATGCAGGCATGCATCCCTCTTTATCTTCCACTTTGTGACTGGGTTTTTCTAGAATTTACCAATTATTGAGTGGCTCAGTATTTTATTTTAAATATGTAGAAACAGTTCAAAAATTATAATTTTCTCCTATCCATGAATAATGATTCTTATTGATGAACAGTAATACTTATCACAGAATTTTGTTTCCCATTTTTATGAGGTATGCTGATATAAAAACTAGATATTTATTGTATGCAAAAAGGTGTTATGGTATAAATAGTCCTGTGAATGATTTTCTCCTCTTCATACCTTTAGTTTTTTTTTTTTTTTTTTTTTTTTTTTTTTTTTGGTTTTTCGAGACAGGGTTTCTCTGTATAGCCCTGGCTGTCCTGGAACTCACTCTGTAGACCAGGCTGGCCTCGAACTCAGAAATCCGCCTGCCTCTGCCTCCCAAGTGCTGGGATTAAAGGCGTGAGCCACCATCGCCCGGCATACCTTTAGTTAATTACAACTAGGAAGATTTTTTTTCTCAAAATGAAATGGCAGACACAGGTTATAGAGTTTAAGTTGAGAGGCCAAATCTTTTAAGTTCAGACTCTGTTTTAGAGAGCCTGACATAAGTTTGAACTCAAACTAACAGGTGGTACTGAAGTATAGTTTCCAAGTTAGCCCCCAACAAAACCCAAGCCTAAGTGCAGTCTCTAGGCTAAACCTCAACAAGACCAGCATCTCCAGGTTATTCCCCTAACAAACATGCACCCTCAAATTATAACCCCGCTCCCTGCTTAATGACCACTAATGTAGAGGGAAGCAGAAATTAAGTTTATGATATGACTTTCACCAGCCAATTATATTAAAGGCCATAGTAACTTCCAAATTAGATGCTTGCACCTCACCCACCCCCACTTGCTGCTTACTATAAAGTCTTGCCCAGATAGATATTCATGGCTCCTCACCGAGCTTGAATAAAAAGGCCCTCATGTGATTGCATCTGATCAGCACCTGTCTGTTTTATGGGGTTCAAACCCTCCCTGGCACTACAAAATAATGGGCATGCATTCAATGAATGGCAGACGTAATTGAAAAATGTTCATTTAAAAGGAGGTATATTCTATAACCTGGTATTTTTTTAAGCTTCATAATAACTAAAGGTTTTAAGACTTAGTTCAAAAGGGTAAAGGAAGTTGGATAAAATTTGTTCAGGCTGTCATGAGGTAGATTTAGGACACCTGTAAGGATTTGGCCACTGCTCAGATATGGCTGTTCTGGAACTTCTCTTCAGGGCTTTGTAGTAATATGCTGATGTAACTAAAAACATCTCAGAGACCATTTGTTCTAGTGTGAGTTCCAGAAAACAGTTCCTGTCTCTTATCTCCCTGACATTTATTATCCTGACATCCTGTATCCTTAATGTTTTTTGATTATTATCCAAGAGCATATTCAAAGGGATCCTTCAAAGATTTCTGCCTATCTTTTAAAGCTAGCTCCTTTCCTTCAATTCCTCTTCACAATAAGTTCTCATCACCATGGTATCCTTGAATGGATGCTCAGATATCTTCTCAGCTCACTGAAAGTCTCATGTTCTCATTTGTTTCCCTTCTTGAGTGTAGTTCAAAGATAAACTCGAGAGAATAATCCACCAATTATGAGCATCGTCCCATTAACGTTACTGCTCATCCCTTACCACTATTGCTCAGATTTCTTCAATGCCTTTTGCCTTAAGTCTTAACCATTTTTATGTCTTTTTTCCCTTTCAATCTGTGATACAATGTATAGTAGTAGTTATTCATTACCACAAGAGGAGGCTCTCACAGTACAGAAATATTTAGTTGGAGTTCTCCAAAGTCCAGTGCCTTTTGAAGAACTATTTTTACTTACTTACTTCTTTAGCTTACTTATGCTGGTACCTTTTACAGAAATGAACTATGGCAAATGTATGCCTTTGTAAAAATACATTTCTATCTTTCAAAAGCTTGGGGTCTTGAACCTACATCAGCAGAGTTATTTGGCTGTCATCATGATTAAAGAATATTCCTGGCTTCTGTTCTGAGTAGAACTGTCAGAGTTACCCTCCTTAGAATTGTAATGGCAAATGCAAGTCTGTAAACATGAGGAACAATGAAGTGTGGGAGAAATGGAAGCGTTATATATTGACTTTTGGCTTTAGAAAAAAATGACACAGAACTAATGGAAATGGTGCTTTCTGATGTAACAGCTGTATATCCAGGACTGAATACAAAACTGTCTTCTTTGAGATAAGACCATATATATACCAGTAGACTGGGATGATTAGACATTTGCAAGAAAGCTGGTATGGGGAGAGTTTGCTATTGAAGAAGATAGATGTGGAGAAAGAGATTAAAGGAGTCTGAGTGTCCCTCCCTTTACTCCCTTCCTCTGTCCTCCTCCTCCTCCTCCTTCTCCTCCTCCTCTTCAACCTCCTTATTCTTCTCTGTCTCTCCCCCACTCTCTCTCTCCCTGTGTGTGTGTTTGTGTGTGTGTGTGTGTGTGTGTTTGTGTGTGTGTGTTTGTGTGTGTGTGTGTGTGAATGATCTGGCTCAGGCATAATTCTCTTCTGAACATGTGTGAGATGACTATGGCTTTGATTCTTAATCTACTCAGAAACAAAACAAAATTTGTAAAATAAACAATTGCTTTATAAAAGAATAATGATCATTGAGTGAAACTGTCTTAAAAGGGACTAGGTACATTGTTTTATTTAATCCTGCAGAATTATTTTCAAATAGCAAATTAGAAACTAAACATTTGTTATTGAGGCCTTATTCTATTGGGTATTTTGCCGGCTAATTCACATAATACCTCAGAGACAAACTAAGCAACTAATCTCTGCTGTTTCTATTTGACAAGCAAGAATGTTGGTGTCAAATGCCTAAGGAACTTCTGCAGTCTCCATCAGCAGCAACCGTGAGCTTCTAACAGCAAAGTACATTCTGATTACTTCCCATGCAAAACTTCAGCTTTCCCCATCATATAGATTTTCAAAACCAATATACTGTGGTGTTCAAGCCCCATGCAATCTGAGTTTGCATGTGTAGCAGTCTGAGTATATGGGGACTCATTCCCTGGTGTAGGCTACTGGCACGCCCTTTCTTTCTTCCTTCCTTCCTTCCATCCCCAAGCTCCCAACATTCTCCCTCACTTTACAGCCTCTGTACTTAAATATTCCTTGTGCCAGAAATGATGACATCTTTCCTTATTCTATTCCTTAAGATGATTCTCCTCATATGTCATCTCCTCAGAGTTTTCTCAGAGCATTCTCTTAACTCATATATCCATCACTTTCCATCCTGATATTTTGCTTTTTATATCTAATTTAGTTGTCCAATCATGTTTCAATTCCTGTCACATTCACTAGAACATATGTTCCTCAAAGGAAAGACCACAATTTAGTTTTCTTTGTTCCCCCATGTAGCCCCAGACTCTAAATGGATCTTGGGCATGTACTAGGCACTTGCTGAATATCCATTGGGACAGAACTCAATTGGATGAAGTGCTATACAGCTAACAAATCAAAATCAGCCTAAGTGAAAAATAATTTCCTTTTCCTATTCCATGGAATGAAGAGAAATTGAGGATTCTTGTCTCTTGTGGTTATAAAATTTTAACTCAATGGCAAAATCAATACAAGCATTTTTCTTTCTGGGTGCATTATAAAAGGCATATCCTGATATTTTAATACACTTCTACTCTGGTAGTCATAAGATGTACTAATGATTCCCATGTGAGAAATAATTAATTTTTAATTCATTATTTTATTTAATCTTTAACTTTATTATCATCATCTTGTGGCTATTGCAAAAAGAAAACACAGTAAGAAATTCAAAATTCTATTATACATTTTTGTATCAGTTTATTCAACAATATATATAAGAGCAATAAAAATTATTTTATACAAATACTCATGGAAATAATATTATAAGTGATTTTAATCTATTAATATTGTCATATTAATAAGCTATGGAATTAAAAGTTTATGGATAAGGGACTATATTGAAGTAGAAATAAAGAAGACAGAAAATGGACCTGGCCTTTTATTCATAGACATATGTGAATTACTCTTTTTCCTTGTTGCTATGATAAAATTCCTGACTGAAACTACTTAAGGACAATAGTCATTATTTTGGCTCCCAGTTTGAGAGTACAGTCTTACATGCTAGGGGAAAATGGAAGCAGGATTTTCAAGCAGTTAGTCATGTGACATCTGTACTCAGAAGACAGAGAGATGAAAATGATCGTGTTCAGCCCCAATCCCCTTTTCCTATTCTTTTCCTCCAGTCTTAGTTCTCACACCATTTTTCATGCTGGCCACACTGAGCGTGGACTGGGTTTTCTTTGCGCAATTTCTGTCATCATCCTAATAGACATACTTTGTGATGTGTTTTCATAGTAATCTTAAATTCAATCAAATGAACAATGAAGATTATGGAGAACATGTATAACATTTCTTTTTACTGATATTATCATTGTCATCACTTTCCCCTTTTAATCTGTTCACTGGTCGATATTTTGCACTGATTCCATATGTTCAGCTAGCTATCCTGGTACAACAAGATGTACCCCTGTGGATAGTGGGGAATGATTCTGTTGGTGTGGCATTGGATTTATCACACTGTACTCTTTACCAGTACTTGACATGACACCCATATTCTGAACATAAATTGTTCCTAAAGGCTCAAATATCATTATTCTGCTTTTAGAAAGAGTATTAGTCAGAATTTATGCGTCCCTCTTGCCATTATTATTTCCATCAGCAGTTATGTATCTGCAGTCCACTGACACATGCTTAGGAAATAATGCACTAACACCACAACAATAATGAAATCTGTATACATTTCTGGCCAGGCCAGAGTAATAGGCTAAATGGATGATCAAGGACCCATTGATAACTTCTCCACATTTGTTTCAACTCATTATTAATTAATTGTCTGTGTTATTGTAAAGATTTGAATGTGCTCCACATATTTTGCCTTCAGCATTCTTATCAATTGAAAAATCAATTTATATCTAGAAAAATTATAATCCCGTTTATGTCTTCACAGATCAATGATGATTAGAATAGTCTGGGGAATTTAGATGTTATCACACAGCTTTATATTATGAAAACAATATTGTAGATTGTGTTTTAAAATAGTTGGAACTCTTATGTTAATGCGATTGTTTTTCTTTTTTTTTTTTTTTTTTTTTTTTTTTTTTAGTGTAGTATTCTGATGGCCACATCCCTAGCTTGAATTTTTTCCTAGATGTATCATTACACAGAAAGATGCTACTATGTAGCTAAATGTATTCTTGTAGATAATGTCTGTAACATCATTGAGGGTTTATAGAGGTCATTAAAGCTGATGTACACAGGAGGGAAAGTTAGTGTCACACACTAGACCTAATCTGTAAGCATATAAACAAAATCACCTAAGCAGAATCCATAAATGCCACTGCTTAATTTACATTAGAAATGCGATAGGGGAAGCTTCCCTGTTGCATTTACTGTTTTAGTAATATTTTCCACTCCAAAAAAAAAAGTGAATAATTGCTGAGTATATGAAATAAAATTGTTTTACATTTCATAGACTTTGATTCTTTTTGAATTGGGTGTTATTGATTAGAGTAGATAAACATTGAGGCACAAAGCAGTTTATACCTGAACACAGTCATTCTTCATCCTGTATGTTGAGGGCAAGTTTAAAATTGAAATGCCATACAGTATTATGAGTAACCAGAAGCTGATGCATCTGGGCAGCAGAAAGACCTGCTGGAATTAATGTCGCAGAAAATCTTAGAAATGCAAGTTAAACTTTCGAGGTTAATTACATTTTCTTTTACTTACCATCATGTATATATTTTAAAATAGTAAATTTTAGATAAATAATGTGCATACTGAGGTTAATATTAGTTTAATGATAATTATTACTACTTCAGAAATTTAGCAAGAGAAATCAAAGTTAATGTTTTTTCTGGGCTCATAATGAGCTATCATCCTATATGCACATAATTAGCATAAATCAGGAAGAGTTAAGCAAATCAAAAGAAGGTTGTGACCAACATGATTTAATGTGGATTTTCTTTGACTTGACCTGGCCTGTTTCATAGAAAAAAAATTTCTTCTTTAGAACTCATAGTGATCACACTGCAGTGGGCAAAATACTGTTTTGAAAATGCTGCTTTCAGGAATTTCCTATGCAACAATAAGGAGGAAGAGGGAAGATATATATATATATATGTATATATATATATATATACATATATATGTTAATTAGTTTAAAGATGAAATAAAGGAGCTAAAGTTAACTTAAAGCTTAAATGTATCTTAGAAAACAAGTAGTTTTGAAATGAACTCTAAAACTGTTTTTCACTTGTTTGGGTCAATTTTTGTAATGATTCTTAACAGATCAATACTCTAAAAACAAAGTAGTTAGAATGCTCCATTCGTTGGTAACTTAATACCTCTATTACATATAATGTTTTAAAGCATAAACATTTGTCAGGCATGCATGAGGACCTGAGTTCTCATTCATGATTCATGCACAAAAATATTGCAAGGTCAAGTTCATGCACATGTCTGTAACCCTAGCACCATGCAGAAAGAGTTGATCTCTGGAGTTTACTGGCCAATAGTGAAATCAGTGAGCTTCAGGCTTAATGATAGGCTTGTCTCAAATGATAATGTAGAGAGAGATCTGGGAAGGTTCCTGACCTTAACACTTAGAATCTACATGCACACACACACACACACACACACACACACACACACACACACACACCACTCCACCTAAGTTACAATAAACAAACTGCAGATGGTAAGTCATGGGTATAAACTATCAATATGTGCTTGAACAGGAGCTATGGAGGTTGGACAATTTGTTTTAGGAAAATACTGAAACAATATTGAAGAACTTGGAGAAAATACTAAACCTCTATACTTATTAGAGAAATGATCTTTTTCTTGTTCAATGAGATTGTTAGTGGATTCAACAAATCTGTAAAACTATGAATAAGGAAGTTGGTAAGGAGTTTATATCTTCAGAAATGATAATTGCATGTTTTCTGTGGAGACATTGGTGCTTCCACAGCAAAGCTTTATGGAGATAATTGAGAGAAATGGGAGGTGGTGTACAGTGTTTAGAATTGTAGCCAGCATATTATGCAGTAGCTGTTTGTCTCCATCCCAAAATGAAGTGCTAAAGTCCTAAACCCTACTGAAAATTTTTTTTGGACATAGTTAAAAGGTTATGGGGCAGAGTCAGCAATTACAAGGTTAGTGGCTTTAAAAGAAATGGAAGCAAAGCATTCCCATCTGCTTTCCCTACACCAGAAGTTCTCAACCTGGGGGATCTCAATGCCTTTGGAAATCCTCTATCTCTAAAACTTTTTATACTACAGTTCATAACAGTAACAATATTATAGTTACAAAGTAGCAACAATAATAATTTTACAGTTGGAGGTCACCACAACATGAAAAATGATATTAAAGTGTCACAGCATTAGGACCATTGAAAACCACTCTCCTCCACAGTCATGCCCAGAAGTATGAGTTCTGCAAACTAGGAGGAAAGTTCTCATCAGGAACCAGACTGACCATTGTTTGATCTGAAGCTCCCCTCTCTCTACCACAACTATGAAAAAACTAAATATTTGCTATTTAAACCTGGGACTTTTTGATGGTAGATTGTGAAGACAAAGACTATTATGCATTATTGGCAAATAAAAATATAAAGGAAAGAGAAATTAAGTGAGAATGAAAGGGAGAATGGAAAAATAATTAGAAATTGCATAAAGAAGGTTGATACTTGCATAGTATTAGATTAGTACAATAAGTATTTAAGAGCATTCCAGGGCATAAGAATATAATTCTGGGGCATCTGTAATAGAGTATTTTTTTCATAATTAATCAAAGTAAACTAAAGGGAAATATTTTTATTAACTGCAATATCTTGAAAGAAAAGGTACAAGTACGTATTCTTTCACTATAAACATATGTAACCACCCTTAAACAGGAACCATTTTAGTTACCCAAGGATCTTCTATATAGTTCATTTTAAAATATGATTTACTTTCAGAGAGAATGACTTCTTATTTCTAAAAAGTTTCAGCTATAGCATTGATTTCTTCATACATACTTTTACATTCTATATCTGGTTGTTTGAGGAACTTGACTTCTGTAGCTGTTAAATTGTTTTGGGATTAGTAATGTCTGTAGCTCATATAGATTGAGTACAAATTAATTTATTGAGAAGGTATCAGAGGAAATCAATGGGTTTATAGTCAGTCAAAGTAGTAGCAGAATAAAAAGCAGATCAAGAGAAAAAGGATTAAAAATTAAAGTAAGGAATAGGTATATGGAGGTTTGAGAAAAAATAAGATGAAAGCATCAGCAATTTTTGTTTTAGCTCTTCTACATGTTACCTAGTGATTTTTTTATTTACTTATTTTCTCTTTTAAATCAACATATTATATCTCTGAACCTGTTTAATCACATGTAGGATGGAATGATATATCACATACTTTTTACAGGTAAGTAAACACATGTTGGAGATAGAAGTCTCATGGAGTCTGCTTAACAGTACATGCATTTGCAAGTTAGCATGCTACTTGTCCGTGGGCAGTTTTATCGAGTTTATGTTTAGAGGTAAAATTGATGATACAATTCATAACTCTAGCTTTAGAGAATACTCTGCAATACCAATAAAAGTGTATTTTAATACTTCAGCTAACCTAGAAAAAAGAAGACAGAAGAGGTTTTACATAGAACAGAATCCTGATGTCTTAATTAGGGTTTCTATTGCTGTGAAGAGACAACATTACCACAACAACCACAATGAAGGAAAATATTTTCTGGGGCTGGATTACTGTTTCAGAGGTTTAGTTCGTTATCATTATGGCAGGAAACATGGCAGAACACAGGCAGACCCTATCCTGGGGAGGTAGCTGAGAGTTCTATATCTTGGTCCATAGGTAGCAGAAGAACAGTTATAGCTATAAATATCACTCAAGAAATCATTTGAGAGGAAATTGAAGTCACAAGTTGAGGGTAGACTACAATGGTACATCTATTCTCAATCAAAGACAATCTTGTAATGTCTGAAGAAAAAGTAAGGTCAGAAACTGTGAGTAGTCGTGAAAAAATTACAGATAAAAAGATGAACGTAAACCCAAAATGAGTACCACTAGCAACCACTAAAGTAGCTAAAAATTGAAAATCTGCTGCTTCAAGTTTTAAACAAAAGTATAGAATATATCATTCATATAATACTTGTGGAAATATTTCAAACTCACCATGGAAAACAATGCAGACAGCATTAATAAAATGATATATCAATTTATACCAACCAGCAACCCTACTTACCTTGATATTTTCTACAAGAAAACAAAAAATATTAACACTACAAATTTTGTGCAAATATTCTCAGTGGTATTATTTATGATTATAAAGCAGTAATAAGTCTAATGTCCCTTGACTAGTAAATGGCTAAGCAGACTGTAGTATAATTATGTAATGGGAAATCAGTCAGATTAAAGAAAAAAAAGGGAACATTCACAAAAGCATAATTTAACAAGAAACAGTAAAATATTATACCTATTTAAGTAAAGTTTTTATTAGAGTGAAAATAGATTATGTATTTGCCTGAGGCTGGAAATAAGGGAAGTTAGATAACAAAGGGCCACCCCAAACCTTTGTAAGACGGGGTAATATTCCCCATGATTTTAATAGTGAGCACCAAAATTTTTCAAATGGAGCACTTTACTTAACCAGGAAAATATAACCTTTTAAAAAAAATTGTAAGATAGTGTTCTCTTTTAGTTTTACATTTGTGATTTTAATTTTATAACTCTAAGAAATATGTGCAACTTTGAATGTCCACTATTATATGGAGTGAAAGATTTTTACTTTGCATGATGGGCATGACAAAGAGGGTAACACATGTGAAGCATTTGGAACTGTGCAGGTCACACAGTAGCTTCTCAGTGTGGTGAGTAAATGAAAATGACTATTTTTATTAGTAAAAGATGGACAACTTGAGTCAGAGGTAAAGCACTAAGCTGTTTTGCATATTATGTTATTTGGAAACCTCTTTACTTCATGAATTAACTATAAAGGTTGTTTAAATGTTCTTTATAATTACCTTTAAAGTGTAAATTTTACCATTTCATGAAATGCATTCAATTATTTCATAAAATCCATGCTAAAATCTAGTAATAGGCTGTGTAGGCTTATTTCTGTTAGTTTGTTTCTTTACAACAATAAACTGTGTGCTGTAGAGCAGAACATACTAAGATAATAGGGAAAATTAGAGAAGGCAATTCAGCATTATATGGTAAAGAAGTACCAGAATTCAGAACATGGAAAAACTATGTTTTCATCTAGATTTGGAGCAGCAGTCTATAGCATGCTGGTACCAGATTTCTTGGCTATGTCCTTGTGTGGCTCTTCCCAGATGGTTGAGTGATTTCTTGTTTGTTTGTTTTAATTGAAAGTGTCTGGAAACTATTTCAAACAATTCTATCAAAATATTCTTCAGCAGTTTTTTTTTAACTTCTTATCTGCATGTCCCATTTGATGGATTTCCTTGGTAATTCAAATGCTTTTCATCATTATATCTTTTACAGCACGGTAAGTTACTTGGGGGCACTATCAACTATACTTACATAGGGTGCCAAATTTAATTGGAAATATTTGGAAATTTAAGGACTAATCTTATCACCATTCCTCCCTCCCCCCAGACATCTCTATTTCTTTTGTATAATGTTAAAATTGATCTAGTTAACTAAAATGATCTCCAAGTGATTGAGAGTCTTTGGTCGCTTAATAAAAATTAAACATAAAATAAGAACTTAGAGAAAAGCGTATATTGAACACCAAGATAGGCTAACCACTTGGCTTCTTACATCAAGCAACCATGCTATAAATATAATGAAAATGGTCACTATATTTGTGTAACTTACAGATGGCACCCTAGTAACTAGTAACTAGTGAACCAGTAATGATAACAAAGCCAAAAAGACTTAATTGCTGATAAGTACAAACTTTCAATGGGATGATTGTCAGTCATAATATCATTTGAACAGAAGTTTAATCCTATTCAAGGCCCTTACTCTCCTAACAATAAGGCTGAAAAAGTTAAGAAGCTACAAAATAAAAGTCTGAAGCTTAGCAGAGCTTTTGGCTCAAGAGGTTTCAGAAAAGATGCTATCTCTACAATATAAGAAAAAAAAAGATAAACTCTTACATGAGGGTATGGAAATTACAGCATGCCATCTAGGTCTACTGAAGATCGTTGATGAAGATGGCTTCTTAAAAGACAGATTTCTAACACAGATGGATGAAAATTTATTCTAGAAGATATAATCTAAGGCTTTAGCATCTAGACAGAGTCAACACATCTCCAAAGTTTTAATAGACTGGCCAACTCTCTTGTCAGGCTGATGTAATTGGTGGTTTAAAGCTGAAGCCAATGTTCATTTGTCCTCCTGAAAATCTTAGAGCCTTTAACAATTAAAGTAATTCTACTCTGAGTGTGGTCTTTAAATAGAATAAAACCCAAATTGAAACACAATTGTTTACAGCATAGCTTATTGAATACCTTTAAATTCACTTGAGACTTACTGCTCAGAAAAATGAAGTTTCTTTTGAAGTTATTGGTGCTCACTCACAACGTTTCATATGACTCAAGAGCTTTGATGAGCTATCCACCTGGGTTAATACTGTTTACACATTAACCATTCTGTAGTTGATGGTTCAAGGATTAATTTCAATGTTCAAGTGATTTTTGTTATTGCTTTTGACTTCCAAGTATTGATTAGTTAAGTGTTCTCAGTACTTTAAGTTCTGACACATGACCTCTGTTGTATATAATAGGAACTAAAGCACCAAAGGGTGAAATGAATTGCTTGAGAACAATGTCTTGAAAGTGATGGATTCTGGTTTTGAGTGAGTTTTTCATGCTATCAACTTGTTTCATTCTGCCCCATCTGAGGACACTCCTTTAGCAGTTACAAGATGAATTATTCATCTTCAGTAGCTAGCACCTGCTTTCTCCTGTCTCCACATTGATTGAGAAACCATCCAGGGCTGAGTCTTGGATGCATTCTCACTGTCTTATCTTTATCTTTGAATTTTCTATGTTGCTGTTGTCCCTTAGCCCTGGGGATCTTGCTACTTTACCTTGAGAAGATCAGTAACACTTATGTTGGTCTAACAGAGGACACTTGTTCTTCTTGGGTAGTCTGTCTAGAAATCTTATTGGGAAGTATTTTCAAAAGTTTTATCCAGTAGTCTGTTGGCTTGTTTTCTTTGTGGTTCAGATAAGTTGAACACAAGGATGGCAAGACCATATGTAAAATGAACCGCTCATTGCAGGAGGTGGGGTTTAGGGCAGGTAGGTTGAGTCATGATTCTTCCTGGGGATATATGTAAAGGTAATTAAACCTTTTCAGAAAAGATTTAATAATCTGTCATTAGTGTTGGTGTGATTAATGAGAGTGAGATGAGATTAAATATATAAATAAGTGGAAGTTTGAAAGAAGTTTATTTCAGTCTCTATCATTACTTTGAGGGATTCAAGACTAGTGGGGGACCAAGATATGATGGAAATATCCTTAGATATAGAAGCAGATCCTGGAGAAGGGTTTGCTGAAATCTCTTGATCCAATTTTAAGCAATAAAGGGTTTCTTTCTTGTGGGCGAGGAGAGAAAATAGTTTCTTGAGGTGTAATCTGCTTCTGAACTTACTGTATATTCTGGTTTCATTCTGTTGCTATGAAAAAATTCTGGTCAGATGAAACCTGGTGCAAAGGACCTATTTTATCTTATACTTGCAGGTTACAATGTATTATTAGGGAAAGTCAAGACGGGGACTCAAGACAGGATGCTTCAATCTGACTTGTTTCCTTTTTTGTGTAGTTTATTTTATTGTTATTATTGCTATTATTTATTTATTTATTTATTTACATTTTAGTCTCGAGAGGCCCTACCAGCAGGTGACTGAGACAAGCAGATACTTCCACCCAACCATTGCACTGAATGTGGGGACACATATGGCTCAATTAGGGGAAGGATTGAAGAAGCTGAAAAGTTGCTTCTTATTTTATGTAGCATTACATCTCAATGGTGAACTCATAGTCCAGGATGTTGCTAGCTAGCTCATCTTCTGGTTCTCTTACTGTTTTATGCCTAAGCTATTTTTTTTTAATATAGCCCAGGATTACCTGCAATAAAATAGTCTTGCAATCCACTGTGTACTGGGACCTCCTACATTAATTAATTATCAAAAGAGTCTTGCACAAACTAAGCTAGCCTAGGTTATTTCTCAGTTGAGGCCATTCTTACAGATGAATCAAGACTGGCTGAGCTAAGTTGACAAATAAAGTTAATCACAACACTATGAATAATGCTAAGCAAATAAAAGATTCAGTGTATAATTTTTCTGAATAAGGTAGAAACAATGTATGAAACTGGGGATTATTCTCATTATTAAATAAATCCCACTGTAGGCTAAATGTTATCACACAGCATCTCATTAATCAGTGTAAGTTTTTTTTTTTAATGTTAACAAATTTTTGTGAATTCAGCAAGAATTGTTGTTATCTTAGGAGATGGAAAGAAATACACTAATTTTCAGTATCTATCACTCTAGCCATTCAGCAACTGCCAGGACAGAGGTGAAATCTTCAGAAAAGAATTCTAAGTAGCAGATATTCTAACTTGGTTGATCACTACCATTATTTTTAGGAGTAGTACATATGTAATATCTTTGCAGATGGAAATACCTTTGCACATTTAGGCTGCAGTGCAGTGGATGTACTGGAGGTCAGTTCAATGCTTGAATACACCAATGTTTTAACTGTAGAGCAGTGGTTTGGATCCTAACTCTTAGTATCTTTGTGATATGCATGTATTTCACACAGTATTTTATAATCCTAATCTCTCAAAAAGACTGAATAAATGCATGACAAGAATTAATTGGCTAGTAATGTCTAAATACACATATGGGTATCTCTTAGAAAATAGAAAATTGATTACTAAGACCAAAATAGCAATAAGATAAGGGAAGTAAAAATAGCAGGAAGAGAAGTAAGATTACAAATTAAGGTCAATCATTGATACAAAATATGAGGAGTTATCCTTGCTGATATTAATACCACCTATCTCCCCAATTTAAGACAAGTCAAACAACAGCATTAGTAGTGTATAAACCTTTTCATAAATGAATATTCAAGTGGATATTAATTCTTGGTATTTCTAATTCATCATTTTGTCTGAGAGTTAATGAGAAGTCTCCAGAAAATTCCTAAGCATAATCCTTTTATAGAAGACTTCTTTGTTCTTCCCACATGAGCAGATGTTAAATTTGAATATTAATTTTACTATCTAAAGTTTACCATGATGATGCTTGGTGTAGCAACTGTTTTTTTTTCATTGGCTTAATCAAGTGGAAAAGTTAAAAATCCTTTAGGAAACTTTGCTTCTTAATCATTTTACTTCCACTGACTTAAATTTATTAATTTTTAATTTTAATTTATATATATGAGTAATATATACATACCAACATACACAGAGAGACAAACACACATGTGTTTTGTCTCTGTCTCTGTGTGTGTGTGTGTGTGTGTGTGTGTACGTGTTTGTATGTGCCACATGTGTACAGTATGCACAGAGGTACAAAGATGGTGTTAGATCCTATGGAACTAGGGATAAAGACAGTTGTGTGCTACCAAGTAGGTGCAGGGGATTGAACCTGTGTCTTCTGATAAAGCAACTGCTGTTCTTAGCCACTAAGCCTTCTCTTGTTCACCATTTTGTTTTTCTATTTTGTTATCTCTTTATTCATTATTTGGATGCCTCAGTGATTTTGATCTTTTTTCTCTATTTTTAATAACTATCTTCTATTCTTTCTTGTAAACTCTATTTTGTTTTCCTACAGCATAAGGAAAATTGAAGAAAACCATGAAAACTGTATATAAATGTAATATCTATATTTTAGTCAAAGTTTTCCTTTAAATTTTATGTGTGGCTAAATAACTTATCATCTAAATCCATAATATATTATTCTACTTTCTAAATATTAAAAATGATTTTGGCTAGTATTGTTCAGAGCAATTAATTTAAAATCAGCAGTATAGTAATTTATTGAAACAATATTGAATAAATGAATACCAATTAAAACAGTTAGTGTTGTTTATCATAAAGCAATAGGAAATTACCAAACTCAATTGCTAATAAAAATGAGAACTGCTAGGTCATTTGTAGCCTTTAGACATGTGGTCAATTATGTAGATCACATTATCAATTCTACTTCATAAATACATGATGTGTGAGTGAGCTCTTTCTGCTTCTTTTCCAATATTCAATGAATTTTATTTGTGCAGTCTGAATAGTAGATATATAATACACAGGCATTTTAGTGTATTTCTCCCTATCTTATATTTAAATATAATTTTATAACTCATTTGTATTTATTCTTCTAACAATTGCATATTAACATACTCTGAATGATTTCTCCTTGTCTCCTTTTAACAAAGTAGTATATTCCAACTTACCACACAGGGTTGAGTAAAAGGGAGGCTGACCAGTATGCTATAATGAAAAGTTCATATAATGCATGCATATAATTGCAACAGAGCAACAATTACAACCCTTTTATAAAACTCAAGTTTATACAACATTGAAAGTGTGTGCCTTTGGCTTATTGAGGGTGGGGAGATTCCGTGTTGGCAGAAATTTCAGGAATTCCTCATTATGGACTACATATCTGTATGGCCATGTGGTGGTGGCAGGATATCTTAAGACCATTGATAGTCAATTAACATCTGACTTGACTATGAATTTCAATCAATATGGATTTCAGAATTTTACTTTTTAGTTTCGTAATTCATACTAATGCAGTCCGCAGGGAAAGGCTCCATAATGTACCTCCACCTTTGATACAAATCATAAATGTACCATTGTGTTTATAAAGTTATTTTACTATAGCTTTAATAATTGTAGATTAATGTGGAATCTTCCATTTAACATGGAAATATTGTTTACTGTTTTATACAATTTGCCTATACTGTTATAACAATGTTATTACATTAGAATAACCGGACTTCTTCTAATCAAGAACAAGCATTTCAGAGTTTTTAAAAAGTTTTGCTTATAATCTTACTTTTGATGGCTTTAAATTTTAAAGCATTGTTCCATTGGATTTAAAAAGTAAAATTTTCTGGGTGTTGTGGTACATGATTTTAATGACAGCACTCAGAAAGCAGAGAGAAAAAATTATCTATGTATCTGAAACCAAACACAGCCACATAGTGAAATCTTGTCCCCAAAATAAAGGAGAAAGAATGAAAACAGCAAGAGAAAAAATACTTTTAAAAGTAGGCTGTAGGGAAAATGGTATTTGTAGAATTAAAATACCAAAAATAGAGGGATTTCTAACTGGATAGACTACTGAAGCACTTTTAAAACATTGATGTAATAGTTCACAAATGGAGAACTTTGGCTAAGTGTTTGTGAGATGCTGTAAGAGCACTATGTAGTAAAAATGTCATGAAAGTCTCCACTTCGGTCAACTGTACTCAGGTGGCACTCACTGAGTCCTTGGATAGTTTGTGTCCAACTGAAAATTCAAGGGGACCTAGGAAATAACTATCTGTTCAAACAGAGTTTTAAAATGGGTTGTTCCAATCTAGCTAGTTTTATTTTCCAGAACCTGTCACCAATGTGCCTCTGAAAACCTACTTATATTTTGCTGTATTCAAACAAGTAGCTTGTAATATTTCCTTATTTTGTGTCATGTTCATAGGTAATTTGTCTGCATGTGTGTCTGTGTACTACATGTATGCTCGTATCTTCAGAGGACAGAAAATAATGTCAGATCTCTGGGAACTGCAATCAAATAAGGTTGTTAATTGCCATTTGGGCTCTGGAAATTAACCTGGGTCCTGTGTAAGAACTACAAGTACTTTTAAATACTGAGTTATGACCCAAGCCATTGCTGGAAATATCTTTTACAAAATGCTTTAAGTGAGGTAACCCAATCACAAAAGAATACACATGGTAAGCACTCACGGATAAGTGGATATTAGTTTAAAAGCTAGGAATACCCAAGATACAATTCACAGATCACCTGAAGCTCAAGATGGTGGAAAACAAAAGTGTGTGTGTGCTTCGGTCCTTCATAGAAGTGGGAACAAAATACCCATGGGAGCAAATATTAAGACAAAGTATGGAGCAGAGACTGAAGGAAAGGCCATCCAAGGACTGCACCACCTAGGGATCCATCCCATATACAGTCACCAAAGGCAGACATTGTTGTAGATGCTAAAAAGTGCATGCTGACAGGAGCCTCATATAGCAGTCTCCTGAGAGGCTCTGCCAGAGTCTAACATATACAGAGGTGGATGCTCATAGCTAATCATTGGACTGATCACAGGATACTTAATGGAAGAGTTAGAGAAAGGAATGAAGTAGCTGAAGGGGTTTGCATCCCATAGAAAGAACAAAAATATCAGCCAACCAGAACTTCCAGGGTCTAAAACAAAAACCAAGGAGTACCCATAGAGGGAACCATGACTCCAGCCATATATGAAGTAAAGGATGGTCTTGATGGGCATCAATGGGTGAAGAGGCCCTTGGTCCCCTGTAAGTTTAATGCCCCAGTATAGGGGAATAAGAGGGCAGGGAGGTGGGGGAGGTGGGAGCAGGTGGGTGGATGGGGGAACCCACCATAGAAGCAGGAAGAGGGTATGAGATAGCTGGTTTCTGGGGAAATCAGGAAAGGGGATAACATTCAAAATGTAAATAAATAAACTATCCAATAAAAATAATATTTAAAAAACCAAAACACTTTAATAGACTTTGCAAAAGAGTCAAACTATGGTGTTATGTGTTAGTTTAGTAGACATTGAAATATAAAATCACCTTTAGGATATTAATCATCTTGAAACACAATGGACACAGTGATGCATGAGGAAAAATAAAAACAAACAACAATGTATCACCATCACCAGTATATAGTTTTATAAGTTTCTCTAAGAAATTGCACCCACTACTAACAAGTATTTATGGAATTATAAGTGCAGAGCAAAATGCTAAGTGTTTGGTGTAATGAAGAAGTTGGCTAGATGTCTTTCACCTTTAAAGGGTATATTGTGTTTATGTGTCAATAGAAAGTAAATAAGAGAAGATAAATAGGACAGTATGAAGATCTTGTGCATCATGTGCTCTATTATGGGATTAAAAAAAAGAGAAAGCAATTATCATTTCAGAAATGATTTTCATAACATTTAAATTTGCTCATGAAGAATAGATAATGACTTTAGATGTAGGTAAGAATGCTAGAGATATTCCACATTAGGACAACACATGCTTAAAAAGCATTCATTTGAATGTGGAACAACCTATAAACCATTTCATCTTATGGGTAGTATCACATGGAAAAGTCATGGCAAATAAGAGAAAACGGGACTGGGTAGAAAACTTAGCAATGTATTATGATTGACACTTTACTTGGATCTTGTTTGGTGCACAATCAGAAATGTCTGAAGCCTTTTCAAACAAGAATTGGACACAGGATATATTCCCAGCATTCATGCCATGGCTTATAGCTACCAGTAACTCTAGTTTCAGGTAATCCAATGTACTGTTCAGCCTCTGTGGGTTCTAGGCATGCATATGGTGCATAGATATAAGGTAGACACAACATTCATAAAAGACCTATAAGGAAGAATTATAGAAATTATTAAGTTAATGAACTTAAGCAGTGAGGAAGGGGTTATAAGTGAAGGACTTCAGAAAGGATGCCAGGCATTAAGATTACAAATGGATGGAGTGAAAAGAATAGGAAAAGGAGGTTGGAGAAAAACCCTAGACACTCAATGAGAGCAAGTTTAATTTGAATGAATGAGTGGTTGAACTTGGAGAAAGGCACATCAGAAATGAATCTTAGAATATGTCTAAGTGACTTATCCATCATACCACAAGAAATTGACATCTGAAAATTGTGAAAATAATTCTGGTAATTTAGGTTTATTGCAGGCAATGTTGGAAATATCTAAGTTTGTGATTGATATTCCTCTTAGCCATCTTGACAACATAAATCTGCAAACTATAGAGAAATACAATCACTTCTCATCTCCTGAAATATAATTACAATCACCTTGGTTTTACCCAAGTTCAATGGGAGAATAATGAAGCTCCATATTTATTAACTTTCACTTGAAACTTTCATCTAATAATCTTCTCCCTTAATCTTGAGTTTAAAATTTTTACATATTGTAATACATTTCATTAGTGAGACTGAAATTTTATCTACTCTATCTTTATTGTTTATGAAGACACAACATTGGGTGTATTGTTTTTAACCCATCAAATCCTGGGTGTATGCATACAATGCACACAGTAATAATGTATGCAGACAATAATTGTATTTCTCTGTAAGTGACAAAACACACGGAAGGTACATAAAGAATTATGTACTCCTTTTAAAATCTGCCCTATGTAAAGAATAGAGAGAACAGTTGAGGTAGGTAAGATCCTGACTTTCTGCTTTGATCCATTCACTTTGATTGATTTTGTCATGGAGAGCATAAAAATGTTGACTTTATTGGGCACATGAATCTACAGATGCTTGGGATCAGTGATCATATTTACATCTGCATTTGGCTTGTACTCAAAACTGTCAAATGCACAATTAGCTCTTCACTCAAGTGTTGTCTAATTTGTTAGAGGCAGCTGAAGATAGACCATCAGCTTAGCACATGGTCTAAAATAAAATCTTGCAAATGTTCTCATTGGACTTGAAGCATTACCTCTTGTTCCTCTGTGGATTTGGTTTACCCTGGGGAATATGGAGAAGAGGGATAAAGGAATTCATGTTCTTCATGTTTGGGTTCAGAGAGAAGTTGTATTCCTTCCTAAGAGAAAAGTGTCTGTGTAGATGTGCTTGTACAACTATTTTACACAAAAATAACAATATCATTTTCTCTACCATGTAAGCATTCAGTACTGTCATCTCTGGCTCTATGATAAGGTGCTTTAGGAAATCAGTGTTATATCTCACATTTAACATCATACTCATTATGTTCCCTCAACTCTATATTAGCTTTCAATTGTTTGTGGACAAGCTTTTAACATATTGTTTTGTATAGATGTTATTGAGAAATGAAACTAAGACACAACAATCATATAACCACTAACTGTTAACTTCACTAAATATTAGAGACAGAAAACATTGCTTCTATTGACTCAAAGTCAAAAATGCTATTATTTACTGTACATGTCCTTCCTGCTTCCCTGTCTATAGATTTCACACCAAAATGGTACTATATGTTGGAGAGTCATGAATTATGTTCTTCTTATTGTCAACATAAGGTTTTTATAGGACATTGGGTATCCCTTTACCCAGGCATATCAAAACTGTATGAGGCTAGGTGGATTCCCTCCCACTGAGGCCAGACAAGGTACCCAGCTGTAAGATATCCCAGGGACAGGCAACAGCTTATGGGATAACCCTGCTCAAGTAATTTAGTATCCACATGAAGACCAAACTACACATCTGCTACATATGTGCGGGAAGCCTAGGTCCAGCCCTTGTACGTCCCTTGGATAGTGGATACGTGTGTGAGGGCCTCAAGGATCCAGGTTAGTTGAATATGTTGGTCCACCTGTGGAGTTCCTATCCACTTGGGAGCTAGTTTTAATCCATGGTGGTCTGATAAGATAGAAGGCGTAATTTCAAATTTTTTGTATCTGTTGAGACTTGCTTTGTAACTGACTATATAGTCAGTTTTCTAGAAGGATCCATGACATATTGAGAAGAAGGTATATTCTTCTGGGTTTGGATGAAGTACTCTAGAGATGCCTGTTAAGTCCACTTCGTTCATAACGTCTATTTGTTTTGTTATTTTTCTATTTAGGTTTTGTCTGGTTGACTGTCTATTGGTAAAAGTGAGATGTTGAAGTCTCTCCCTATTAATTTGTGGGGTTCTATGTGTAATTTAAGCTTTGGCAATATTTCTTTTACAAATCTGGATGCCCATGTGTTTGGGGCATGGTTTTCATAATTGAGATATCATCTTAGTAGAAGTTTTTTATGAGTATGTAGTGATCTTCCCTATCTCTATTTATTTTGGCTGAAAATCTGTCTTATTAGATATTATAATTGCTACTCCAACTTGCTTCTTGGATTTATTTGGTTGGGAAACTTTTTCCAGCCTTTTACTCTAACATAATATCTATCATTATTGCTTAGCAGTCTTGTATGCAGCAAAACGATAGATCCTGTTTTCACATATAGTCTGTAAGCCTGTACCTTTTTTATTAAGGAATTGAGTCCATGGATATTGAGAGATATTAATAATCAGTGATTGTTAATTCCTGTTATTTTTATGTTGGTGGTGTTTGTGGTTTGTGTGTGTGTGTGTGTGTGTGTGTGTGTGTGTGAATTACTTATTGTAGTTATATTGCTTGGGTTGGACTTTTCCTTCTAGTATTTTCTGTATAGTTAGATTTGTGGATACATGTTGTTTAAATTTGAATTTATCTTGAAATATCTTGTTTCTTCTATATTTTATGATTGAGAGTTTTGCCTGGTATAGTAGTCTAGGTAGACTTCTGTGATGTTTTAAAGATTGTAAGACATCTGTCTAGGCCCTTCTAGCTTTTAGAGTTTCCATTGAGAAGTCAGCTGTAATTCTGATATTCATATCACATATATTATATTATTATGTAAAATAATCATATATATTATATCATTTGAATATATATGATACATAATATATGCATATAGTTGTGTGTTTTATATATGTACATTATTTATGAATAGTATATGCTTATTTTATATAATATCTATGTAATCCTAGTCTATACTTATTTATAGATAAACCCAGTTTGTACACATAGTTTTAAGAAACTTATATATTTGTTTAAACTAAGAATGTTTAGGCAAATATATATATATATATATATATATATATATATATATATATATGTTTTATTCTTTGATTTAACCTCATACTTGACCACTTCAGACACATTCATCTGATGCCCAATGACATTCAACTGATTCCATTCTGGTTTTTCCTGCCCTTCCTATGTCATACCCTCACTACCTAGTCTCTCCAGTACTCTATAAAATCTCCTTACATTTACTCATGTATCTTTTCATAAATTTTCATGTTCTAGATATGTATTTAAGATCCAAGAGTACAGCTATGATCCAGCATCTTTTATGAATGTTCAGTCATCATATAACCTATTGTTTATATAGTTCATAATTTATATCTGTCACAAATCAGTCTCAATAAAACTTAATATAATTTTCTTGGTGATAGAAGCATTGAGATTATACAAGTAAACAATCAGAGATCCTTAATCAAATATAAAAAAGGAGAAGAGCATCATTGAGTAGAGAAGTGTCCTGAGTTTTCTAACTATATTGATTAGTTATTGGCATAATGGAACAAAATTTGAAACCTAGAAAGTTTGGAGCTAGTTGAGTTTAACAGGGTATTGTATAAATTTTCTTTGAGTCTGAAGAAAGTAGACACTGTGTCTGTTGCAAGTATTCTAAAAAAATTCACTGCAAGCTGCATTAATCTGATTATTGCCACTGGGAAAATAAACATTCTCTATTTTTTTTAAATTTAGTGTTCTGTTCTTTTTTCCTTAACATTTTCATGAATTTTTTATTAATTACTTTATTTATTTATATTTCTAATGCTGTCTCTCTTCCTGGTCTCCCCCCAGCAAAACCCCTCTCCATCCCCCCAATTTGCCTCTAAGAGGGTGCTCCCCCACTCACCTACCCACTCCTGCTTCACCCCTGTAGCTTTCCCCTTCACTGGGACAACAAGCCTCCACAGGACTAACCACCTCCCCTCTCATTGATGCCAGATAAGGAAGTCCTCTGCTATATATGTGATGAGAGTGATGAACCTACCCATGTATACTTCTTGGTTGGTGACTTAGTCCCTGAGACTCCTGAGGGGTTCAGTTATTTATTTCTGTTCTTATATGAGGTTGCAATCCCCTTCAGTTCCTTCAGTCCTTCCCCTAACTCTTCCATTGGAGTCTACAGGCTCAGTCCAATGTCTGGCCATGAGTATATGCATCTTCCTTAGTAAGGTGGTGTCAGAAACTCTCAGAGGACAGCCATTCTAGGCTCTTGTCTTCAATTACTTCTTGGCAACATCAGTAGCGTTAGGGTTTAGTGCCTGCAGATGAGATGGATCCCAAGTTGGTGAAGTCTCTCTATGGCTTTTCCCTCAGTCTTTACTCAAAAATAATAAAGTTCTTGCAAATTGAATCCAAGAATACATCAAAACCATCATTCACTACAATGAAGTAGACTTCATCCCAGGGATACAGGGATATTTCAATATATGAAAATCCATCAACGTAATCCACTACATCAACAAACTCAAAGAAAAAAATCACATGATCATCTCATTAGACGCAGAAAAAGCCTTTAACAAGGCTTTGTGTTAAAAATCTTATAAATGTCAGAAATTGAAGGCATATACCTAAACATAATAAAAGTAATATATAGCAAACCAATAGTCAAAATCAAATTATATGGAGAGATACTTGAAGCACTCCCACTAAAATCAAAGACTAGACAAGGCTGCCTACTCCACTAAAATCAGGGACTAGACAACGCTGCCTACTCTCTCCCAATATATATATATATATATATATATATATATATATATATATATATATATATGTTCAATATAGTGCTCTAGTGCTCCAAATTCTAGTTAGACAACAAAAAGTCAAAGGGACACAAACTGGAAAAGAAGAAATCAAGGTATCACTATTTGCAGAGGCTATGATAGGATATATAAGTGACCTCAATAATATTACCAGAGACTCCAACACCTGATAAACAATTTCTGCAAAGTGGCTGGATATAAAATTAACACAAACAAATCAGTAGCCTGGCTCTACAGAAAGGATAAACAGGCTGAGAAAGAAATTAGGAAAATAATACCCTTCACAATAGTCCATATATACATACATATATATATATATATATATCAATTTATATCTGTATGACAATAACTTCAAGTCTCTGAATAAAGAAATTGAAGATCTCAGAAGATGGAAAGATCTCCTATGCCCATGGATGAACAGGAATAGCATATGAAAATGGCCATCTTAACAAAAACAATCTACAGATTCAATGCAGTCCCCATCAAAATTCCAACTCAATTCTTCAGAGTTAGAAAGAGCAATAATCAAATTCATTTGGAATAATAAAAAACATAGGACAGTGGATACTATTCTCAAAATAAAAGAATTTCTGGGGGAAACACCAACCCTGACCTCAAACTATACTATACAGCAATAGGTATAACAACTACATGATATTGATACAGAGACAGACAGGTAGATCAATGGAATAGAATTGAAGACCTAAAAATGAACCCAAACACCTATGGTCACTTGATCTTTGACAAAGGAGCTAAAACCATCCAGTAGAAAAAAGACAGGATGATCAACAAATGGAGCTGCTTCAGGTGGTGATCAGCATGTAGAAGAATGCAAATTGATCCATTCTTATCTCCTTGAACAAAACTCAAATCCAAGTGGATCACAGACCTCCACATAAAACCAGATACACTGAATCTAATACAAGAGACAGTGGGAAAGAACCTTGAATACATCAGCACAGGGGAAATTTTCCTGAACAGAACACCAACGGCTCAGGCTATAAGATCAATATTTGACAAATGAGACCTCATGAAATCAAAAAGCTTCTGTAAGGCAAGTGGCATGGTCAACAGGACAAAATGGCAACCTACAGATATGGAAAATATCCTTCCCATCTCTATGTCCAATAACAGGCTACTATCTAAAATATACCAAGAACTCAAGAAGTTAAACTCAGGAGACTGCAGATGTGGAGAAAGTAAAATAGTTTCTCTGTTGTTGGCAGGATTGCAAGCTAGTGCAACCACTTTGTAAGTCAATCTGGTGGTTCCTCAGAAAATTGATAAAAGTTCTACCTGAAGACTCAGTTATAGCACTACTTGGAATAAGTCCAAAACATGATTCAACACATAACAAGAACACATGCTCCACTATGATCATGCCAGCCTTATTTTTAAAAGCCAGAAGCTGGAAACAACCCAGATGTTCCTCAAGGGAAGAAGATACAGAAAATGTGGTACATTTACACAATGGAATACTACTCAGCTATTAAAAATGACTATTTCATGAACTTTGAATGCATGTGGTTGGAATGAGAAAATATCATCCTGAGTATGGCAACCCAGACCCAAGAGGACATATACGATATGTACTCAGTGGTAAGTGATAGTAGCCCAAAAGCTCAGAATACCCATGATACAACTCCTAGACCATGTGAAACTTAATAAGAAGGAAGGCCAAAATGTGGATACTTCAGTCCCCCTAGTAGGGAGAATAAAATAATCAAGGCAGACAGAGGGAGGGAGGAACATGGGTGGGAGAGAGGAGGGGGGGAAATGTGGGCAGGACCTGGTATGAGGAGAGACAGGAGAGAAGTCCAGAAGTCCTTTAACATTTTTTTAATTGAAAATAATTTATTCTCTCATACAAAACATCCCTCTACCTCTCTCATCACCCTACTCCTACATTTCTTCTCCTTCAGGGCCACCACCTTCCATTTCCCTTTGGAAAAGTACAGACCTCCAAGATACAACAACTAACTAGCACAAAACAAGATATAGTAAGACAATGCGAATCCTTTCTTGACAGGACAATTTACCCACTCCCATCCACTGTTATGAACCCCTCAAAAACACCAAGCTAACAGCTATAACACATATGCAGGAGACCTTGTACAGGTTGTTTATGTTTGCCACTTTCAGACTCTGTAAGTCCAATGTGGACTGCTTAGTGTAGTCTGTGGACTCTGTTCTTCTAGTGTTTTCAACCCCTCTGACTTCTTCAGATATTTTGACCCCTTTTACAAGGGTTTCCTGATCTCTAAGATGAGGAAATCAATGAAGACCTCTAGTTTAGATTATATCTCAGTATAATTGGTATGGGTCTCTGGACCAGCATCCTCCCGATTCCCATTGGAAGAAGCCTCTCTGATGACAGCCAGATATGCTACTGACCTTTGAGTATGCTAAAATATCATTAGCAAATATTTCATATGTATATACATATTTATATATACACATGCATACTTAAACATGTATGGAGTTATTCACATATATCTCTAGTATCCAATCTCCAGTTTCTGGCCATCCAGGTAGTGTAGGACATGGGCTTCCTCTTATGGCATGGACCTCACATTATAATGCCAGACATTTTTTGACCACTCCAACAAGTTCTGTGCCTTCATTGCTCAACCTTTCTTTCATGCAGGACCTATTGTTGGTCAGGTATTCGTTGGCTGGGTTGATGTTTAAGTCTCTCTTTCCATAGCCTCCAGAGTACCTCTCATATCAAAGAGATTATAAGGTAAGGGTGAAGATACCATGCAAGCACTATCTCAACCTTACTATGTTCAATGAGTTATAAAGATGCTGTTCTCAGCAATTAGTCCCTTCTGTCAGGTTTTCAGTGTGACTTTTCATCCTACCATTCCTCTGGGTTGTTTAGGAATCTCCACAAGATTCTGTCAGCCAACAATTCAACTGAATGTACCGCGATCCCACCACTCGAAGCCTGGCCTGGACACAAAAGATGATCAATTTACATTCTGAATCCTCCTTTCCTAAGAGTCCTCACTAATGTCATCCTCACAGATTTCATTAAGTTTCCAGTGTGCTAGGCTTCCAACAATTTCTCAAATATCTTCAGTTCCACTTATCTTTCCTCAAACTCTCTCCCTGCATCTATTCTATTCCCCAACCTGATCCTTCCTGCTCCAATGCCCACATGCCCCTGTCAATCCACAAAATCTAATTCTCCTTCCCAGGGATATTCATGCTTCCCCTCTTCTTTGCCTAACCTCTTTGGGTCTGTGGATAGTAGCTTGATGATCATTTACTTAACACCTAATGTTCACTTAGAAGTGAGTAATGTTTGCCTTCCTGAATTTGGGTTACCTTAATCAGGGTGATTTATTTTCTAGTTGCATCCATTTGCCTGCAAATTTCATGATGCCATTATTTTTGAACATCTAAGTAATACTCCATGTGTGAATGTACCACAACATCTTTTCCATTCAGTTGAGAGACATCTAGGTTATTTCCAGTTCTGAACTATTATGAATAAAGTCACAGTAAACATGGTTAAGCAAGTATCCTTTTGTGGTAGGATGGAGTGACTTTTGGGTATATGGCCAAAAGTGGTATAGATATGTCTTGAGGTGGATTGATTCCACATTTTCTGAGAAACCACTGTATTGATTTCCATGATGGCTGTGCAAGTTTACATTCCAACTATCAATGGAACCCTTATACCACATCCTCACCAGCATGAGCTACCACTTGCATTACTGATGTTAACCATTATGACAGATGAAAGATGGAATCTCAAAGTAGTCTTGATTTGTATTTCTCTGCTAGCTAAGGATATTAAATATTTGAGTGTTTTTTTTAGCTGATTTATATGCCTGTATTGAAGATCTGTACCCCATTTTAATTGGATTATTTGGTTTGTTGATATTTAGTCTCTTGAGTTCTTTTTTATACTTTGGATATTATACCTCTATTAGATGTGGAATTGGTAAAACTCTTTTCCATTGTGTAGGCTGTTCTTTTGTCCTCTTGACAGTGTTCTTTGCTTCACAGATGCTTTGTATCATGAGGTCCCATTGATTAATTGTTAATCTTAGTGCTTCTTCTATTGGAATTTTGTTCAGAAAGTTTTTTCCTGTGCCATTACATTCAAGGCTGTTTCTCACTTTCTATTCTGTTTGGGTCAGAGTGTCTGTTTTTATGTTGAGGTTTTGATCTACTTCTACTTGAGTTTTGTGCAGAATGATAAATATAGATCAATTTGAATTCCTCTACATGCAGACATCCAGTTTGACCAGCACCATTTGTTGAAGCTGCCCTACTCCAATGTATATTTCTGGCTTCTTTATCAAAAATCACATATCCACCTGTGTGTGGTTTATGTCTGGGTCTTCAATTTAATTTATTGATCAACATGTTTTTATGCCAATGCCACATGGTTTTTATTAGCATAGCTCTATAGTACAAGGTGAAATCAGGGATGATGATACTCCAGGAAGTTCTTTTATTGTTCAGGATTTTAGCTATTCTGTTTTTGTTGTTATTGTTGTTGTTGGTGGTGATGGTGGTGGTAGTGGTGTTTTGTTTAGTTTTGTCTTCTGTTTTTTCTATATGAAGTTGAGAATTGTTCTTTCAAGATCTATAAAGAAATGTGTTAGAATTTTGATGTAGATTGCATTTAATATGTAGATTGATTTGATAGGATGGTAGAATGGTCTTTTTAATGGTGTTAATCCTACAGATTCATGAGCATTCAATGTCTTCTGATCTTCTGCTATCTTCCTCAATTTTTTTCTTGAAGTTTGCAATACTTCTTTTTTCCTTTCTTTTCTTCCATTTCTTTGCCTTTTATTGATGTATATTATATAATCCTATGAATGAGACCAGTAAGATGTGCTAATGCATGTTGTTTCACTTCATAATCAGATTAAATAAACTACCATGCCATCCTCCTAATTATAATTGTAAATCATAATTTTGATAATTCTTCCTGTTATAAATCTGTGTGTAAAGCCTCACACCCCTTCTCTTCTAGATGAAATCAGTATCTCCCTATGGTAAGAACACCCGAACAATCAGTAAATGATGAGGCATGATTTCTTTTTGGGCACTGATAAATATTGTAGACTAAAAGTAGAAAAACACATGGCAATTATAAAACATTTTATGATTGGAAACACTGATCTTTCATTTTTAATATTGCCCTTGTACAAGGCCAGCAAAGCTCACACTTTTATTTGTGTTAAATGACTAGTTCAATCATTTTTATAAAATTGTTCCAGTGACCCACAAGTGTCACTTTAATTGGCTTACATATATTCATAGTCAAGTGGAATTTACTTCGTGTTTTCCTACTTATAATCATACTAATACCTACCATAGTCATGATGCTTTGTTGCAAATATACTATGGCATTTGATTAACAGAGCATCAATTTTAAAGATAGATGTAATACTTTTGAAATAGTGAATAACTGGTGATATAGTCCTCAATGACTTATTCCTCTGCATGGGTTATGTATTTTGGAAATGATTGCTTTTTAAATTAAAATCGTAAATGAACTCATATCATAGACATTATTTAGGGAGAGGATCACCTGCCACCTCCATATGTTGGCCTTAATTATGAATATTTCTATTTGTAAGTCACAAAACTACCCATTCCTTTGTTCTATATAAATAAGCCAAGAGGTCCAGAAGCTTATGAAATAATTCCAAATATTATATTATTGTGATGACTTTTATAAGAAAAATAGTAAGATGAGGCTCTGACAAAATTTCTAGAAACCTAACAGATGGCTCATAGTAAGAGAATGGATGCTCTAATCACATGGAGTCTAAACAACCTCTCATGCCTAATAATGCTTTCTATTGTACACAGCAATTTTGGCATTTACTCAATTTTGTTTTCTTGGTTTGTTGATGATTCTTTTCATACTTCTCTCTCTGCTTTCCTTCTCCCTCTCTCTTCAACCTTTATGGGTGTTTTTTTGTTTGTTTGTTTGTTTGCTTGGATCTTTTGGGGGGTTGGATTTTGCTTTTTTTGCATTTTTATTTATAAGTTATTTTGAATAATCACTGTTAAATAAAAGTTAAATCAAGGCAACATTTCTCCAGTCCTCACTTGCCTGTGTTTTATTCTCAGGAGCATTCACTTTCCTTCTGGTTTATGACAAGAAGGTGTCTTTTTTTTTTTTCACAGTTGGTATTTGTATAAATTGCACAGGAACATGGTCCCTTTTTTCAGTGGTTTTGGAGTAAAGAGCAAATAACAGACATGTCAACATATGGTGCATGTCAAGGCAATAGTACAAATGAACAATGTATCTATCACTGGTGAGACATACTTGCCTGCCCAGAAAATAATTTGCTGTGTTGATAATAGGTGGACAACAATTTGAACAATGCTTAAGAAGTTTCCAGGAAGAGCCATCCTAGTGGCAATAACAGGCATGTTTGGAGAAGTGTAATTTTCTAATATTGACAATTATTTCTCTGAAGAGCTTGCCTCTCTCCCATTTTGCAGGAAATCACTGTCATTTTTCTCAACCTAAATGTTAGCTTTGAAATCTTTCTTATCTGGTGTAAGAGTGTTTTTATTTATGATATCTTTCATTGGAACTTAAAGGTTTTATCTCAGGGAATATTTTTTGAGTAACAGAATAAAACACTTAAAAACTACATCAAATGTATGCTTATACAAATTTGTGTCTTGCTGTGTATGTGTGGTGTACATGTGTGCATGTGAGTGCATGTGCCCTCCTGTGCCTATATGGAAGCCAGAGGATGATGTCAGGAGTGGCCCATCTTATCTATGAAATATGTGAAAATGTACTTTCACACTGAACCCAGCAGCTCACTGAAAGCTAGGATGAGTTTAGGATGCTCTTGGAGTCCATTTGCCTTTACTCCTCCTAGTGCTGGAGTTACATCCAGCTAATACCTGGCTTTTATTTGGATGTCAATGATCTGAAATCAGGTCACAGGTGAGGATGCAATAACTGAGCCATCTCCCTACTATACTGTCTTACAATTTTGTCCAGTCCTTCCTATTGTGTAAATAGAACTATTTGGTAAAATGAGTTAATGGAGAAGGAGTTTAGGTAAATCATGCAGAAAGTGACTATTCAGAATTAAAAATAAAATCTCTATATTCTGCTTCTCATTAAGACAGAGAAGGCAGTATATAACCTTTGATCCATCACTTTTTTTGTTACTTCATTCTTATATCAATTCATCAGGACCTCCCTCCTCTAATTTGTATTTCTTCTCCCTCCTCTTTTACTCAAATTGCCACTCTAAATCTGGAGCCTCAAATGAAATAAATCTTGTCTGTGCAGTCTTTTCTGATTAATTTTGCAGCACACACACACACACACACACACACACACACATACACACACACACACACCAAAAATACATGCACATGCATACATGCAATATGATTTTTCTTCTGAATTTCAATTTCTTAGTGGTTTGCCTGCTATGCCCATAACTACCTTCTTTGTGGATTCTAATCTCATGCAAAAAACAAATCTAAATGTTTTCTATCAATGTTCTCTTTCTCTGTACACTCAAAATCCCTTCATTTATGGATCTAGTGAGTAGCACACTGTGAATATATGGTTTGACATCAAGGAAGAAAACATTCTTTTGTAATAAAGAAGTATTTATTGTTTCTAATACTGAGTAAGCAGACTCCTTTGCTGTTTTTTTTCCTTTTAATTTAAAAACTTTTTTTTTCTTTTGAGATAGGTTCTCTTGTACCCCAGGCTGGCTTTTTAGTCTCCATGTAGTGTAAATTAACCTTGAACTTTCATCCTCTTAAAGACAGCTCCAAAACTCTGAGATTAAAAATAGGTACCACATACAGTTATATTTTACTAAGACCAAACTGAAAAATTTCTGAATGGTAGGCATTCATTCAAATGACTGAACTATGCTCTCATCCTGTTCAGTTCTCTAAAACTATAATATTCCTTACCTGTACTATTATACATGTATTCTGGAATATATAACTACATATGTCTGGCTGTCATATGAACTACTTTAGACTGTCATCAAATTTAAATTTTGTATAAGTTTCCAATATACAAATTTTCCATTGTAATTAATAGAGTTGGTAAATCTTTACTTGTTTATAGCTGGCTACTTGTCTTCTGTCAAAGTCATCTTGGATAAGCATTGATCAGCTTCAGATCTATGTTACAAAATAAAAATTTCTCTGCTTGTCTTAGGCAAATATAGCCATGAATGCTACACCAGAAAAGTTACAGTTATAGCTCACAGTCTGAAATAGTACTTGTAGCTATATACAGTGTTGACTAGACTGGGGTTAATACAATATCACAAATTCTACAGTGGCACTTTCATCTACAGCTGTCACAACAATGCAGCATTGTTTTTGATTCAATATTTTCCTAGGAGAAAAAGTGTCAGATAATCTCATCTGGACACTTCTGCTAAATAAATTATAGTGGAGGTAATCAACTTTAGTGGTCTTTCAGTTGGCCAAGTATGTCTTTGATAGTTGGCATTGTGATAAATGTATACATTCAATGGGGCAATTTGGGAGTATCTCTTATTTGTCACTATTGCAATGAACTGCGACTGAGACAAAAAGGTTCACATCCACAGCTCATTCTTTATGATTCAGCTCAAGCTGATGTGAGACTGAGATGAGGGTAAAGCGGAAACCTTGGTTTGCACTTTAAACAGTATAATAATTTTAATATGATTTTTATAATGATTTTGTAGCAACAAGTAGAAGTCATCTAAATGTAGGAAATGTAAAATGAGAACCAAAGTGTTCCACATGGAACAGGTCAGAAAACTTCAAAGGACTTACTCTTAAGCACAAAGACACTGGGTACATGTAGTCTTCATATACTGTTGATGGAATTCTATAGTGGTGCATTTCCATTAAAAATAAGTTTAGTGGCATTTTTCTCACAGTGTTGTATTCTACTGTATGCCACCATTCATGCAAACACAATACATGTATTGACATTAAGCCTAGAATACAAATGAATCATGATCAGAAAAAAAAAATGTTCTTCAACTACTGAATAAATAAGTTTGATTTTTTCTATACAGATAATAGAATATTATCCAGCCATAAAAATCCAGATACATTAATATATCGCAAAATCATTAAATACGACGAAGTAAACCCATTTTTGGAATATTACCCTAGTTTGCTTTGAGAACCAGGGTAGTTATCAAAGTATCTCTGCTCCATCCTCAGTGAGGAGGTATTCCATATCTGTGTTACAAGTGTATTCTTCCATCTTCCTGCCTCTGTGATGAATATAGTGCTCCAACTTTTCTGGAAGATTCTTGAGTCCTTGGCCTTAGCACTGAGCACGCCTTAATGCTTTTATTTCAACCTTACCATTTACCATTAGTTCATAGGATTAACCACTGTGACAAGCTGTGGCATTCTCACTAAGTGCACATAGCTTCCTCAGAAGCTTCATTCTAGCTGGTACAGATCCTTTGTGACTTTGCAAGGACTAGTCACAAGTAGTGTTTTGGCTTTAGCCCAGTGGCAGATGGCAGGATGCTCTCCTGGACTGAGATGGCTGGAAAGTCTGACTTTTCATGAGTTTGCCAATCCTTTTTCTCCATTAGCAGTGAAAGTTCAGAACAAGGTGGACCGCTTTCTGTCACATAAGTGAACTATGTTGTTTTAGAGCACACCCAGGTCTGTAAAATCCTGTGTCAATGGAGGCTTGCCAATGTCCTTTCCCTGTTCCTGATCTCCATTGTGAGGTCACAGTGGTGACAAATAATAAGGATCGTATGTTTAGATACCACTTTTGAACTTCGGAGGCCCCGAAGACTCCTGGAAATCATGACTCTGAGAATGTAGTGGAGCTTCTCTTAGTCTCATCCTGGTATTCTTTTATGACTTTTACTTCCTCAGTGCATACTTTGTACTTCTTAGTGCTCACAAAATTACAACAGCATTTGCCATTCAAATAGCATGTTTCACAAATGCAACCATGATAGAGTGAAAGTGTTGTTTCTCAGAGCCATATGTTGGATATTTAAATGTTGTTGATGACTAGATTGGTGAGTTAACTTTCACTTCTTTTCAAGGGTCTTGATTTTTCCCTGTCACAATTTCTTTAGATTACTTTTCTTGTCTTTTATGTCTACCCAGGTGATCCTCAAAAGACACAAAATATTCATCTCTTAAAGTAATTTTCTAGCAATTCAACATAAAATTATAATTCTTAGACTATCCATTCTTCTGGATTATCAACTTTTATGAAAATTATTTTTACTACTTTTATTTGTGTTGAAATGTCTTTCATTTAATACCACATTATTTTGATCAAGTTTTGGCAAAGAATTAAAAATAATTCTTACCATTCTATATTAGGCCTATATATTTTTGTTCTTTTAAAATAGATTTTATTTCATTATGTTTAATCATTTATACATGTGTATCTGTGTGTGGACATGTGCACATTAGTTCAAGTACCTTCAGAGGTGTTGGATTCCCTGGATGTTAGGTTATTAGGCATTGTGAGCCAGTTGATATGGTTGTTAGAAACACTCAGGTGGTCTGGGCAAACCTTATGTACTCTAACTACTTTTTAGTCATCTCTTTAGCCTTCTATTTAATTTTAAATAGTGTGATTCTCTAATAATCACATGATCCATATGCTTGAGAAATTATAGTATATGTAGAGGAAAAATAATATCTATAAGAGCCATGAGGCAGATAAACTTATATTAGTTATTTCTTCTTTTATTGAAAATATTTTTTACATGTAAGATATCCTGATTGGAGTTCTTCCTCCTTTGCTTATCCAAGGTTTTCCTGATCTCTCTTCCTATCTGAACTCACACTCTTTCTGTCTCTCAAGAGAAAACAAACATGGTTTTAAGGCATAATAATAAAATTTAATGAAATGAAATAAAATAAAATGAATGTATCACACTAAACAAAACAAACAAATAGAAAGAAAAGAGCCTAAGAAAGAGTCCAAAAAGAGACCCACTTATTCACACAATCAGGATTCCCATAAAAGCACTAAAGTGAAGACCAGCCAAAATATATGCAAATAACCTACATATACAGTAAGAAGAGAGTAAAGAATAAGTAAATAAAGCAAAATTTAAAAATAAAATTATATATACATATACATATATATGTATGCCATTCAGTTTATATTGTGTTGGCCATCTATTAATACTCATATAGTCTACCCTTAAGAGTAATTTGTTTCCCAACCCAGTAAGACATCTCTAAAGAAACTGAATTTTTATTTGCAAGTGGTTATCAATTGGAGATTGTTTCTCAGTTAAGAAAAATTTTATGTGTCCATTTCTTCTTTCAGCGTTCCTGTCCATGAAAGGTCCTGTGGATAATTCCTCAGTTTCTATAAGTTCATCTGAGCTTTTATCAAGTTGATTTATAGGGTCTTGTTTGCTTGGTGTCCTCCATAATCTCTGGTACTTACATTCTTTCTTCTTCATCATCCTTGAGCTGGAGGAAAAAGGATTTAATGGAGACATCACATTTAGGGCTCAGTTTTTCAAAGTCTCTCATTTTCTGCATAATATCTGATTGTATGTCTCTGTATTTGTTCTTCTCTACATCTTCTCTGATAATGGCTGAGCAAAGCACTGATATATGAACATAGCACAGTGTTTTAGGAGTCATTTCATTGATTTTCTTTATAGTAGTATTTGGTTTTACCTTAAGTGCCATGGTTATATTGTCTCAAGTTCTTGGCCACTCAAGCAGGGCTGGGAATGGGTTCCATCTTATGGACTAGGTCTTAAGTCAAATCAAGTATTTAGTGGTTAAGAACAAAGGCTTTGTGCCACCATTACATTAGCATAATTTGCAGACAGGACACCATTGTGGATCAAACGGTTTATCGCTGGATAATGTTTATTCTTATTCTTTGATAATATACAGAATAACTTCCTGTATCAAAGATTGTACCATGTGTGATAAAAGCATGATAAATTCCCCAGCTTGGCTTCTCTGTGTTCCCTGAGTTATATAGGTGATGTCTTCAGCAATGGAGCCTTCCTGTCAACTTGTAGAGAACAACTTGTAACCCTGGCAACAGACCAATTTTGGGGGGTTGGGGTTAGGAGGCTCCCAATAGAAATCTTTTGGGCAAAGACTCAATAATACTCTGATGTTAGAAGTTTCACTCAGTGAGGAAAGATTTCCAGCTGGGGCTCTGTTTACCCTATTATATGGTAATTTCTATTCTTATAAGAAAGTAAGATCACCTTATTATAAGAATAGATTTTAGCAGGCTTTTACTGTATGAGATTTCCACACTATCCCTACAATGGCCTTTAATTTTATTTGTCTTCTCTCATTATTCCCTCTCTTTTCCCATTATCCCCTCCCCCTTCCACATTTGATCATCCCATTGTAGATTACCCATCCATTATAATTACCTATTCTATTTCCCTTTCCCAATGATATCTTTCTATCACCCAGTACCTTACTTTATATATAACTTTGGTGGTTACATGAATTTTAGATTGGCTATCACTTACTTAACAGAAAATATATCATATATGTCTCTCTGTATCTGGAATATCTCACAATGATTTCTTCCTAGTTCCATCCATTTACCTGTGAATTTCATTATTTTATTTTATTTTTAATGATCGAGAAATACTCTATTGAATAGATACATCACATTTCCTTTATCTTTTCTTCATTTGAGGGGCATGGAGGTTGCTTCTAATTTCTGACTATTACAAATAGAGAAGCAATGAACAAGGTTGAACAAGTGTCTCTGTGGCAGGATGAAGCATCCCTTAAGTATATCCCCAAGAGTGGGTTAGTTGGCTCTTGAGATAGATCAATTCCCTTCTTTCTGAGAAATTGACATATTGATTTTCATAATGCTTGTGAAGGTTTACAATCCCACTAACAATGGATGAATGTCCCCCTTACTCCACACTCTTTCCAGCATGGGCTGTCACTTGTTTTATTCACTTTTGACATCCTCATGTGTGCAAGAAGTATCTGAGTAGTTTTCATTTGCATTTTACTGATGAGTAATGACGTTGAACATTTCTTTAAGTGTTTTTCAGCCATTTGTATTTCCTATTTTGAGACTTCTCTCTTTAAATACCCCATCTTTTAATGAGGTTATTTATTTTCTTGATATATAGTTTTTGAGTATTTTACATATTTTGGATATTAGTCCTTTATAGGATGCACAGTTGGTTAAAAAAATTCCATTTTTGTAGGCAGTCAGTCTGTCTGGAAGACAGTGTTGTTTGCCAGATAGAAGTTTTTCAATTTCATGAGGTCTCAATTTTTTTTTTTTAGATATTTTCTTTATTTACATGTAAATTTCTCCATTCCCAGTTTCCCATCCAAAAA
>NW_022196903.1:39372228-39387102 GCF_008632895.1 Mastomys coucha
TGCGACTCTTGGGGTCTGTGCCTCCCTGCTGGCTGCTCCCGGCTTAGGAACTCACCAGAGAGAAGATCGAGGTCTCAATTATTAATCTTTACTCTTAGGGCCTGTGCAAACTGTGCTCTGTTCAGTAGGTCTTTTCCAATGCCAGTGATTTCAAGTCTGTCTGTCTGTCTCTCTCTCTCTCTCTCTCTCTCTCTCTCTCTCTCTCTCTCTCTCTCTCGTCAAGTTTAGCATATGTTGCCTTATGTTGAAGTCTGATTTGTGCCAGGTGAAAATTATGTATCTGTTTTGATTCTTTTACGTGTAGCTGTCCAGTTTGACTAGCGCCATTTCTTGAAAATGCTGTCTGTGAAACAATGTGAATTATGCTTGTCTCCATATAGCTTCATATGAATGAGATTTAAATTACGATTTATTTATTAGGCTCTGTATAATACTGGGGGATTACCCCAAACTAATTCTCTAATGCTAGACTATCTACTTTCTAATTGTGTTCCCCAAATACTTGATGTTTGAATTTAACTGGATTATTTCTACTCCAGCAGTCTGGTGTCCTGGGGAAGCATTTCACTCAGGGGCTTGCTGATTGTCAATAGTGTCTAATGGAGACCTCCTGTTCTCTCCATCTTCTCCTCTGTGTTCCTTTCCCCTCCCCCATCTCTCCTTTTTTCCTTACTTTTGTGGTTCCTACCTGGGACCCCCAGCCCCGTAACTCAAACTACACCTCTGTCTATTCTTCCCAGTAACTGATTGTAAGCATTTTTATTTAACCAATGTTTTTAAATTGGGGAATACGATTGGTACAACAAAAGTTGGTGTACATGAGAATTTGCTTATCTTGAGGCAAACAGAACTTGGGGTATAGAGTTTAGCATATGAATACAAGCATTA
Organism: Mastomys coucha; assembly: GCF_008632895.1. Lineage (NCBI taxonomy): Eukaryota > Metazoa > Chordata > Mammalia > Rodentia > Muridae > Mastomys > Mastomys coucha. The sequence goes on from NW_022196903.1 coordinate 39,373,117, forward strand.
CCAGACCAGTTCTAATGGTTCCCTTTTTTCAGTGAGCAGTTTCTGGCTTTTTTATAAAAATTAAGTATTAGTGGGTATGTGCATTTATGTCTAGGACTTCAAATCTATTCCACTGATCATCATTTAGTTGACAGCTGCTTTATGTGAATGATGGTGTCCTTTTTCATGCAGAAGATTTTCAATTTCATGAGGTCTTATTTAATAGTTGCTGATCTTAATGTCTATACTCATGGTGTTCTGTTAAGAAAGAGTTAGCTGTTTAGTGAAAATAGCAAGGTGAAGCAAAGTAAAAACCTTGGTATTTTTCATTGCAGATAAGTATCTGTGGATAAAAACAAACTTGATACATTTGTTTATGTCTCTAAGGATGGTGCAGGAGAAGCAAGTAGGAAGTATTCACTCATGTAAATCAAAGTTCATCAGGACAGGTTTTGGAAACCAAAGTTAAATGTCATACTTTCATTGATTAAATATTTTACTGTGCAGAAATGTGATTAATTGCTTGTCAGAATTACATGACGGTGAGAGTAAATGCAGTATAATTTAATGTCTGGATCTCTTAATGAATTAATGTGTTATTTTTGAAACCAGGTTCTTCATTAAGTCTTCCAAATAAACATGTGTCTTAAATCTTGTTCCAAAGAGCCTTTGCAGAAATACTGCATCTGCCATGTGGTTCTCAACTTTTATATGAATCTATGGAGTCTTCAGACTGTTGAAAATATGTCAGTTTGAATGTGTTCTTTATTGTATCAGTATTGGACATTTCATTTTTATTCAACATCACCTTCTAATTTCTCTTTTCAGAGTTATAAGTACAGGAAAATACTTTGAAATCAAACAGAAAAATAATTAATCTGTAAATTAATAAGGGCAATAAATAAATACAAACACATATATGTACACATACACACACACATATATATATGAGCTCATCAATAGATAAAGTGGTACTAGCCTTTCAAATTAGTTTTAGCTCTTCTTCCTTCTCTGTCTCCACCTCCAGATGAATGTTCTAATTTGTCTATCAATTACACATACATACGTATACATATAAATGCATATATAATCAGAATAGATCCAAGTTCTTATACATGTAAACAATTATGCTATACTGACCCATATAGAAGCTACAGTTTATAGTTTTCCCATGTAAATACATAACTGAGTTATCATTAGTTGGTTTGAACTATGAAAAGAAAATATTACTACAATACTGTATGTTATACTACATTGAACTTATTTTAGATTTGATTTATCATTTAAAAAAAAACTATGTGATCAGTTATTTTTACTATAGTATGTTACAGTCTTTGAGACAGAATTTTAATAGTTTTTACTAGTGGACTGGGAACAGATAGGGTTGGGAACCAGAGGAATTAGGTGAGCAGGAGAAGGAGGGAGAATATACTGGAAGAAACAGCTGGGATTAAGCGCATTTTAGGAGAGAGGTATAAGTCTGGTACAAAGGAAACTCCATGGAATCTATTAGAGTAACAATAGCAGAAACTGCTAGTAATAGGGACACAGAGCCTGAACCTGCTGTCTTCTATAACCAGGCAAGACCTCAAGTAGAGGGATTGAGACACCAACCAAGTTCCCCCAAAAACATTTGAACTGCAATTTGTCCTGCCTGCAGAGTATTCTTGGACCATATTCTATTATATAATCATCACCAGCAAGACTCCACTCAGTAACTGATGGGAGCAAATGAAGAATACCACATCCAAACATTAGGCAGAGCTCAAGGAGTCATGTGGAAGATTTGTGGGGAATCAGGATAGGAAGCACCAGAGGGCTCAAGGATACCACAACAATACCCATAGAATCAACTGATGGGGTTGGGGAGGATCACAGGAATCAGGGATCATGTAGGGATTGGACTGAGGTCTTCTCTATATATATTATAGTGGAGTAGCTTGGTGTTCTTCTAGTATTACTAATAGTGGGAGCAGGAGCTGTTGTTGACCTGCTTGTGAGATCTTCTCTTCTTACTGGTTTGCTTCATCCTACCTTGATGTGATAGTATGTGCCTGGTCTTACTGTAGCTTTTTATGCCAAGTTTCATGAATGTCCCTGGTTGGTTTGCTCTTTTCTGCAAGGAGTCAGGGGAGGGAGGAATCTGGGAGAGAAGGTAGATGAGAAGGGAAAGACTAGGGATAAGTGAGGAAGGGGAAACTGCAGTTGGAATGTAATATATGAGAAAGAATAAAAATTTAAAAACAATATTTAAAAATATTTAATTATTTGATTAGTTGTTTTTACTATATGTTATAGTTTATGAGATTGGCATGAGATGTATGAGCTCTTTTTTCATGAATATTTCAATTGTTGAATCAAATTCTTATTATACATAGATATTTACATGAGTAAATATGCAATAACAGAGAAATTACTCTAAGATGTAAATGTAAACATAGATTTGTAAAGTAAAAGGGATACATATCTAAATTTTACTAAACTTTAGAAAACTATTTTATTAGAGTCAATATCAAAGTATTGTTTTACTAGTAAGCAATGATATAATACACTGACCTATACTATTCCAAGTTCTTGCTGTTGGAAGTCTATTTAAAATTTTTTGTTCCATTTGTTTTGGTCTGCACCTCTATCTGCAGCCAAGAACAGGTCTTTGACCGCCACACTAGAACAGAGCCTAATTCCCATGCCTGCTCTGACCTGGGACACATAGCTCTACCTGGATCCCATGATGCTTGCCCCAAACCTGGGTATCTAGGCTAACCAACACCAGAGACAATCAAACGGCAAAAAGGCAGATATAAAATATAATCAATAGAAGTCAATACAATATGGCACCATAAGAATCCAGCTCTCCTGCATAATCATAGAAGAAAAATCTCCCTGACCTATAGAAAGAGATGGTATAAACATGTAAGAAGCTTACAGAACACCAAATAGACTGGAGCAGAAAAAAATATCTGCCTGCCACATAATAATCAAAACACTAGATTACAGAGCAAAGAAAGAATATTAAAATCCAAGGGACATATAAAAGTAGTCTTATTAGATTACACCTAATTTCTCACCAGAGACTCTAAAAACCAGAAGATCCTGGACAAATGTCTTGCTGACCCTAAGAGACCACTGATAACATCCTAGACGCCTATGCCCAATAAAACTGTTAGTCACAACAGGTGGAGAAACCAAGATATTCCATAACAAAACAATTTAAACTAATCTAACCATACAAAGGATACTAGACAGCAAACTCTAAAACAAGGAAGGCAACTACATCCAAAAAACCCACAAGAAATTAACCATCTCACAGCAAACCAAAAGAAGAGAAACACACACACAGTAATACCTCCAACATTAAGATAACAGGAACAAATAATCATTAGTCATTAATATATCTCAGAATGAACGGGCTCAATTCACCAATAAAAGACACAGGCTAACAGACTAGATATGTAAACAGGATTCAAAAAAAAAAAAAACATTAGGTCTTATTTCAAAAGTCTGTACTCAATGAAACTGGAAAATCTAAGTGAAATAAATGATTTTCTTGACAGATACCTCTTACCAAAATTAAATAAAGATCAGATATACTGTCTAAATAGTCTCATAAGCCCTAGGAAATAGAAACAGTTATTAAAACTATCTGAACCCCAAAAAGCCCAGAGTCAGATAGTTTTAATGCAGAATTCTACCCTACTTCAAACAAGAGCTAATACCAATACTCCTCAAACTATTCCACAAAATAGATACAGAAGGAACACTACTTAATATATTCTGTGAGGCTATAATTACCCTGATAAGCTACACAAAAACTCAATAAAGAAAAAGAACTTTAGGCCAAGTTTGCTTATGAGTATCAATGCAAAAATACTAAAAAAGAAAAACCAAAAAAACAAAAAAAACTTGCAAACAGAATCCAAAAACACATCAAAGATATCATTTATCATGATCAAGTAGGCTTCATCTCAGGGATGTAGAAATGTTTAATATATGAAAATCCAACAATATAATCTACTATATAAACAAATTAAAAGAAAAGAATTATGTGATCATTTTATGCTGAAAAAGACTTCAACAAATTCCAATGACCCTTCATATTAAAAGTCCTAGAAAGATCAGGGATTCAAGTCACATACATAACATAATAAAAGGAATATATAGCAAGCCAATAGCGAACATCAAATTAAATGGAGAGAAACTTGGAGCAATCCCACTAAAATCAGGGACAATACAAGGCTGCCTACTCTCTCCCTATTTATTCAATACAGTAAGTGAAATTTTAACTAGAGTAGTAAGGCAAAAAAAGGAGGTCAAGGGGATACAAATTGGAAAGGAAGAATTCAAGGTATCACTATTCACGTGTGATATGATATAATATATCTTCAAATGATATATTATGATATGATATGATATGATATGATATGATATGATATGATATGGTAGCAATCCCCAGAATTCTACCAGAGAACTCCTATATTTGCTAAACAACTTGATTAAAATGGTTGGATATAAAATTAACTCAAAGAAGTCAGTACCCTTCCTTTATACAAACAATAAATGGGAACAACAACAATTAGGGAACAACCACCCTTTAAAATAGCCAGAAATGCAGAGGAGCTCGGCCCTGTGAAAGTTCTGTGCCCCCGTGTAGGGGAATGCCAGGGCCAATAAGTGGGAGAGGGTGGGATGGCAGGCATGGGGAGTGGGGAGGCAACAGGGGTTTGTTTTGTTGTTTTTGTTTGTTTCTTTTTTTTTGGAGGGGAAACTGGGAATGGAGAAATTTGCATGTAAATAAAGAAAATATCTAATAATAATAAAAAAAGAGCAAATGAAATAAATAAATAAATAAAATAGCCAGAAATATTATAAAATATCTTGGTGTTATTCTAACAAAGCAAGTGAAAAATCTTTATGGAAAGTACTTCAAATTCCCGAAGAAAGAAATTTAAGAAGATATCAAAAGGTAGAAGATTTCCCATGCTCATGGATAGGTAGTATTAATTAATTAGTGAAAATAGCCATCTTAACAAAATAATCTCCAGGTTTAATGCAATCTCCATCAAAATTTCAATACAATTTTTAATAGACCTTGAAAGAGCATTTCTCAACTTCATATGGATATAAAAAAAATGACAACAACAAAAACAGGATAGCCAAAACAATCCTGAACAATAAAAGAATTTTAAGAAGACTCACCATCTCTGTGCTAAAGCTCTCCTACAGAGCAATAATGATAAAAAAAAAAAAAAAAAAAAAAAAAAAAAAAAAAAAAAAAAAAAAACTTCTCGGTATTGGTACAGAAAAACACAAGTTGATCAATGGAATCAGAAATAAACCCACACACCTATGAACACTTTATTTTTGACAAAGTATTCAAAACCATACAATGGGGAAAAAAGAAAGCATCTTCAACAAATTATGCTTATTATGCTTTTCTAACAAGATGCTGCATGTAGAAGAATACAAACAATACCCAATCTATCTTCCTGCACAAAACTCAAGTCCAAGTGGATCAAGGACTTCAACATAAAACTGAATACAGTAAATCTCATAGAAGAGAAAGTGGGAAGTAGCCTTGAATGCATTGTTACAGGATATGATTTACTGAACAGAACATCAGTGGCGTAGGCTCTCAGATCAACAACCTCATAAAACTGAAAAGCTTCTGTAAAGGAAAGGACATAGTCAATAGGACAAAACAGGAGCCTACAGATTGAGAAAGGGTCTTCACTAACATTTCATCTGACAAAGGGTTAATTTAAAATATATAAAGAACTCAAGAATTTAGGCTCCTATAAAACAAACAACTCAAAGAAAACGGGGGTATGGAATTAAACAGATTCCTCTCCACAGAGGAATCTCTAATGGCTGAGAAGCACTTAAAGAAATGTTTAACATGCTTAGTCACCAAGTAAATGCAAATCAAAATGACACTTACATTCTGTCTTACACAAATCAGAATGGCTAATATCAAAAACTCAAGCAAAAGCACATGATGAAGATGATGTGGATGGCCAAGGACCAGCCAAAGCTTGAAGAGCAGTTCTGAGAAAAGGGATGTATGGAAGCATTGAAAAAAAGATGACTCAAACATCAAATCATGGATCCAAGCTGCCTGATACAGCTTTTCCAGACTACTTTTCTCTTTGTTCTGCTTTCTCTCTGAAGATTTCTCTGTATTCTAAGAGATCTCTCTGTCTAAGTCCTACTTGCTTGTGTGTGATTAGGTGTGTGTTTGTGTGTGTGTGTATGTGTGTGTGTTCTCCAAGCAGCTCTCTTTTTATCCTAAAAAATTCTCTGAATAGCTCATCTTCTGCAGAACACAGGTCAAGTTTTTAATTTTACATATCAGTCAAGTCACTTACTCCAGGTTTTCCTTACAAATCATCATCTCATGACCCCAGCCCTTTGATTCTTAAAAAGACAGCAAGCATACATTTTTTTCTTAATATTGCAAAAGAATTCAGAGATCTGTCTGACTTTTTGAAGCACAGATTCTAAACCAGTTGGGTGGGACCCTGTCCTAAAATTATCATTTCTACCATGCTTGAGCCTAACCTTGTTCTGTTCTAGGCTGATCTTCAACTCCGGATCTATCTTTGTAAGCATAAGCAAAAAACATAGCTGGGTAGAGTCTCCTTCAATCATCACTCCCCAAGACTCTTTTTTTAAAAAAGATTTATTTATTATTATATGTAAGTACACTGTTACTGTCTTCAGACACATCAGAAGAGAGCATCAGATCTCATTGCAGATGGTTATGAGCCACCATGTGATTGCTGGGATTTGAACTCAGGACCTTCAGAAGAGCAGTCAGTGCTCTTAACCAGTGAGCTATCTCTCCAGCTTTCCCAAAACTCTTTATCTCCTTCCTGAGTAATTTCCAAACAAATTGGCTCAGAACGTAGGTGCTTTTGTTCCTATGGATTCATGATGCCCCTCATATAATTCTTATTACATCCTTATTTTTTTTCATAGTTGGGAAATTACATATTTTTGAACTCAAGTATTTATAGCTCTTTCCCTTAAGGGGTGTCCTAAAGGTTCCAGTATTTGCCATTTTGCTGAGACAAAGCCATACCCTCCACTCCTGGACTCATGCTGTTTCTAATTATCATCAAGGCCTTAAGGGTAAGAGGGACTTAAGGACATTCCTCAGAAGGAAAGAGTCCTCCACTGCTACTAGGTCCAGAAAATCTGTACATTATTACACTAACAAGTCATATGCCCAGAGCAGCAATTGACACTCATGGAGGCTCACACTAGGTGTTGGGGGGGAGGTTGGGGGTTAGGCAGCTGTCCCAAGGGTAGGAATCATTTCACTCTGTCTCCATCAGGGATACTCCAGACTTGCCAGTCTGGAAAGGAAATCTCTTTGCCTGTAAGATTTCAAACTAGTACTGAGAGAGCTGAGACAGTTTGATTCCATGAAAGGTTTCAGACTGTTTCTCAAAGCTGAGCAAATCCAACCAATTACTGGATTAACCCAAGCAGCAGAAACTTCCATGTCCTGCTAAGAGAAGCTGCCTAGCCAACAGACCTGAGACAAGGACAAGGAATCAGCAATAGTTTCCAGGCTTCTCCAGTAACAGTTTCCACTCACCTCCTCCCTCCCCAGAGAATGGTTCTGGATTGTCTACCTAGCCCTAACTAATCCCAGAGACCCCCCCTCCCCAGATATTCAGAGATTTCGCCAACAGATAAAGATAATGATCAGGGTTCCCTCCCTGGAATTCCACTAATGTGCTTTAAATTGTGCCTGCCCAAGCTCACCTAGGTGTCTCCATCTTGGTAAATGGTAGACATCCAAATGATGGATATCTGTAGAATAAATCACTCTTTGCTTTTGTATACTATTTGAGTCTGGGGTATCATACTTCAGTGAATCACAGACCCTTACAGTACATCCACTGGGTAAATCAATCTGGAACTTTCTTAGAAAATGGGAAATAGTTCTACTTGAAAACCCACTATACTGCTCCTGGGCATATACTCAAAAGATTTTCTACCACATCACTAGGACATGTGTTCTACTATGTTTATAGCAGCATTATTCATAACAGTTGGAAACTGGAAACAACCTACATGTCCTTCAACAAAAGAATGGATACAGAAAATATGATTCATTTACACAATGGAATACTATTCTGCTATTACAAAACAAGGACATGATGAATTTTTCCAGTCAAATCGATGGAACTAGAAAATATCATCCTGAGTGAGGTAACACAGACACAAAAGGACATGCATGGTAAGTACTCTCTGATAAGTAGATATTAGCCATAAAGCATAGATACCCAGGATATCCCAAACCGAGCCGAAGAAATTAAACAAGATGGAAGACACAAGCAAGGATGCTAAATCACACTTAGAAGGGAGAACCAAACAGTAATAGCAGGCAACAGAAGGGAAGGAAGTGGTCAGGAGAGGGAAGGAGGAAAGGAATGGGAGCAGATGTGTGGAGAGACAGGAAGAAGAAGACATAGAGGGCCAGGAGAATGAATGGAACCCTGAAGCTGTTAGGGTTTTGGTTTGGGGGAAATCGTTAGGAAGTTCCAGAGACCTGAAATGGGGGAGGCTACCAGGATTTAATGTCGATGAACTTATCTGAGATGCCTAACAGTGGGGGCATGGAATGTGAAGATGCTACCTCCTTTACCCTGGCAGGACCCCCAATGGAGAGATAAGTACAACAATTTATCCACAAAGCTCCCTCCCCCCAATCCCCCCCAAATTTGTCCTTTCTAAAATAAATAAATAAATAAATAAATAAATAATAAATAAATAAAAACTCACAGGGATAAAGATGGATCAGAGACTGAAGGAATGGTTAACCAAAAACTGACCCAACTTGAAACCCATCCCATGGTCAAGCAGCTATTCCTGACATTATTAATGATAATGATATTATTATGTTATTCTTGCAGACAGGAGCCTAGCATAACTCTACTCTGAGAGGCTTTATTTAGTAGCTGACTGAAACAGAAGCTGATTCCCATAGCCAAAAATTAGGTGGAAGTCTAGAACTCTTAAAGAAGAGTTGCTGGCAGGATTAAAGTCCCTGAAGAGGGATGGGAACCCCACAGAGGACCAACAGGGTCAAATAACTTGGACTTCTGGGAACTCTCAGGAAAAAAGCCACCAACTGAAGAACACACAAGGGCCTGGAATGGGGCCCCTGGAATATATGCAGCTGATGTATAGCTAAGTCTCAATGTGAGTCCCCCAACAACTGGAGTGGAGGTTCTCCCTAAAGTTGTAGCCTGACTATGGTATCCCTTCTCCAGCAGGACTGCCTTGTCTGTCATCAATGGACAAAATGTACCTAATCTGGCAGAGTGGGAGATACCCAAGGGGGCCCCACTCTCTTGGAAAAGAAAGGGAGAGGGAAAAGGAGAACTGGGGAGGGTCAGAGACATAGAGGTGGCAGTGCTTCAAATGTAAACTGATTAATTAATTAAAAAATATTTTGTCCTAGATGGTGAATGCATGTTTTCAAAGAGTACCAAAACTCAAAAGTATGCAAAACTGGGTAAAATACTATTGAGGGTAGCCTGCTACTTATTGAATACTTATTTGGAGAGAGTCATAGTGCTAGTTCATTAAAATCCTTGTAATATAATGTAATACAGTGTAGCATGATATTTCTATTCATACTCTTCATTTTAGTTTTAATTATTTAGCGATGCACATGCAAGGTGAGAGGTATAGGCAAACAAGTTCAGGTGCCCAAGGAGACCAGTGGTGTAGAGGTTATAGAGAACTGTAAACTAACCTATGTTGGTGATAAAACTGAACTCTGGAAGAGTAGCATGAATGTTCAAATGATGAGGCATATCCCCAGCCCCTCTGAATGTTTAAAATGTGCGATCCCATCACTACAAATCAACTTCCTCTTGTATATTTGTCATTTTGATATCCTTTTATTGTAATTTAGATCTGTGGCAACCCTTTATAAGTTGTTAATATTCATCTTATTAGATAATACTTTTGTGGGTATCTAATCAACATCTACCACTTACTATTTCATATAGTTGTCAGTGTGTTTTGATCCTGTTATTAAGCTTAATTAGAATAATATAGACACACAGAGTGTAATTCATGCTCTTCTATATATTGATTAAGGAGTCATTCCCATGTCATGATAATGAGCACGCATATCTAAGACTTTCACAGAGTACCTGACTATATGACCAGTTGCTCACCAATCTCGCAACTGAGATTTTCCTTGCATCATGACAACTTGCAAAATATCTATGAGACTTCCATTATTAGACTTATTACAACAATGTCCTCATTGTATTTTGCCCATTCTCTTACCATTTAGGAGTTCTCACTTTAGTCTCCTGCCTGAAAATCTGGTGCATTTCTCATGTTGGTCTACCTTTACACTAAGAGGCAATACTTTGGCAACTCATTTAAAGTGAAATGAACAAATTTCTCTGAAAGTTTTCTGTGAGACAAAACCTTCTTATGTAAGATATCTGAAATTCAAGCTCAAATTTGCTAAGATTGACAGCTGATCTTTAAGGAGAATTGTCTGTTGCTTAGGCATTTTCATACATATTTTCTGTGTTATTTTCTTTTAATCTTTCCCTGTACTTTCTTCTATTTTGTCATTGAGATGATTTTTAGAAAATAATTATATTACACTGACATTTTACTGTAGTAAGTTGAAAATTTTTTCAAAGTGTGATGGCACATAATGTCAACTGGGTTCTTTTACAGAAAGTTTTTAATCTCCCAAACAGTCTAAGTGTTGTTTATTTTTTTTAAGTTTTATTGCATTATGATGAGAAAAGTTACATGATTTTAATTTATCTGAATTTGTTAACATTTAAAAACATATTTTAAGTAAATAGCATAAAATCACATTCTTGTTTTCCTTTTGTACCCCAACTCCTCCCAGAGGCTCCTCCTTCAATACCTACAATATTTTTGTCATATTCTTTAAAATCTATAAAATATTATAACAAAAATGAGTATTATAAAATTTATTTGATATAAAACAACAATCAATTTAACAGTCTTATGTAGATGCTTGTCTATGGCAATACTGAAAATACATACATGTTTCTCAATATAAATTTTAAATAACTCCAAAAGTATTAAATGTATATTTCAAAATAATACATCACTACTAATATTTTCTTAAATGAACATAAACATATAAAGTGTTTCTGTTTGTTTGTTTTGTATTTAGTAGAGCTTAAAATATTGGCTCTTACTGTGGTAACTTGATATAAGAGTTACAATCAATAGGAGGAGAGGACCTCGGCCCTGTGTAGGTTCTGTGCCCCAGTGTAGGGGAATGCCAGGGCAAGAAAGTGGGAGAGGGCGGGGTGGCAGGCATGGGGAGGGGAGAGGCAACAGGGGTTTGTTTTTGTTTGGTTTTTTTTTGTTTTTTGGAGGGGAAACTGGGAATGGAGAAATTCGCATATAAATAAAGAAAAAAAATTGTTCACAAAAAAAAAAAAGAGTTACAAAAGTTAAGCAAAGCATTCACTCTCACTCTTTGTTGTCCTCTTACAAGCCCCTTTTCAATTTAATTTTCTACATTTTTTGGGTATATAAATACTTTTAAGATATGTAAGCTGTTCTGAAAACCATAGTATAGTGTGAAAACATGAAATCAACAATACTACTAATAAAGGCTGAGATAGGAGAAGCAAGATTTCAAGACCCTTATGTTGTACACAGTAAGACACTGTCATGAACAAACAAGCTGAAAGTGTGTATGGATTGTATAATATCGGACCTATTTCTCCAATTACCAGATTAGAGAAACCATTGGAAGACAATCAACAAGTTTCTAATTCCTCATGTTTTTGGATTTCAATTGATTAGAATATGTTGTTAATATTAATTTTCATATTAAGATATTAAGAAAAAGTAATTGTTATTTCCTGTTGTTTTTGTTGTAAGATGTGGAATTAAGTTTGTGTGGATTCTTTGAAAGATTACTTTCTTGCTTCTTCTAGGGTGTGGTTTTTCTCCTATGTTGATGTTTTCCATCTATTATCCTTTGTAGGGCTGGATTTGTGGAAAGATACTGTGTAAATTTTGTTTTGTCATGGAATATCCTGTTTTCTCCATCTATGGTAATTGAGAGTTTTGCTGGGTATAGTAGTCTGGGCTGGCATTTGTGTTCTTATAGGGTCTGTATGACATCTGCCCAGGATCTTCTAGCTTTCATAGTCTCTGGTGAGAAGTCTGGTGTAACTCTGATAGGCCTGCCTTTATATGTTACTTGCCTTTTTTCCCTTACTGCTTTTAAAATTCTTCCTTTGTTTAGTGCATTTGATGTTTTTATTATTATGTGACGGGAGGAATTTCTTTTCTGGTACAATCTATTTGGAATTCTGTAGGCTTCTTGTATGTTCATGGACATCTCTTTCTTTAGGTTAGGGAAGTTTGCTTCTATAATTTTTTGAAGATTTTTTACTGGTCCATTACTTTGGGAGTCTTCACTCTCTTCTATACCTATTATCCTTAGGTTTGGTCTTGTCATTGCATGCTGGATTTCCTGGATGTTCTGGGTTAGGAGCTTTCTGCTTTTTGCATTTTCTTTCACAATTGTGTCAATGTTTTCTATGGTGTCTTCTGCACCTGAGATTCTCTTCTATCTCTTGTATTCTGTTGGTGATGTTTGCATCTATGACCCCTGATTTCTTTCCTAGGTTTTCTATCTCCAGGGCTGTCTCTCTTTCTGATTTCTTTATTGTTTCTATTTCCACTTTTAGATTCTGGATGGTTTTGTTCATTTCCTTCACCTGTATGATTGTGTTTTCCTGTAGTTCTTTAAGGGATTTTTGTCTTCTAGCTGTTTAACTGTGTTCTCCTGTACTTCTCCGAAGGTACTATTTATGTCTTTCTTAAAGTCCTGTATCATCATCATAAGAAGTGATTTTATATCTGAATCTTGCTTTTCCGGTGTGATGGTGTGACCAGGACTTGCTATGGTGGGAGTATTGGCTTGTGATGATGCCAAGTAACCTTGGTTTTTGTTGCTTATATTCTTACACTTGCTCAGCATTATCTGGTTCTCTCTAGTGCTGCCTGCCCTTGCTAAATCTGACTGAAGCCTGTTCTTCCTGTGATCCTAGTTGTGTCAGAACTCCTCAGAGTCCAGCTGTCTCTGTGATTCTGTGATTCTAGAATCCTGTGACCCTGTGCTTGTTAGAGCACCTGGGAGTGGAGCTTCCTCTGGGTGTTTTGGGACTGGCTGCAGAGTTTGTGCCCAAGGTCTGCTCAGGGTACCAGCCAGCCCAGATGGACCAGAAGCAACCCAAGCCACTAGGCTGGCAGAGTTCCTGTGTGCCTGGGTCCTGCTGGTCCCAGTTACTTCCAGTGTTGGGACAGATGTTGTGTGCTCCTCACCTCTGATTCTGGGTGTGTTAGAGCTCCTGGGAGTGGAGCTTCCTCTGGGTGTTGTGTGACTAGCTGAGGAGCTTGCGCCCAAAGTCTGCTCAGGGCACAGGCCAACCCAGACAGCCTAAGTGCTGTTGATAAGGGATATTGTAAATGTGCTAAACCTCCATAACTACTTGCCCTCAGACTATAAAATTCAATTTATTAGTCTTATCAGATATATTACTTGTATAAAATGATGGTCTTGGTTATGCCATTTTAACATATTTATATGTGTACTGTGTTTATATTCACATACCCATAGCACTTTTTTGTTCTATTCCCTTTTTTTCTACTAATCCCTTTCTTATTGATTAATATAGGCAATTTAGTCAGACCTAGTCTGATCAATAACAAGTCATTGTAGGAAAAGAACTTTTGAGAAAAGTCAGTCTTTCTACAGACTGTGGCACCTGTTCCTGTATGAGATACTTGCCTGTGATCTGCCTTAAATGTTTCAAGTTTCCTAATCGTACCATTGCATATAGTTTTACTGATCAACACATACATTGATTTTCCATAATGATCAATCTCAACACTGTACCATAAGCTTGTAACTAGGGAGCTTATTCAACAATGTATATATATATATATATA
>NW_022196903.1:39387112-39405459 GCF_008632895.1 Mastomys coucha
TATATATATATATATATTGTTCTATATATAGATCTATATATAGAGAGATATACATATATATATGTATATGTGTGTATATATTATGATGTACCCTGTAATAGTATTTTTTAATTATTTATTCTAACAAATGTTGCATAATATAGCATATGATTGATTGAATCTGCTTTTTTTCCTGAAGATTAGTGATATTGAATATTTTCACACAGTTTTGGGGCAAATGTATATTTGTATGTCTTCTTTGAGAAATGTTTTTTTTCAAATCACATATTTAGTGCCTTCCCTCTTACTGTTGAACTGAATTCCTTATATAGAATGCATATCAGTATTTTGTCAATTATATATTTTGCAAATATATCTTTCCTATTTTTTCATTCCATTGATTGCCTGTTGTCTATAAGCCATGGCTTTGAAGTGGATTTACTCTCTGTTGTGCTTTTCTTGGTGTGATGGTCAATATTCCTTGTCAACTTGACTGGATCTAATACAAGCCTCTGAATGTATCTGCGAGAAATAAGAACATTCAGCTTAAATGTAGGTGGGACTATTATACAGATTGAGGTCTCCGACTGTATAGAATGCAGACAGTTATCTGGCCACATGCATCAATGGCTGGTATCTTTCTGCATGGGCCCCTCTTTGATCATCCTGATAGTGGAACAAGCCTGGAGTATGAGTCTATAGGTCATGCCTAAAATGTGGCACTATGTTGTTCATCTTGGATTAGAGTCAAACATTTAAGCTTGATCCACTGGTATCAACCTAAAGTACATGGTTTTAGGGACTGTTGATGCATCGCAGTTCTTATCCTCCCCTCCTGGCCCCCGAGTAGATATCTCTCCATGTGATGTGCTAATTGCGGCTAACAGAAATATGGCATGGACAGTATAACTCTCATACCCTATCCAACTAGCTGTATCTAATTCTACAAGTTTGTTGTACAGTTTCTTTGCTGGTTGTTTATGTCAATTGAAGGTACATTTATAAATGTATACTTAGTACAGGGGTTATTTTCTGTAGAAGAACAAGTGCTGGAAAGTCACACCTGCCATCTAATTCATGCCAGGCTCGTTAGTCATATTATTATATTATTTTTCTGCACAATCTAACATCCTAATATAAAACAAATACATATATTATATATATATACATATATATATTGAGATGATGTGCTTATGTTTTTAACTATGTTTTGGCATTAATGACTATTTTACTGGCTAGCTTAATTTTGTCTATGCTTTCAATTTCCTTTTATTTCTCATTACTTATTCTGTTGTTAATAACCATGTGCTGGTTAAGCAGTCTGCACATATTGTTATTTTCTTTCCTTTCTATTTCTACATCTTTAATTACATGGTGAAAATAATGTCTGATAAAGTTAACGTAGGCATAACAGAGAAAATACTTGGAAATCCCCTACTATATATTGCCTAAATATAAACCCAAGGATTATCATTAATTTCAAGTGGAATGATAAAATAAGACATGGAGGAAAGCATAAGTTCAATGTGTGTGTCCAGAAAAGATGGACATTTTAAAACTATTCTACAAGGAACAGCAAATATTCTCAATGTGGTGGTTTGAAAAAAGAGTGGTCCCAATAGACTCATGTATCTGAATACCTGGTCTATAGGGTGTAGCACTATTAGAAGGTATGGCTTTGTAAGAGGAAGAGTATCACTGTGGAAACAGGGCTAAAGGTCTTATATCTTCAAGCTAGGCCTAGTGTGGCAGTCTCCTTCTGCTGCTTGCAGATCTAAATGTAGAACTATCAGCCCCCTTCTCCAATGCTATGCCTATACACTGTCATGCTTCCTATCATGATGATAGTAGCCTACACTTCTGAAACTGTAAGCCATCTCAACTAAATGTTCCCTTATATAAGAGTTGTTGTGATCATAGTGTCTCTTCACAGTAATAAAACCCTAACTAAAACATTCAATATTCAGTATTAAGTTACATAAGGACTTTTGACTTGATTTGCATAGTCAGAGTCTTTATTCAGCATTTCAGAGTTGGTAATATTAGGTTCTGAGTTATTCAGGATAAATCATTTTAAATTTTTATGAACAATAAGCAGTGGGATAACTCACTAAACTCCACTATGTTTATGAATCTGGACTGGTGGGAGGATTCGTACTATTTGACTATGCTATTCTCAGCTATGTATAAGGCTGCGGTGGCAAGATCAGGGTGACACCATCTGTAATATCAATACTTAGAAAGTCTGAAAATCTGAGGTAAAAAGTTAAAGGATAACATTATAGTAAGACCCAGTGTTAAAACAAAAACAAACTAAAAAAACAAAAACAAAAACAAAAAACCAAATCCTGTGATTTATGTTTTCTATAATGAAAACTATGTATAATATATTTTATTTCATTTTTTCAGGAATGGATGTGCAACAACAACAAAAAATAAATGCTTCACATGCTTGATTTAATCTTATAGAGGCATTTTCTCAATTGAGGTCCCATCCTCTCAGATGAATCCAGCATGTGTCAAGCTGACAAAAAACTAACCAGAATACTGAGTCTCAGTATTTAAAAAGATATTTGAGACCAAATATCCACACAGAAATTGTACATTTCTTTGGTGTAGAATACTTCATATACAGTACAATAGTTTTTCTGTGGTCATACTTTTTCTGCAAATAATATCCTCACTGAGAAATTTTATGACATAGGATGTTGTTCTGTCTTTTGTCGATAACCTGTCTTGCATCTAAGAGCTATAGTTCTCTGCCTTTGACCTAAAATCTAAGGCAGAAAAAGTATAGGAAATAATTAAAGTCTGTCATCTAAAGCCAACTATAACATCATTTTACTTTAAAGACCCTGATTTAAAAATCTAATGTCAATTTCATTCAAGACTAAACAAGTAGCTAACACCGGCATTTGAATTTTCTATCAACACAGATTTCCCAAGATTGAATAAAGGTTAAACTAATAAGGCATATACTTGAAGGTTGCTATCAAACTGAAATGAGGGAATATTAGTGTTTACTATATTTCAATAAATATAAGACCCAAGTGGCATTTTCTCTTCAAAATTTAAATTGCTTTCACTATGAGGATTTTTAAAGTAGCCTCCAAACTCACAAGTATTTCAAGAGGATTTGAATATGTATGTGCACATGCATGTTTTAGCACATTTATAACAATTTATTTGAAATAGTAATTTTTCTTCCTTTGAAAGAAGATTGACAAGCTCTGGTGTACCAGTTCCCATGGTTGCCACTAAGAAGTGACACCAACTTAGTTAAACTACATGACTTAGATATATGAAAAGGACCCAAAGGGTTTCATGCAGATGTCAAAAGAGTTCCTGGAACATTTGTTTCTGTGCTTATTCATGTTGCTAGCAAATGTGTATCCTTGTAGTAGGTTCAAGACAAATACCATGTTTCTGTCTGTCTACTGAGATTTATTCCTAAATTATAGAAGGCATGATATTTAGTGGTTTATGGCTGTGTTTTGCCAATTAAAATCTAGAGTGTAAAAGAAGTCCCTGGAACCATGTGCAACTGTGTTCTTTTAACAACACAGGAACTGTGTCCTTTAACAACAAGAGAAAACCTAGTTAATAACAATAAAGTCCAGGGTAAAGTAGTAATGATAGCAGTAAATTCTAACACTTTATAATTTTGAACTTTAGTTCTCCTAATTGCCTAATTGATTGATGACATAAAATGAAGTTGTTATGCAAGTATATCTCATTTACCTACAATACTTATGAAATGGAGTCATCAAAAAAAGCTATAAATTTATCAATTAAGTAATAATTTAGTTACTAGTAAAGTAGGTTTTAAACTTTAAATGTGGAATATTTAGAGCAGTAATCCCTAAAACCATGCACAAAGCAAAGATGCTAAAATTGTCTTTTCTTATTTAGAGAAGATTATGAGTTTTGGTTGTGATGTAAGTGGGGAGTTTTGGGTGATTTCTTAGAAGAGGAAGAAAAACTGTTATCCTCACAAAAGAAAACCCTTCTAGAAATGTGCAGCAAGCACCTGGAATTATATTCACAAATATTCTTAAATTTTTTATTATTTTGCTTCCTGTCAGAAGATATAGTTTAATTTCAGTTTAATTTTTAGTTTACTTTTACATCTACAAGTTTACTTATGGCATTTTTATAGAAAATGCTCCTCTACTACAAATCTCAAAGATAGTCTTGACCACTTAATTTTATTTCCTCAGAAGAAAGGTTTCTTCATCACTAGTTCATATTGCTGTGTTTTAGAAATATCATTATTTGACAAATAAATGATGTGATGCTACTTTTTTCTTAAGTGGAATATGAACCAGAACAACTGTTTTTCTTATTTTTAATTGAAGGTATCATCTTTGCAGAAGGCATACACAGCTAAGTTTGTCAATGGAAATGATCAATGTAAGTACATATGACAAGATCTTAAAAACATGCAATGATTTCTCTCTCTCTTTCTCTCTCTCTCCATACACACACATACACATGCACACATACACACACAAAGATAAAAAGCCAAACAAAAACCAAGCTCAACATATATAATATATATGTTGAATGGGGTTGATGGTGGAAGAAAGAGGGAAATAATATAATTTTAAAAAAGACTAGTGGTACCATAGGTGCTTTGTCTAAGAAAAATGGACTTAATGTGGATATTATCACAACTTATATGTTAATTACATGATAATTTTATGTGAGTATTCTATATCACTAATATTATGAAAGAAAACACTCCAACAAACTAAAGTATGGTTTATTTTATTAACATGCTAATATGATAAGAATGATCTTAAAGTTAACAAATATTTATTGAAATTATATTGTTCTATAACATTCTATACTTATGAATTTTAGTGATGAGCCAACATACACATTTAAACACACAAAGATACCCATACAGATACACACATAGAAACACACACATACAAAGACACAAACCCAAATAAAAACAAGCTCAAAATATACAAAACTCCTGTCCCTGTATACATTTCAATAAAGCAAAAGAAAGTGGTAAAGTATATTCAAATAGTATGTATTATGAATTTCAGAGCTTGATGATTGTCCTTTAGTATTTAGAGCATTTTGCTGGAAGCATATATGTCAGAAATTGCTTATATTTTCAAACTTCAATGTTAGCTTTGTAGAAGCATGTAAATACATTCTCATCAAACAGGCCCAATGTTGTGACTCACACTTATTTATCCTAGAACTGTGGAGGGGACTCAGGAGAATGGTGAGTTTCAGCCATCCTACACATTAAGACCTTGTCTCAAAAAAAAAAATGACAAACAACATCTAAACAAAATAAAACAAAGTAAAATTAACCAAACAAAACAAACAAAATCCCCCAAAGCATGTCAGCTGAGTTTCTGGAGAACTGACTAAAGAAGTGGAGAGAGTTTGATAAAGTAAATACATCAATTGACAATTTCACAGTAAAGTAAGCATAAGAGTTCATAATCTGACAAGAGAAAAAATAAACTTGTACTTCATTGCGATTGAAAAAGGCTAAATGAGTTATTTTTGAAACACATCTTCCTGCGAAGATCTGAAACCATTGGACATCTGCCTGGTCATTGAATAGACATTTTGTTCATAACAAGGTAATCTATAGTATATTACCAAGACATTAAAGAAACCTTAGAGGAGAACTCACTGTGCCAATTAATGAAAATGGGATGTGCTCATGAACTAGTTTAGAGTCAACCAAGCTTTCAATCCAACATTTCTCACCTTGTGTCTCCTATCTATGATCTTTCAATTGTCTATCTGTTGTCTGCATCTGATTTATACCTGTTGTTTGTTAAGAGAAAGGGCCTTTCTATATATTTATTTAATAAAACAGAAAGTATGGTATGGAAAAGGAGGAAGAGATACTTTGCTATCAAAATCTTACAGCAGAAAAGTAAGACATTTTATTGACCCAAACTGACTCACAGCAATACTCAAAGATGTTACAAACATAGTCACATATTACTTCTAGCATTTATGGAATATTTCTTGCTTAAAATTGCTTTCAGCCTATTGTTTATTTTTAGGAAATGAATACCACAGTACGCATGTAACTTTTTCTGAGTTAGAGGCATAGGAGCATTTTTTTTTTCCCCTTTGGAGACAGGGTTTCTCTGTGTAGCCCTGGCTGTCCTGGAACTCACTCTGTAGACCAGGCTGTCCTTGAACTTAGAAATTCACCTGCCTCTGCCTCCCAAGTACTGTGATTAAAGGCGTGCACCACCACTGCCCAGCACATTGGAGCATTTAAAATTAAAGTTGAAAGTTTAATTGCATAGGAAGTTCAAGGCATAGTAATCTCTCTCTCTCTCTCTCCCTCTCTCTCTCTCCTTTTATTCAAAATATGTTCTTTTGTTATACTGTTTATCTTGATTACAGTTTCCCCTCCCTCTATTCCTCACAGTTTTATGTATCTCATGGAGTGGGCTTTAAGTTAAATCACACGTTGGTTGGTTTCTCCCACATTTTTCAATAAGGACAGCATTGTAAATAAAAGGTGCATGGATGACTTGATGTTTATGATTCACTTTTGGTAGCCTGCAGAGTTTCTTTTCATACCAAATATATTATCACACAGGGTAAATATTTTAAGTATTTATTAGCCCAGCCTCCGCATGTTCAATCAGACAATGCTTGTGTATTGTCTTCAGCAATGAGTCATTGATATCAGTTTGTGGAGAGCAACCTATTGTCTTGATAAAATCCTAGGTTTTGGGGGGATTTCCATGGGATCCCTTTGGACAAAACCTCAACTAGAAGATAATACAGTCCCTGTATTGAAAGCTTTGTTTGGTGACAAGAGCTGGTGGTATATGCCTGTAGGATTTATTGAAGGTTGCACAGGCAGGAAGATCATGAGTTCCAGATCAGTCTGAGCTAGATATTTATTTGGATTTGTTTGGGAGAGGAAAATAGAATAGATTTTTATGGAATGATTGATAGCTAGTTGAAGGGTGAGAAAAGGAATTTCAGGTAGGAATATGGGTGTGTGTTTGGGAGATTTAGTTGAGGGAGGGAATGAAGAGAGGAACAGAATTGAGAGATGTTTGAGGGATGGTATGGAAAGCTAATGAGGAAATTTCGTGAGATATAGGAAGGCAATCCCAATGGAATCTCCAGTAAGCAGGAGGGGGTGGCATGGTGAGCAGGAGGAGGGGGGAATGGAACAGGGGATTGTTTTAGTTTTTACTTTTTGGAGGGGAACCTGGCAAAGGAGATATTGTAAATAAGAAAATATCTAATAAAAATAAATAAATAAAAAGAAGAGAGATTGAGTCTTAAATGTATTGCTTTTTTAAAGGCAAGTTACTCTTGAACATTCTGAGCATACAAAACTACAGCAGGTTAGGCACACAGTTTTAAATTATATCAGGCACATTGTTAACTTGGTTGCAAGATCTCACACAAGTTCAGTCTCTGTGAATGTATGAGATATTTTTTGAAACAGATAACATGCTGCAAGATATAAATTATGTCCTTCAGGATAGCATCCACAACCCTAAAATAGTTTTATTTTACACAGTAATAACCAATAAATTGTATTTAAGGGGATTCAATAGTAACTAAATCTAAGTCCATATTGAAAAGATTGTCAGCACTTCCAGAGAAATTGTTCATGTAAAAATTAAATCACAGGACATAAATGTTGGTGTTTTCATTTATAGTTGAAAATAACACGACAGTGGGGTTAATTAGCAGGATAGAGACTTTGGCAAGAGAATTCCAAGTTATCATGATGGTTCTCAGGTGGAAAGGTGAAACTAATAGTTTATGAATGGTTTATTAACACTGCACGTAACACTGAAGTGTGAACTACTCTGTGAAAATTACCAGAAGAAAACTTCAAAGATGGGAACAGAGTTAGGCAAGAAGATAACTTAGAATGTGCTCTTCTAGAAGCTTTAAAAAGTGTACTTTGAAATTTCATTTTTATACAGACTTCATCACTCTGTGTGACTGCAGGGATAATTCTTTCAGCCCTGGGTTGCTGCTTGATACAATTTTTTAGGGATGATCTTTATTTTTAAGTGTCCCCATACCATTGAAATTCTCATTTTCCATATATTCTGAAGTTTGAGACCAAAATATCCACCATTTCACTGCCTTTTATGAGTTTTCCCTTTTGTAACATGTTTCCATTTGATTGAGCAATGTATGTATTTCTCTCCTATGTTCTTGCTGACTTTTGTTTTTATTTTGTCTATATAGTTTTAATTTCTAAAGGTTCTTTTCTGAGAGTTATATGCCATTTAATTTAATGCAGGACTTTTACGTTAGAGAGCTATTATCTAGAACAACAGTTTTCAACCTATGGGTCACAACACAATTGGCAAACCTCTATCTCCAAAAATAGGTATATTGTGATTCATAACAGAAGCAAAGTTGCAGTTATGAACAATAAAAATAATTTTATGGTTGGGGATCATCAGAACAAGAAGCTCTGTACTCAAGGGTCACAGCCTTAGGAAGATTGAGAACCACTGCTCTAGAAGGTTTGGAAGTGACTCATATTTTAACTTCCATCTGTAGACAATCTATGCTTTTAGGACCACATATTTTGGACATTTGGCTTATTTTCTCCATTCATGGTCTGTTCTGCTTTGTGTGTATAGTAATCCTTAGTTACCCATCAAAGGTAGCAACAGTGTACATGATTAACAGGAATCATGTTAATATATAGCTAATATAGCAGGAATACCTGTGCCTACTTACTTGTTGACTATGTAGGGTGGCTTTCTGCACTAGCACCACTTCTCTTGATTAAGATGGTTAATGGAGTGAAACAGGAGTGGAGCATGGTCACTGGCCATCTCTCTCCTACAGTGGTATAGTGCAACTCTCCTTAAAGGGGTTCCCAACTATGTCAAAATTAGAGTGCTTTATTTTAAAATAATAGCCTGCATCCCTAGGTCATGTCTACATAGCATGCTATCTTGTTTGTTTTGGTTATGCTAGTATACATGGTACAATATAGCTTGCTCATTCTTTCTCTCCTTTCATAATGGGTTGTGTTTTATTGTTTTCCATTGTCATTTCCACTACTTTATGGATTTATTTTATTCATAATTACGAGTTCATTGTCTAACATTTGGGATGCCTATATTGTAAGTCCAATGATATAACTGACCACACTTTCAACTTTATTCAACTTCATAAAATTATAAAAATAAACCAACTACTTTCTTCCTCCGTGCTTATGTTCAAACTTTCAGCTTTACACTCACCCTAATCACTTATGATTTTTGTAATGCTTTTGAGCTTGTAGGACAGAATAATACATTTCCTTAGGCTATGATATTATTTTAATACTGTAAATTAAGTGTTATTTGCAGTCATAAATTGGTGCAAACCAGAACTTTAAAAGTTATTTATCAAAATAATTAAAACTATAAATGTCTTCTCAACTTGCAGTTTTACTTTAGCAATTTATATTGGGATATCATTTTTGCTATATATACATATAAGTTGTGAAGATGTTAAATAGAGTGTTATTTTAAAAACAGAAAAATTTGTAGTGAGGGTTATATCAGTAAAATATGGCACATATAATTTTAAGTGGTATGACTGTCTTTTATAGACACTATCCACATTCATGCAATATTTTTATTATTTATACTTTACTATAAATGATACTTTTACAAGTTTATTTGATTATATTTACATTTCTTATTTACATTTTGCTTGGAATTAAATTGTTCTTACCAGCTTAGAAATTTGCAAGAGTATGATGGTACAAAGAAAACATAAATATGTTTAGATGTAGTACATTTAAAACGTGAAATTTAAAAGGGCAGAGAACACAGAAAGGACCAGAAATATGAAGCAAACTAAGTTTTAAAATGACAACCACATGCCACTCTTTTAGACCTTGCATCTTTTTATTGTTTTATGTATCAGCTAAAAATAAATAATAACAAAATTTATCAGGATTTGGCTCAACAATAGAGAGGTGGAACAAAACAATAGACCATATTTGGATGAAACTAATTTCATGAAGAATATACCATAATATTGAAATTGTAAGTTTCCCTACTGTCAAGCCTGTCACAATTAAAAACACTTTAGAATAATTTCTCTAAAATTGCTTTTTAGAGCTTTTATCAGATGTTTATGGGTGTTTCCCATTCAGGTTTTTCTGTGTACCAATGCATATAGTACCCTAAAATGCCAGAAGGGAATGTCGGTTTATCAGGATCTGGAAGTAGAAAAGAATCTTGCTAATTTTCATGTGGTTTCTGGGTACTGAACTCTACAGGGGCAGCAAGTACTCTGATCTGCTAAGCTACCTCTCCAGACCCAGAACACTTATTTTTTTATATTCTAACCAAAACACTGCTAAATAAGAGAATAAATACAAAAAAAATTTAATGAAAATAGTCACTAAAAGTTAATATATGTTGTTTCCTTTAGAAGCTGTTACACTGAGCCACCAAACTGGCCTTTAAATTCTGTTAGTTCTTTGAGTCGATTCTCACATATACTGTTACATTTTCCAAAATAGACTACTATATGTGAGCTATCTCAACTCAAGAGTTTCAAATTCTTTCATACTTGACTTCTCCATGTTTTTGCCAGCCCAGTTGAAAAGGCTTATATCACTTGTCTAAAGTTTATCATTGTCTGCATGTGTTTCTATTTGAAATACTTAACATTTTTCTCTAGTCTTCAGTAGCAGACCTTATGTAAAATTACCCAGAGATAAGAAGAAATTTAAATCATGGGAATTCAATAAATATTTGTGAACAGATATGTAACTTTAAAATTAAAATATAATTTAATTTATCCATTTTATTCTTGAAGACCTCTCATGCTCTATCTCAAGTTCATGACATCTTTTATTCATATATATTAACAATAACAATTAAATTCTGTCCTTTTCTAAAGATGTTGTGTACAATTCAAAAGTCAGTGAAAGAAATATTAAATGTATACCATTTTCAAATTTTTGAGGTAGATTAAACACAATTTCACAAAGCATAAAATATGAAAAAATGTAGGAAGTATGGCTATAAAGATTTTTTGTAATATAATTATTGTTTATTTTATGTACTATCATAAAGACATTAAATACATGATGACTGTTTGTACCAGTATATGACAAAAAACATTATCAAAGGCTAGGTGACTTATCATTAAAAGTTCTTGAGGCTGAAATTAAATCCCACAAAAAATCATATACCAGCAGTAATTTAAGAAATAGAATTTAAGAGTTTATATAACAATGAAATTAAAGTATATTGAATATTTAGAGGTGGTTCTAAAACCATGTAATATGTCCTTAAGAAAAAGTGTGAAACAATTTGAACTGACTAAAAGAACTATATAATTTAAAAAAAAAAATATGTGTTAGAGATAAGAACACAGTATATTAAAGGTGGTCTTAGGTGCCCCCTTAATGCACTAGGTAGTGCATCAGCCTCATTAAAAATGATATTATAGTGTTTTCAAAAGTGTTCACGAATTCATTGTAAGACCAAAGTAAATTCTCCCCCAAGTATGTGACTGGATCACTGGGTATTTGTGTAGGTTGATTTGTCTCTTGTGAGCTTTTAATGGAATTCCATGCGGCCTGCATCATTAAAATCTGAGGCTTTGCTATAGTTAGATTTTTATTGCATAATTATGATAATGTGTCAATTCAAGGAAATGATATTCTACATACAACTCAATATATAGGAAAAATTGATTTATTATATAGGTAGCACAGAATAACTTACAATGTTTGTCAGAAAATGAGTATTTATGCAAATATAAAAGACAACTCAATATATAATCAATAAAGCTGCATAGAAGTAGAGTATACTAACTTAGGGAATGCAAGCATTTTCCAAATTTGTTATAAGCTAATGTTTCTGCCACTTACTTAGCCACAATCTCTTTATGAACACATCTGTGCATGGGTTTCTCTTTATATTTATCATATTAATATACAGGAATGAAACGTCCTCTAAATCCTGTTGAGAAGGGCAGCTCTGATTTCTCTGATTTCTTATGCAATTGTAAAGGATCAATCCCTAGAGGTAGGAGACATTGGTATAATTTCACATAAGTAGTTAAGGGCTTAAAGGTAGACCTTTGTTCAGAAAAGGGAATGAATGTATGTTCATTAAAATATTCCTTCTTGGCTACATGTCTAAAGCCATTTATGTTTAACAATAAAAGGCTAGCTATTCTCAAGTAAGTGTATCTGCAGCTATTTATGTCACCAAGAATTAACTTGGGAATTGAATTGAATTTGTTTAGCTTTTCTTTAAGTTTTTTATTATTAGAAAAACAGAGATTAAAAAAGATATACTTTCATCATTTATGCATAGGTTCTTAAATGTTTTCCACAATAAAAGTAGTCCAATTTTACCCTGTTTAAGTAGATCACACTGGAGGCATTTTTATAGCAGCCTCTATGTCTAGATTCATTACTCATTTTTTCTAAAAGGCGCTTAATGGTTTTGAAAGTAGCATACCTATGTAGGATAAAATCACTTGCCCTTAATTAAATGATAGAGAGGTGAGTCTCCTTATTGAAGCTGTGCCCTTTAAATAAACATCATGCAGTCATAAGTATACACAGCCATAAGAGTAATCGCTTGAATTTGCATGCACAGGGGAAGCTTCTGCTGTAGGTACAGTAGCTGCATGACTGCCTCTCTCCAGATCCCAACCAAGGGAAAACAGCCGAATGTAGATGGCACCAATTGTGTATCTCATGTGGACATTACATTTTTCAACTTTCAACTGAGGAAGAAGACATTGACCTAAAATTGACCAAAGAAGGGGGAATTTACCTAAAATTAAGACAGACTTTACATAGGGAAAGAGAGATTTTATGTGCTTCTACAAATAAAATTAGTAACCTGCATGCTTCCAATCTTCATTATATGTTAAAGAGAGTATTTACAACCCTCCACTGTAGTGGGTCTCAACCTGTGGATCCTTTGGGGGAGTGTAGGGATCTAATGACCTTCTCACAGCGGTCACCTAAGACCATCAGAAAACAGCTATTTACATTGTAATTCAGAACAGAAGCAAAATTACAGTTATGAAGAAGCTACAGAAATAATTTTACGGCTGGGGGATCACTGCAACATGAGGAAATGCACCAAAGGGTTGCAGGGTTTGAAAAATTAAGAACCAGTTCTCCACTGAAGTACCCACTTAC
The DNA here is from genome assembly GCF_008632895.1 of Mastomys coucha. Lineage (NCBI taxonomy): Eukaryota > Metazoa > Chordata > Mammalia > Rodentia > Muridae > Mastomys > Mastomys coucha. The sequence continues at coordinate 39,400,272 of NW_022196903.1, forward strand.
CTGCCCTAATCATCCCAAATTGTGCCGACAAATTAGGACTTTTTTTCTATCCTTAGTGCTTCCACAATGTATCTGATCACATTTCAGTGTGATACATGCAAAGGCTAATGACAACATGAGTCAAAAATGAATGATAAAAGAGCCTAGGCTTTATTTTTATTGCTTTGATAATGTTAATTACTTAGAATATTTTACCTATGTGGATGTCCCTTAAATATGTCAGATAAAGACTATAATTACAGATCAATCTCTTGTTAAATAAATATTTCTATTAATTCTTTGAAATGTTCATACAGTGATTTAGGAACATATCTTCTCTTTACCTTGTCTGAGTTCTAGAACTGTCCCCATTTCACTTCCCCACTCAGATGTATATCTCGCTTTTAATAAATTTACTAGGACAGACATTAAGATGGGTACTGGAGAGATTGGTCAATTGTTACAAGCACTCACTGTTCTTCCAGAGGGCTGAGGTTCAGTTCCTAGAAATCATATGGTTGCTATTTGTGATTCAATTTCTAGGTGATTCAACACCCTCTTCTGGCCTCCTCTGGCACCAGACTAACATCATGCATGGTGTGGTGGACATACATATAAGTGGACATACATATAAGTAGACAAAGCCTGCATATTTATACATATATACAAATAAATGATTTCAATTTATATTGTACATATACTTCTGGGTATTCGACTATCTATTGGAGGGTGGATGATATTCTAGGAGTCACACCATTGAAAAAACTGACTCTCTTCCCAAGAAGCCACTCAGTGTCTACAGATTCACAATTAGGGATGCAGAACCCTGAGGCTCTCTTAGTTCCATAATATAATATGTTCTGGCTTTATTACATACAGGTCTCAGGCAGGTAACTAGAGCTGATGTGAGTTCAAGACCTCCCACAGTCATGTCACTTTCCTTGTGTAATGTATTATGTCCTTCAATATTTTTGCTATGTTCTACACACATTAAAAATCTTTTACTTAGTAAAAGATTTAGTAATAAAAAGCTGTTTATTTTTAAAAAGGAATATGCAAGACTCTTACAATGAATGTGCTACCTAAAAGCAGAGCACTTTCAAAGGCCAGGATGTGAGATTGTCTAAATTTAGATAACAAATGTCCATCTTAATTTCTTTTGTAAAACATTTATTTGCCTTATCTTATGTAGATGTGGGCTTTGTCTACTTATGTGTGCACCACATTTGTCTGAAGCCCGAGGAAGCCAGAGCGGATATTGAATCCCCTGGAAATAAAGTTAAAGGTAGTTGTAAATAGCCACATGAGTTCTAGGCAGTGAACCTGGCTCCTCTGCAAGAGTAGCTAGTACTCATAACCATTGACTTATCTATTCACACCCCATCTTAAATTCTGTTCATCAATCCAATGACTTTTAGACTACATAATGGAATATAGACTCTGCAGATGTGAGAAGTGAATATACGGGGAAGAAAGGTACAAATCTGTAATGACGTCAAACTTGTATTCATGTGATGCAATCACTATGTGCTTGGAAAAATAAAAATTTTAATGCCAAAATTATATTTAAATTTGACTTCAAGGCAATTGTTGGTTGTAATAAAATAAAATGGCTAATAGAGAAGGAAAAATACTTTGTTCAGAATCTCAGATCTCTGGTCCCATATGAATATGGACAGCTTGATGACTCTACGTCCATTATGTTTATTTTAATAATGCAAGGACATTTTAATTTTTAAATATAGAACTAATTTTGGTCTTACTATTATAAAGTCAATAATTTTAGTAACAATGATGCCTGCAATTGTAAATGTTGTTTTAAATGTGGAGACAAGAAAGCTGTGAAATATTTAGTACACGATTATATATTCATGCTATGCTTTGAAAAGCTGCCACCATAGTTTTGACCTTTATGATAGTTACTCTATGTACAGTAGTACATTTTCATTGATGAAAGATTGTATCTTCACTAAGTGAGAACAGCCAATGCCACTTATCTCAGAGAAGAAAATCCACGGTAATTTACAAACTTTGCCCACTACACATGGAAGTAGGAGAAACAGATTCTCTTCTCATTCTATGAGGCTCTGAAGCAAGATTTATCTCAATTCCCAAATTCTGCGAATATTTCCACTGGAAGAAAAGAATGATTCCCTTATAGGTGTGTAGAGTACATCCTCAGACACCATCCATATGTGCAGAGACTGAAACAGAACAAATTCTTGTATTTCTTGATTTTCACCATAAGATGATGGTTAACAATTACCCATCCAACATTGTTTTAGAATTACTTGTGGAGGTAGAAATCAAAGAGAGAGATTTCGGGTAAACCTGTCCATCTCAGAGGAGTGATATTTCATTTCCATTTATTCCTAATATCTGGTTTTCAAAATGAAATAAACTTCAAACCATGAACAGCCAGAAAGCAGTGAAAAGAAACAGCAGGCCATAATTCAGTTAGACAGGAACACTTAACGGGGTCTGGACAATTCCTTTTTCTGATTTTAGCAACATTGATTTGCTCATTTCTCCAAACTCTTTTCAAACCTAGGAGGTCAGTGTTAGCCTGCTGCTCACAAAGCAACAGAAATTACTTTCATAGTTACCTGATATCACTGAGAAGAAAATTGTTTTGATTGTTAGTGGAGCTCAAAGTATCCACAAACTCTTGGGAAGACAGTAGGTCTGGGTAGGACCAAGCTCTAGTGTAGCTTGGCTCTTCCATGATGTTTCTTTTTCTCTGGAAAACAGTCGTAAACTTTCAGGATATAGTAAATGAAATTTCTCTGACTTTTGAAAGGGAAGATCGAAGAGATGGCACCGAGTACCGAGCTTCAGACATGAGATTTGAAGGGGGCAAAATAAACAACGCCAAAGTACTTCATATGTATGTATGCACACAGAGGGAGTTAGTAATAAAAGTTAGTTTGGGCTTTGTTGATGACCGAGGTCCCATGCAGTGACTTTGTGGAATGCCATTGGATAAAATTTATTCCTTAAAGGCTACCAACACTGACATGAATAAACTAGCACAACCCAAATTAATTTTAACATTTATTCCAAGCACAAGTACTTATACATATTTAGTTATGTAAGTGAAGCTTATGTTTTTGCTTTTGAAAGCAGCAATTCTAACACAAAATTTACTTTAAAGAAATCTTGGAGATGACCATCCTAAAATTTAACTTACATTTCTTAGTATCATTTATTTATTGCTGTTTTCCTCCTGTTCCATTATTCTCTTTTTTCCTATTTTATTGTTTCCTTCAACCCTCCTCTCTTTTCCCCTCTCCTCCCTCTTCTCTCTCTTTTTAAAAATTTTTTATTGATTTTTTTGTGAATTTCATATCATGCACCCCAATCCCACTCATTCCCCTGTCCCTTCATATCCATGCTCTGCCTTTGCAATCCCCCTAAAGAAAACAAAACATAAAAATAAAAATTTCCCTGTGGCAGTTGAGTATGTCATGATATCTCACACACAGTATGCATTTTTGCCTAAACAGCTTTACTTGCTCAAATGTTCAAATTCTTGGTATTGCATACAGCCTCGAACCAGCTATCTTCTTTTTGTTTTTCTTTTTCTTTTCCTGTTGTAATTGCATTGGTATAGACAGGTTCAAATCTAATTGACTTTCCAGGCTTCTAAGAATTCATTGATTGAAAACATGAGGTCATACATTAGGCAGATGATGATAGGTGACTGGTATAAAAATGGCAAGTGTGAAGTCTGAGGGTTGTTTAAAAAGGTGGACCTGTAGGCTAATAGCCCTGACCCACTTTTTGTCTGCTCCTTGCTTTCTGACTGTAGGTATTCTGTGGTTAGTTCTTTTGTGTTCCTTTTGCCTTTTCTGCCATAACGGACTGTAACCCTCAAACTGTACTTCAGAATAAACCTTCTTTTAACTTACTTTTTTTGAGGTGTTTGGTCATAGCAACAGGAAAAGGAATTAATGCACTCTGGAAATTAATGCTTTTTGTTGCTGAAGTGACACATTTTCCAGACTATAGTCAAGAACTGATTTAAACAGGAGTTGAGGGAAATGCTTGTAACAAAGGATAGCTTATCAGGAGTTGAGTGAATGAAAGAATTCCCAGAGAAAGGCATGATCTGACCAGACAGCCCCAAGATAGTTCTACGGATGAAAAGATTTCATGAGGACCATGGCCTCAAGGTCAGTAGGATTTATTCTAGAACAAAAGCTGTCCTGGAATCATCCTCAAAATGCTAAAAGCAACCCTCAAACAGAATGAGAGATTAGATTCACAAGGGACTCAACTGCAAGCTGAGCCAAAGCCAAACACACTAAAGGAATACAATAGCATCTGTCCATTGCAACACAGAAAGCTTAGTGCTTCACACTTAAAAAAGCTTCTTAGGTTATGGTGTCACCTGGCTCTAGCTCTCCCAATTTTTATCAAAAAGTATACAAACAAAATAAAACATGTGTCATGAATTGATTTGCAAGAGCGTGGGGGTTTCCTATGGTCTAAGGTTTATTCCCTTCTCCCATTTGAAATTCAAATGCTGAAAAGAAATTCCCAACGTAGTGGCAGGAAGATCTGAGGCCTTTGGGAGCAAACAGGATGAACTCAATAATTAATGACAGTGTCCTCCAGGAATCCCTTTCTTTGCATGTCTACCAGGTTAGGATACCTCCAGCAGGTACTATTGATGAGGAACTAGGTCCCCACCACATACCACCCTGTCTTCATCTTGAATTTCTTCCTTTCTAGAGCTAACAGAAAACATCCTATTATTTATAAGTTCCACAACCTAGGGTTCCTTGTTACAGCAACTAGGACAGTCACACAGAGAGAACTACAAATAAAAAAACAAATAAGAAAAAATCATGAGCAACATTTGATCAAGGGGGGATGTATAAAATTGAAAGCAACTGGAGAGAGAAAAACTTTAATCTCAGTAGGTCTCTCTCATGCTGCCTTCCTACTCTGTCCTATTGATAGACAAGGTGAGGAGAAGCCCCAGGCAAGCTCAGACAAACTGCTGGGATGAGGGAGAACTGAGCCGATTTACTGATACATTCTAAGGCTGATTTTAAAACATCACTAGGGAGCCCAATCTTCATCTGAAAATACATTTTCAAAAATGGGGGTGGTGGTATGTCTAAGCTATATAATAAACAGGATCTATAGTCCTCCATCAGATTGCCTCATCCTCACGAACTGGGAATGCTTACCTGTTCCC
>NW_022196903.1:39405469-39414057 GCF_008632895.1 Mastomys coucha
AAAAAAAAAGAAGCAACTGATAAAATTAATTTAGGATTCTTACATGATGAGATCATCCTGTTATCCAGCTGAAGGATGGGATTTTCCTGTGATCTGATGTTTATTTCACTCTTTCATCGTTGAAATTAATATCCCGAAAGGAAACCCCAGTGTTGTAGGAACAAGATCTGAGGCTGTAGGTAAGCCGAGACACTCCATGATTTAAGACACTACCCTCACAGCACTCACAACACTCTTAGCCAATGAACGTGAGCTTATTGGGTGGGGCATGGGAAATGGGTATACTGCAATTGTAATTATTTAAAAGATAATTTGACAGCATTGTTTCCTTAACTTTTTTCAGTGCTAAATCTTCCAATTATTGTTTTAATTATTTTCATGTTATTGCTGGTATTCCCATTCTTTCTATTATAAATATGGACAAAGTAAGTGTATTTATTTCAAAATCTCTTTGATACCTCAGCTAACTGGGAGCCCCCACGTCTCTAATTCTATAGCCGATGATTTCTGGTAACTTTTAATAAGTATTTCCTTTTCATGTTCTTTTACTTTTTAGGTTATCTTGTTCAGCACATATTTTCGCAAGACTAGAAAACTAATTTATAGGCAATAATCTACTACATTTAATTTTGTTTTTATCTCTGAAAATTGTATTTCTTGCTCAAACAGTTTCAGATGAATTCTTTATTGGAAATTAGGATTATTTAAGGCTGAAATTTATTCTTCATTCTCAGTCTTATGATGGAACTGTTGTGAATCAAAAGAAATGTGAATGCTTTATATGTATTATCTACCCTCAGTGTTAGGCTCTGGTTCTCCAGGTTACCATTTGGATTCCTCATTCCCAACTGAGAAGCAATCTTCTCTAGATGTTCACTTGTTACACATACAAGTGAAAAATATTCATGTGTTATAATATACCCCAGAATTCAGGATCAATGCTCACATGACTAAGACTACGCACTGTTCTAACAATATTCTGGTAGCCTTCACTATCATTTTATATTTTTATGATTTTATGACTTTGATATTCCTTGAATAAGTCAACTTTAACATTTTGTCTAACTTTTCTATTTACCTTTATTGTCTGCAGGTGAAAATAGTAATCATCCATTATTGACATGATGCCTTTAGTTTTTGTGTCTTCTGTTTATTGTGGTAGACACTAAAGTGACTCTCTCTTATATTTGTTTTAGATTCATGGCTGCTCTTATTAAACACATTACCACATCAAAACCAATATAGGATACATTGAAGAACCTCATGTCTCATAATATGAATAGCATGTTTGCACAAAACTTGAGTCAAGTGAAAATAGATGATAAACTTCATTGTAGCAACCACCAAGTTTTCGATTTCACTTTGATATTTCTGTGATGTAGCATTTATAAAACTTAGTAACTAGAGGAATATAAAACCAAGTTCAAAAGACCTAATTTAACTATTGTCATCATACCTATTGGCAAAGTTCTATTGACCAATTATAGTTCACTTCAGAATGAACTATGAAGGGCATATCTATCCTGTGAAGTCATCCAGCTTTAAGATGTTCTCATGTTAAAGTGAAAATGACCATGGTCTCAGACATGAGGTGTTATTTCCACTCTAGAAGTTTCCTTATGTGTAACTATTTTATGAAGCCCCTAGGAGGAAATGCCAAGTAGGATATAAGTTCACCATCTTTAAATGCTTTGACAGATAGCGTGCTAACTCTGGGATGCCTCTGAAAAGGAGATAGAAGAATAAACCAGTCAGCTAAACATCATGAAATCCAAAAAGAAGAATCATCCAAATATTAAAAAAAAAAATTCACATACAGTAATATGTGCACAATGACATTCTTCTGTTGTCACAAAGGACATTTTCAAAGTTGTATGTAAAAATTAGTCCACATCTTTTATGCATAGAATTTTGGCTATAATCTATAGATCTAAGCTCTAGGCCCCAATATCCTTGTGATTATAGTCATAAAAGATTAGCATGACTTCTCATTGATTTTGGTGTTAAAAGAAACATTTCAAATTCATTGCTTAACACAAAAGTGTTTTGTCTGTGATTGTCTTTGTGCTCAGTGATTTTCTTACTCAGCTGGAATCTCCTATGGTTACTCACTGAGCAGAAGTACATGGTGTCCCCAAGGGCCTGGATGGGTTTTGTGATGATTAGTATTAACTTTACAAAGTCTGAAATCTCCTAGGAGACCAGCCTACAGAAACACTGCTGAGGGCTATTTATCATTATTTAAATAACACAAACTGAGATAGAAACACCCCCAGTAAAAGTGAGTCGCAGCAATCCTTAGTTTAGATCCTGGACTGCAATAAAAGGGGACAACTAGTTGAGCACAAGCCTGTGGTGCTCTCTGGTGTTTGACTATGGTTGTGATGTGACTATTTTCCTTAGGCTCCTTCCACTGTGACCTCCCCATCATGATGTGATATACCTGGAACTGTGAGCCAAAATAAACCCTTCCATCTTTAAGTTACTTTGGTCAAAGAGTTTTGGTCACAAGAATAAGATACCAAGAATGAGATGAGGAAGACATTTCTTCTCTGAGATCTGTTGGATAATGGTGGATGATGACTTAATTTATCAAGACCTAGTCTTCTTAGAGTATTTCCAACAAGAGAAGATGAAAACCTATTAAAGGCTGTGCTGAGAGCATATCAGATCTACATACTCTGAGATTAAGACTACTTATCATGCAGGTCTTAATTAAAGGGATGAAACAAGAGGCTTCACTATTTGATGAAAGTTGGTCCCACAAAATTTTGTACTGGTATTATAAGCTATTCCAAAAAAAAATGGGTAAGCCGTAACATTCACTGACCCCAAACAATTCTTTTTTTTTTTTTTAATAAAAAAAATTGTATTTACTTAGAAGCATTCAGAATGTCAACAAAACAGCCGCAATTTTTTTTTTTGCAATTACAGAGTGGTATTCAGTTAACAGAACAACAATTATCTTCGTATAAGCTGCATCAGAGACAACTGAAGATGAAAAAAAAAACCCAAAAGTAAAACCAAAAGGAAAAAAACAAAACAAAACAAAACAAAACAAAAACCAAACTACTGTCCCCATATATAACTAATTTGTGCTGTTTACCAACAAGAACCTGCTTTAAATTTCCATGCCAATTTACATCCCCCAGACTGTACCAGGCAAGGTTAGTGGCTATTGAAAATACCACCAGGACAGGGCTATCTAAAGACACATTCGGTAGTGTGTTAACTATACAAAAAAAAGACACTGTACAGTTTAAAAACAAATCTTACACAGCCTTACATTTCAATTTTTTTTCTTTAAAAGGAGTGAGTTGTGTACAGGGGGGTAAAATGCTTTATAGACAAGAAAAAAAACTGCGCTAGAACCAACTTATTCATTATCAGGGGAAATTTGAAGATAAGGCAAAGGCTGACAAGGCTCATTATGAAAGAGAAATGAAAACCTACATCCCCCCCAAAGGGGAGACCAAAAAGAAGTTCAAGGACCCCAATGCACCCAAGAGGCCTCCTTCGGCCTTCTTCTTGTTCTGTTCTGAGTACCGCCCTAAAATCAAAGGCGAGCATCCTGGCTTATCCATTGGTGATGTTGCAAAGAAACTAGGAGAGATGTGGAACAACACTGCAGCTGATGACAAGCAGCCCTATGAGAAGAAGGCTGCCAAGCTGAAGGAGAAGTATGAGAAGGATATTGCTGCCTACAGAGCTAAAGGAAAACCTGATGCAGCGAAAAAGGGAGTGGTCAAGGCTGAAAAGAGCAAGAAAAAGAAGGAAGAGGAAGATGATGAGGAGGATGAAGAGGATGAGGAAGAGGAGGAGGAGGAAGAAGACGAAGATGAAGAAGATGATGATGATGATGAATAAGTTGGTTCTAGCGCAGTTTTTTTTCTTGACCCCAAAAAATTCTAAAATCCAGTTGGGTATGTAAGAGTCCCCTGCCTTAGAGACATACTGTATTTTCTCTATAGAAGCTAATTCATATAATTTGAAATTATATACACCATTGTTCCTTAAGTCTCTTGATAAAGCCTTTGCATTTTTGTTAGCATACTTAAAATCTTTTCCCCATGTTAACTTCATTTGAGCTGTCTGTTGTCCTTATAAATTCCAGTCAATATTAGAATGCCATTCTGTTTGTCAGTCTGTCTGTCTGTCTGTCTCTATCTCTATCACACACTTTGTAGCACTTTGTACTAATTGTATGTCCCTTGAAACATGCTTGCAGATAGAACTATGTATCTGTATAACTATAATACTAAACAAGTAATATGCTACCATTCACTTGTTTCCTGTCTAGAAATCTCTTCAAATATACCCAACTTTTAGTAAGTAAACATTCCTCCTAGAACTCATATGTATTTGTTATGTACTGACATTTTTTCCGTTTTCTTAAGATTAGCGTTTTTATTTCCTTTCTTCTTTTCAGTTTGTAATTAGTTATTTTAGCCTCTTGCCAAGTACCATACTCAGCATAGAAGGGTATCTGAGATCCACAGAAGAAACAAATCCAAGTCAAGTCATGGGTCCAAGCTGGTAGCCTAGTTTCTGATGAGATTGCTTTCCAGATCTCTCTCTCTCTCTCCCTCTCCCTCTCCTTCCCCCCTTCAGTTCTGCTATATATTGCTATTCTAAAAAAAAAAAAAAAAAAAAAAAAAAACTCTCTGGCTGAAACAACTCTCTCTGCTTGTAAAAATTATAAAAGCTAGCCCATGAGTTTTCTGACAAAAGTCAGAAAAGCTGCTATAAAGAATTATTGACTCTTCTGACCAAGCCAGAAATTGCCTTAGAAACATTCTTGAAGAGCTGTTTTTACTCTCCAGAGATCTCCAGACAGCTCAACTTTCTCTAGAGAAAATTTCTAAAGAATTATTATTTCTTTCTGCTAGTTCATCTCATGTAGACCAATTTTTTTATTTCTATATCAATTCAGTTATTCATTCCAGGTTTCCTTTTGATTATTCTATGAACAGCTTCCCATGACCACAGTCCTTCGATTCTTAGGACACAGAAACCACACATTTTTTTCCTCACATTGCAAAACAATTCAGAGATCTGTCTTGCATTCTCTGTGATGGCTTCATTCATGAACAGGAGGAGTGTGACTGCTGGCTGAGCTGCCTGAGGGTGTTATTCAGTTACTCAATAACCAAGCCTCTTAGAGCCTGGACTGGGGAGTTCCTTGTCTTTTCATTTCAGTTACGGAGAAATTCATCCCAAGATCAATTCTAACTCAAACTGAGGACTGGATACCTCCTCTTGAAATGAAGAGTTGTATATAATTTGTAGCCATTTTCATTCACTTCTATAACACTCATCCTTAGCACTTATCTCCGGTGTGCTTGATACTAAAATCATATTCTCAAGTATTCTCAATCTGTTTATACCAAGTTTTATTTTTCCTCCTGCTTTTCTGCTTGAAATATCTACATATTTTATTCACTGCTAAATTAACAGCTTTTATTTCAATTTTGTGAAATTATACATTATTATTCACATTCTATATGCAATGAGACAAAAATCTATTTTAATAAATATCAATTTCCTCTGCTCCCTTAGTCAATGTTTTTACATATCCCATTCTTAGGGAAATTACCACCTCAATGCACCCTGAATTAAGGCCCTCCTGTGGTTCTTCCTTCCTTCTCTTCATTTAGCACATACTTTGGTGTTAACATCTTATCCCATGTCTTTATTAGAGATTCTCAGTGATGATCAAAATCCTGCAGTAGTTCTTCTTCCCAGGGACTAGACTTTCAGAATATTTTCAGACTTAAAATTCATTATTTAATGATATAAAATACTTTTATAAATAAATATACTTTATGTGAAACAATTACACCTATAGTGAAATTATTCAATTACTATTCCTAAATTCGTATATATTTTTAAATATTCTTATTTCATACTTTCATATTGTATATACTCATTTTTGATTGTTTTTTACTATTAATCATCAAATATGACATGGTTTTACTGTTTCCATGTATAACTATAGGATCAATGCTACATTTAATTTTAGCCTGTTTTCCTAGGTTTTGATTTCATTTCATTTTTAGGTTTCTTTACTCTAACTCAAGTTGTAGTTCATTTAAGCTTGTAAGCTTAAGCTTGAGTTTAATATGCATGACTTTATGATTTTATACTTTCTGTTCATTAAACATATTTGTGCTGATTTAGTGACAGGCACTGATGCATTTGTCTATATAACAAGGCTGAGCAGAGACAAAATAATAAACTATTCTCTTTTATATTTAATAGCTTAGAAGAACAGGAATAAGTTGAGAACATAATCATTAGCATGCATTTGATCACAACTGAACTTCTGCCAAGAGAATATAATCTTAGATGAATACAAGTCAAGTAAAGAAGACTTCATCTTCAAGTTGGATGCTATGTATAGATTGACATAGACAAGATTATGTAGAGTATAAAGAAAACTGAGTAAAGAAGGAATCCTGAAAGAAATGTTCAGTAATGAGAAAAAGATTATAAAGTATCTATGGTAGGGAAGAATAAAGAAAAATCCATAAGAACTACTAGACTTGGGTGTACTTTTTTAGCACAACTTGATAAAGAATGCCCTTTAGCATAGCAAAGTCCTCATTTGATCTAGTTAGCTTCTGAAGTCTGTCTTAAGTGACAACAGATGGGAATGAGGGCAACAATGAGGATGAAGTGGTGAGCAAACAATAGCAGAGAGGATACTAATTCTAGCATAAATCAAATCAGGTTGGGTGTAAAAAGAAGTTTTGCTCTAGTCCAGTAGAGAGGTGTCGATGGAATATACTAACTTTATATTTACATTCTTATTTTCCATAGAACCAATTTAATGTCTAGATGGCATGTAAAATGCAGTTATAGCTCAGGAAAACAAAATGTATTCAAGTTTCTACAGTCATAGCTCTGGCCATTGCATCCTTTATCTCTAATTCATCCACAGCTTTACCAGTTTCTGATGGACTCAGATAGCAACCACACTGATATCTGAAAAAGAGATCCTTCAATTTCTATTGCTTTCTGGTAGCTTCAGTAATAGGTTGGGGCTGCTAGGAAAGAACATTGAACACAATTTTTAAATTATTTTTATATTATGCAAATGACCATTGGCCTGCATTTATGTAAATTTACTACCTGCAGGCTTGATTCTTGCTAAGGTCAGAAGAAAGATTTTGATCCTCAAGAAACTGTAGCTCTAGGCAGTTGTGAGCCCCATAGGGGTTCTGAACTCCCAAGAACAGACAATAGTTGTAAACACAAATGCATCTCTCCAGCCTAACCTTGGGCACTCTAGAAAGGTTGTTTGGTGAATAGACAAGTGGACATAGATTGTTAATGTGGATTAGGAATTAATGAATATCTTGTCTTAGTACACGCAATTGTGAGAGAGGCAGAGATACCTGGAGTCTCACTTGCTACCCTACACTCCATAATATGCACCTGTTCTCTTTCCCACACTTCAATCCATTCACTGCTTCCTCTCTAGTGAACCTTATATGTACATGTCCCTGTCTTGAACCTTGCTTCAGGGAGCTCTGGGGTAAGAGAGGAATCAAGCTCCCTTTTACCTGAAAAAGGGAAGAGTATGTTTTATTCAAAAACTTGATATAGATGCTTTAAAGAATAAAGAGTTAACTATATAGAAAAGCTTAATAAAATTAGAAGGATAATTACTTTTTATTTATTTATTTTCTTTCTTAGATATTTTCTTTATTTACATTTCAAATATTCTCCCTTTTCTGGTTTCCCCTCCGAAACCCCCCCCCGTCATTCTCTCCCCATTCCCCCTGTTCACGAACCCACCCTCTCCTGCTTCCTGGACCTGGCATTCCCCTACACTGGGGCATAGAGCCTTCACAGGACCAAAGGCCTCTCCTCCCATTAATGACCAACTAGGCCATCCTCTGCTATACATGAATCTGGAGCTATGTGTCCCACCATGTGTACCCTTTGGTTGGTGGTTTAGTCCCTGGGAGCTCTGGTGGTACTGGTTAGTTCATATTGTTGTTCTTCCTATGGAGGCGCAAACCCTTCAGCTCCTTGGATCCTTTCTCTAGCTCCTTCAGTGGGGACACTGTGTTCAGTCCAATGGATGGCTGTGAGCATCCAGTTCTTTATTTGTCAGGCACTGCCAGAGCCTCTCAGGAGACAGCTATATCAGGCTCCTGAGATAGAGCCTGCAAGCACTTGCTGGCATTCACAATAGTGTCTGGTTTGGTGATTGTATATGGGATAGATCCCAATTTGGGGCAGTCTCTGGATTGTCCTTCCTTCAGTCTCTGCTCCACACTTTGTCTCTGTAAATCCTTCCATACATATATTGCTCCCCTTCTAAGAAGGATCGAATTATCCAGACTTTGATCTTCCTTCTTCTTGAGTTTCATGTGGTTTGTGGATTGTATCTTGGGTAATCTGAGCTTCTGGGCTAATATCCACTTATGAGTGAGTACATACCATGTGTGTTCTTTGTGACTGGGTTACCTCACTCAGGATGATATTCTCTAGATCCATCCATTTGCTTAAGAATTTCATAAATTCATTGTTTTTAATAGCTGAGTGGTACTCCATTGTGTAAATGTACCACATTT
>NW_022196903.1:39414091-39444453 GCF_008632895.1 Mastomys coucha
TTTTTTTTTTTTTTTTTTTTGGTTTTTCAAGAGAGAGTTTCTCTGTATAGCCCTGACTATCCTACAACTCACTCTGTAGACCAGGCTGTCCTTGAACTCAGAAAACTACCTGCCTCTGCCTCCCAAGTGCTAGGATTAAACGTGTTCACTACCACTGCCCAGCAGCTTCTTACTTTTCATTCACTGAAACAGTAAACATATTTTTCCTTTTATCCTAATTAGATTATGTCCCTAAATGTAGAAAAATAATAATTCCTATATATTTCCTGTGATGTTTTTCTTAATAAATGAATATTATTCTTATAATACTTATTGAATTTATAATAAAAATGATATTATTAATTTGTATTTTTGAGCATTGACTATTAAATTCATGTTTGTCAATGGCATATTTTAGTTAAAAGATATCAGTATGAGGACTATTTAATATTACTCATTTTAAATATAGGACAGTTTTTAGGTTTTGAGTTTTGCCCTTTGAGTGCTGAAAGATGTAGTTGTTACAAATACCAAAGAAGGAACTGTTTTTTAATATTTTTAAATTTTCAAACAGTTGTTTCTCTTTAATGATATTGCAGATAAATGTGAGCCCAACAGAAATATGACTCATTAATCAAATGCCACACCCATTACAAATTTCCTAGTCTACCCTTTTGAGCATTTGATCTCTTTTGGAATACATAAAAATACTGTGAACTTTAAACAAAATGGTTTAAGATTCAGTGAAATGTCTTCTGTACTGGTATAAGAATCTTCACAGGCCCTCTGTCTAGTAAATTGTCACAACTGATGCAAGTGATTTTAGAAAGAAACTTTGAACACTCTGAAAATTGTTCTCTAGACATGCAGCAGGGATGAAAACATCCTTGCAAGCAATTCTAGTACAACTCAATATGAGCGAGATGCTATGGTGTTGGCTGGAAGGTAGAATCACCACTTTCTTCCTCAACTGACAACGGAGGTCAGGAGCTTTTCTCCAATTGAGTGTGAGCAAGATGAGGCTTCCTCCTTCCTATGCCTTGCCTATCCAAAACTACATTATCATCCCAGGAGATATGAGCAAAATTTCATGCTCACTCCTGACTTCAGCTCCATGTAGTACAACTGAATTCTATGTGAGTGAATCTCAGAATTCCAAGATGGCTTCCATTGCACTACCCCTCTTTGTGATCCCACAATTCAAGACTATTGGGTCTTTGACTTTCTCCATTCTAAATCACTAAGAGGTTGGCTGGTATACTGCAGAACAAGTATGCTAAATAGGCCAGCCACTATCAGAGAAGGCCACTACATTTACCCCAATAAGTTATAGATATTTAACTTAAACTGTTCTGCTATATGAAAGATAAAAAACAAAACAAAAAATAGTCACAGGGAACATATATGATTCCATTTGTACAAAATATCCATAAAAGTACATTCATAAAGTATACATTAATGGTTGCTTTTTGGAGAGATAAAAATATTTCAAAAGAGTTTGACAAAATATACAATTATGTACTTTAAAGCATCTTTGAAATTTTTGCTTTAAATGGTGAATTTTTAGGATATGTGAAGTACAGACCAAAGTTATTGCTTTAATATACAAAGAATATGTCATATATTTTATTAATATCATTTAATATTATACTCAAGCATATAACAATTTCTTTGTGGTTTTTCTATTCTTTTCAATATGTAGATAAAAATAGAAAAATCTAAGAATATAGCCTAGTCATTAACATAGGCTTATGCATAATAACAATTCAGCCCAGTTTCTTTGATTGATAGTTTTATGTAAGTGTATAACGCACTTTAGTCAGCTCATCCCTCATTCCTTCCCTTACACCCATCTTCTCCTGTGGAAACTCTCCTTTCCAGCAAGTCTACTTTTAGGTGGTTTTTTTATGTATGATTGAGTCCTTGACTGAGTATAGGTAGGGAAGGGAATATTTTAAAGACAAAGCATATGAAACCTTCATTGAGTACTTCTGTGATACATTTCAGGACATGAGAATTTCTTAACATATAAATCTACATAGCTTAGCTATCTACTGAAGCTTTATCACTATAATATAGACGTTCACCCGTGAGACCTCATCTGAATTCTCTTACCTGCAGTCTTAGTCTTTCCTCTGTTCCAGAGATACTAAACCAAAGAGGATTGAGCACCATCCCTGCCTTACAATGAAAGCATATCTGGACCTAATTAAAAACACAAGAGTAGGACTCAGGATTTGTGTAGGTGAAGCAGCAACTAGTCTGAATGGACTACTTTTAATAAATATATATATATATATATATATATAGTAAAATATAATTATATCACAATCAACTTCTGTTTCCTCCCCCAACACCTCATATGCCTCTTCTATCAAACCTTTTTCATGGTCCATGCCACATTCTCTGTAAAATGTGTGGTTTCTTTTGCTTTGAGTATTGTTGTTTTATATAAAAACCATAAATACATATAAACTTGAACAAAAGAAGCAGATACACTAATTGCAAACCTTCATCTCCCCCTTAGGTCTTCCAAGTCAAACCTCAGAGACCCATCAACAACTCTGCAGCAGAATATCTACAATTTTCTATTTTCCCCTGTATCCTTCTTCAGAGGATCGTATAGATTTTACCCTTAAAATGTCTTTCTCTCCACTCATTGTTATATCCTTTGTCCCCTATTCCAACATGCATTTCCTGGGAATCCAAAGGCCACTCCAGCCAGGGAGGCAAGTAGACTAACTGCAAATCATCACCTCTCCATTTCAACAAGATCAGTCCCCAGTCCAACCCCAGCTCTGTATCAGACCTGCTTCAAGGTTTCCATGCTGTCTGCACCCATTCAATGATGTTAAGCAGATATTGATATAACACTGTATTAGTAAGGGTTCTCTACTTAAATTCTGTGGTCCAGGTAATCCACCAATAGCTACATAATAACAGAAGATCCAAGAATCTAGTATGTGGGGAGCCGTGAATCTTGAGAAGCATTCGCCATGGCAAGATGGCGCCTACTTCCGCTGTTAACTCCTAGTGGACAACTGTTTGCGCATGTGCGTAGAGAACTGTTGGCGCATGTGCGTAGAGTGAAAAGGACGCCATGTCACGGCCCATCCCGGGGCGTTACGTAGGGTAATGAGCGAACAGCCAATCATGAGCAGACACACCACGCTATGGGCAGATATGCGCACTGTGGTGTATATAAGCAGTGCGGATTTTGGGCTCGACCCTTTTTTCACTATGGATGGAGACAAATAAACAGTTGCTGCAGAAGGAACCTAGTGTCCGCGTGTCTTCTTCCCGGTGAGAAGACTGCGCGGGCTACACTAGTAGTTGTTTATTTAGTCCATGAGACTCTATATCTCAGATTGTCTTCCATACATGAAAATTCCAAAGAAATACTCTCAGATGCCAGTGAAGAAATGGAATTCCTATCAAGGGCAAGAACAATGAAGGAAAAAAATCAAAACAGAAAACAAACAAACAACAAGTTTTACTTATTCCATGTGTTCTGTATAAGTTTCCAGCAGAAGGTGTGGCCCAAATTAGAGGTATGTCTTCCCATCTAAAAGAACTAGATTAAATGTGTGTCATCCCACCACAAAGATGGAGATAAGAAATGGGTATTCCAACTCCAAATGATTGAGTGCAAATCCCTCACAAGTGTGTTCAGCCATTTGGGGATATTAG
Organism: Mastomys coucha; assembly: GCF_008632895.1. Taxonomy (NCBI): domain Eukaryota; kingdom Metazoa; phylum Chordata; class Mammalia; order Rodentia; family Muridae; genus Mastomys; species Mastomys coucha. The sequence goes on from NW_022196903.1 coordinate 39,417,761, forward strand.
TTAATTACAGATATAATAAAGATGACAACCAGTCAACTTGTTTTCCTATCTCCTGTGTACCCCTTCATCTCTTCTTCTGCAAGGCCATTCACATTTCTAAATGTGAGCTTCCAATACATAAAAATACATTTTACCTGAAACTCACAATAGTCACATTTATGATGATTCCAGAAGAATTTCCTCCCAGGCAATGCACAGCCTTCCCCTTAGAACCAGAAAGGGCAACAGAATTCAAGGAACAAAACATCCATCCAGAAATTATAATGCCAGATGTCAGCAACTAGAATTAAGATAAGGTGAAAGAAGAATCTCTGCAATATATGTGTTGGGAACCTCATATCAGCTGGTGTATGCTGCCTGATTAGTGGTCCAGTATCTGAGAGATCTCAGGGGTCCTTCTTCAGAGTTGCCCTCATCCTCAGCTTCTTCCAGCTTTTCCCTAATTCAACCACAGGGACCAGCAGTTTCTGTCCATTGGTTTGGTGTAAATAGCTGCATCTGACTCTTTCATCTCTTGTTGGGTCTTTTGGAAGGTAGTCATGGTAGGTCCCTTTTTGTGAGCACTCCATAGCCTCAGTAGTAGTGTCAGGCCTTGGGAACTCCCCTTGAATGGAATTTGGGCCTGTCACTGGACCTCCTTTCCCTTAGGCTCTTATCAATTTTTGTCCCTGAAGTTCCTTTCAGAGAAGAACAATTCTGAGTCAGAGTACTTGAATGTTGGATGGCAACCCCATCCCTCACTTGATGCCCTGTCTTTCTGCTGGAGGTGGGCTCTACAAGTTCCCCCTCCCCATATTTCATCTAAGGTCCTTCTTTGAATCTTGAGATTTTCTCACCACCCAGGTCTCTGATACATTCTGTAGGATCCTGCAACCTCCTAACTCCTGAAGTTGCCTGTTTCTATTCTTTCTGCTACTTCTCAGGGCTTCAGTCCTATTCCCCCCGCCCAATACCTGATCATGTTCTCCTCTTCCCCTCCCTGTTCCCAGGTCCCTCCCTCCCTTACCCCATACTCCTGTTATTGCTTTCTTCTCCCTCCCAAGTGGAATTGAGTGGGGAGGTCTCTTATGGCGGTGGGTGGGGTGGGGACATCCTCATGCAGATGGGGGTGAGGGGTGGTGGTGGGGAAGAAGAGGTATGAGAGGTGAAATAGTCAGAGAGTGAACTGGGAGAGGGATAACATCTGGACTATAAAAAATTTAAGCTGGGCGGTGGTGGCGCACGCCTTTAATCCCAGCACTTGGGAGGCAGAGGCAGGCGGATTTCTGAGTTCAAGGCCAGCCTGGTCTACAGAGTGAGTTCCAGGACAGCCAGGGCTATACAGAGAAACCCTGTCTCGAAAAACCAAAAAAAAAAAAAAAAAAAAAAAAAATTTAAATAATATTTAAAAAATAAAAGAGAAAAAAAAAAGAAAGAAAAATCTCTGGCACTTAAGACATGATAAAAGAAATTGCTCTGTCAGTCAAAGAATCCTGTCAGAAAACTTCAGGAAATCTGGGAAAATATAAAAAGACCAAATATAAAAGTGATAACAATAGAAGAAAAGGGAGAAACACAGATCAAAGGCACATAAAATATCTTCAACAAAATCATAGATGAAAAATTTAGTAACATAAAGGAGATGCCTATCAAGATACTAGAAGGATACAAAACTCAAAGTACACTAGACAAGAACAGAAAATTTAACTTACTGTATACTAATCAAAATACTAAGTGTATGAGATAAAGAAAAATATTAAAGTTTTAAGGTAAAAAGACTAGTTAAAAAGCAGACTTATTAGAAAAAACCTGACTTCTTAGTGGAGACATTAAAAGACAGTGGGGTATGAAGAGATGTTCTACAGACTATAGATGCCAACACAGACTACTATTCCAAGCAAAAATTTTATATCACAATAAATGGAGAAAATAAAGCTTTCCATGATACAAATAAATTTAGGGAATATTTATCTATAGATCAAAACCTATAGAAGTTACTAGAATAAAAATTCCAATATAAAGAGCTTAACAAAACCCAAGAAAACACAGGAATAAATAATATCAAACTAGCAAATCAAAGAGAGGAAACACACACATACATATACGAAGAGAGAGAGGAAGAAGGAGAAGGAGGGAGAGGGAAAGAATAGAGAGAAAACATCTCTACACCAATAACAGAAATGGGTGAAAACTGTTCATTGATATTTTTTAACATCAGTGGTTTCAATTTCCCAATAAAAAAGATAAAGACTGCTCTCACCCATCCCCTTCCTACCAGGTCCTCTGATACAAAAAAAATTGAAATAACTCCTTGTATCTTATCAGACCACCATGGGTTAAAGCTGGACTTCAAGAATAACAGAAACAACAAAAAGCCTACAACCTCATGGAAACTGAGCAATTCTCTACTCAATAACCTCTGAAGCAGAAAAGAAATGAAGAAAGAAATAAAAGACTTTCTAGAATTCTATGAAAATGAGGTCCCAACATATCAAAACTTATGAGACACAATGAAAGCATTGCTAAGAGCAGACTACATAGCACTAAGTTGCCTCATAAAGAAAGTGGAAAGATCTCATACTGTCAACTTAACAGCACACCTGAAAGCTCTAGAATAAAAAAAAAATCAAATACACCCAAGAGGAGTATATACAGGAAATAATCAAAATCAGAACTAAAAACAATTACTTAGAAACAAAGAGAACAATACATAGAATCAACACACCAAGAGATGCTTCTTTGAGGAAATTTCAAAGATAGAGAAATGCTTAGCCAAACTAACTAAAAGGCAGAAAAAGAACACCCAAACCAACAAATCAGAAATTAAAAGGAAGATATAGAAACAGACATCGAGGAAATCCAAAGAATGATTATGTCTTACATTAAAAATCTGCATGACACAAAGTTGGAAAATCAAGATGAAATATATGATTTTCTTGCTAGGTACTACTTACCAAAGTTAAAGCAAGATCAGATAAACAACATAAATAGGCCTGTAATCCCTAAGGAAGTAGTAGCGTTATTAAACATCTCCCAACCAAGCAAAGCCCAGGAACAGGTGGTTTCAGTGCAGAATTCTAGGAGATGTTCAATGAAGAGCTAATACTGATATTCTTAAAACTATTCCAAAAATAGATACAGAAGGAACACTGGTGAACTCATCTTATGAGGTCACAGTCACTCTGTCACCTAAACTACATGAAGACTCAACAAAAAAACAGAATTTCAAATTGATTTCTTTCATGAACTTTGATGCAAACATACTCAAAAAATACTTACAAAGTATATCCAAGAAAACATAAAAAGCATCATCCACTATGATCAAGTAGGCTTCATCCCAAGAATGCAGGAATGGTTCACCATACGAAAATCTATCAATGTAATCCATTATATAACAAACTGAACAAAAGATAACACATGATCATCTCATTAGATGCCAAAAAAGTCTTTGGCGAAATACAACACCCTTTCATGTTAAATGTCTTGGAGAGAGCAGTGATAAAATACCATACCTAATACAATAAATACATTATTCAGCTGGCCTATAGCCAACATCAAATTAAATGAAGATAAACTTAAAGCAATTCCACTAAAATCAGGGATAAGACAAGACTGCCCACATTCTCCACATCTGTTTAATATAAGTACTTGAAGTTTTAACAATAAGACATAAAATAGTTCAAGGGGATATAAATTGCAAAAAAGGAAATCAACAATCTCTATTTTCAGATGATATTATAGTATACACAAGTGACCCCATATTTTCTATCCGTAAGTGACTGTTATAGTTGATACACACTTTTAGCAAAGTGGCTGGAAACAAAATTAAATCCTCCCCCCACCAAGAAAAGTCAATAGCCCTCTTATTTGCAAACAGTAATGTGCTGAGAAAGAAACTAGGCAAACAAAATCTTTCTGAATAGCCACAAATAAAATGAAATATCTTGATGTAACTCTAACCAAGGAAGTGAAAGATTTGTCAAAGAACTTCAAGTCTCCAAAGAAAGAAATTGAAAAAGACATCAGAAGATGGGAAGATTCCCATGTTCATGGATCAGTAGCATTAACATCATAAAAATAGCCATCTTACAAAAAGTGATCTACAGATTCAATTTAATCCTCATCAAAACTCCAACATAAGACTCTATAAACTTTGAAAGAACTATATTCAACATCATATGGAAAAGCAAATAAAAACAAACAAACAAACAAACAAACAAACAAAAAACCAGGATAGTGAAAACAATCTTGTACAATAAAAGAATATCTAGATGTATCACCATCCCTGATTTCAAGCTGTACCTCAGAGCAATAGTTATAAAAACTGCATGGTATTGGCTCAAGAACAGTCAGATTGATCAATGATATTGAACCAAAGGCCTAGTAATAAACCTGCATATCTATGGACACTTGATTTTTGACAAATAATCCCAAAATATACACTAGAAAAGTGAAAACTCAATAAAGGTTGCTGGGCTAACTGGATTTCTACATGTAAAAGAATGCAAAAGGGTCCATGTTTATTACTCTGCACAAAATTCCAATTCCAAGTGGATCAAAGACCTCAATACAATTCCAGAGTTCTGGGAATCTTGTGGGAGATGTGTAGGAAGAATTGAAGGAGTCAGAGAGATATAGGACACCACAAGAAAACCTACAGCATCAAGTAAACTGTGCCCATAGGGGCTGACAGAGACTGAACCACAAACTAAAGAGCATTAATGGAACAGATTTCACCATATTTATATTTATATTTATATTATTTATATTTATATTTATATTTATATGTAACAGGTGTGCAGCTTGATCTTCATGTGAGACCCCTAACAACTGAAGCAAGGTTTTTCTACGACTCTGTTACTTGCCCTTGTTTCCCTTAAACCTAACTGAGGTTCCTTACTAGCATCAATAGGTAAAGATGTACCTAATCCTACTGCAACTTGATATGGCAAGGCGGGTTGATATCTATGGGAAACCTTCCCTTCTCTGAAGAGAAAGGAAGGGGGAGACAGAGGGAGGGGAGTTGATAGGAGGGACTGGAAAGAGGGAAGGAATTAATGGGTAGTTGATATTTGTATGTAAATTATATAAATTAACGAATTTAAAAAACAGATGCAGACTAACACTGAATGTGGATAAATTAAACTGTTGCTTACATAGAGCCTTCCCCCTACTTGTAGGCATCTTTGGTACAGAGAGGTCCTCTACATGCTACCAAAGGAGAAACTTAAATTTAAAAGACACTAATAACCTATCAATCTACAGTGTTGCTCTACCTAGAAGATATGCTAGTGCTATGATGTCAGAAAGCTTGTGTGAGTAACTAACAAATATCTCATTTGACTTGAAACCTACCCAGTGAGATGGAACCCATACCTAATACTGCTTGGGTGAATAAGTACCTGAAACCAGATAGCCCAGAGACCTAGACTAATACCAAACTACTGTTCTACTAAAAGTGTATACAATAAAATGACTCCTGAGACTCATTTACTTCCACAGACTGGTGACTTGCTCAACTATCATCAGGGAAGTTTTCTACATGAAGCAGATGGGAATAAATACAGACACTACCAGATAGACCATATATCAAAATGAAGAGATATTGGAACACTCAGCCCTAAATAGGATATCTCCAGTAATTTTCCCCCTCCAGGGAATCAGAGGTCCCCAAAGAAGAGACCGAAAGAGTGTAAGAGCAAAAGGGATTGGAGGAAACCAAACTAACAAGGACCTCTAAATAAATAGGTTCAATGCACATTTGAAATCAGAGACTGCATCAGTATGCACAGGGCCTGCATGGGTTTGATTTACACAGGGGTTTTAGAGCTGAAAGGAGAAGTGGACAAATACATCCTTCCCTAATACAAAAACTATCTCCAATTAATAAACAATTGCAAATAAAAATTTAGTTTTCTCCGAGGGATGCTTAATGGGAAAATGAGCTACTCCTGCTGGCAAGCTCCATGTCTAGCATTAGATGAACAATAGAAAATGAACTCAGCCTCAGCCTTGGAAGTTCCTTGTTTTACAATGTGTTGTCAGGGCTTTTTGGTTAGCTGTTTGTTTTGTTTTCTTTGAGTTTTTATTTTAAATTTTATTTTATTTTACCCTATAGGTTCTTTATACATACTTATATATACATACACATACATAGATATATGTATGTATATGTGTATGTGTATGTATGTGTATGTGTACGTATATGTGTATATGTATATGTATATGTGTATGTATTATGGATTTCAGTTTCATGGTTTATGTGGGATGGATACCTGAGTATATGAATGACTTTTGTCTCCGTTTCTACATCCGTTTCTTGTGCCTTTTCTTGGGCTCTTTTCTTTCTCTTTGTTTTGGTCTATCCTTGTTGTTTTTGTGTTTTGTCTCATTATATTTTATTTTGTTAATGTGTCTGTTTTCTAATAGATATAGAAAGGGCATAGATTCTGCTGGGGGTGGTGCTAAGAGGAAGAGGAGTAGAAAGAGAAAGAACTGCAATCATATTATAAGAGGAAAAATATTTTGAGCAAAAGAAAAAATGAGGCCTCTTCAGGGTTGGCATCTCCTGACTTACAGGCTTGTCCAGTCCTCAGCTGCTTCCAGCCTTATGCAAAGTTTAAAGATGGTACTGCTCAGTCTACTGTGTTGAGGCCTCCTACTCCTGGGGCACAGTCCCTGTTCTGACTGTCTTAACTCTTGAGACTCCAGCAGTCTGGGTGTCATGCTGGAGTCCCCAGCTCCAAATCCCCCAAAGAATAATTCTCTCATAATAGAACTCATCACATAACTCACTTATGATTCTTTGTGCCAGCCTCCTTCCACCAGTCCCTCTATAAGAGCAGAGACTGTGTCCCGTGCATCTTTACATTATGAGACCAGCATACGTTCTGGCTTCTGGCAAAAGTATGATACATGTTGAAGTGAACTGAGTGATTCTAGTCTAAGTTCAGGAGAATCTGATATCCACAGACTTGAATTAAACATTGCTACTAATCTCTGACTGTGAGAAAGTATCTGTGCATTGACAATCTCTAATCTCTAACATCCTAGGAGATGGGAGAATGGAGGGAGCAGGTACCATGATCTTCACACCTGCCTCCATGTGGTAGTGATAATCCATCATTTGGTGGACACAGTGAAAGCAGGCACCTCTGATGCTGAATGACAGCCCTCATTGCTCAGTAAGGCTGCTGTGGTTCCAGGAGTGAGACTCTGTATTCAATCAATACACTAATAGAGACTAGATTTCAAGTCAGTGATTTAAAAATTAACATGCATAGTAAACTAAGGAAGAAAGTAGTAGATTTTAGGCCAGTCTTTTAAAAGTATTGGTCTTTATTCATTTGCTTCTTTAGGCCAGATAAATATTTTATGTAATCATAAAATAAATTTGAAAATAATCTCTGTACATAAAAATAAAATAACCACATAGAGATGAAAATTTCCAGACAGTATTAAACAAAGTACTTTCATGGTGTGTGTCCCTAGTGTAAAGTAAGCAGTTCAAAGACAGTCGCAGGAAAGAAATCCTAGATGCTGTTTCCAGTTTTATTGTCAATGATGGTGGGTGTGTTCTGAAGTGGCTGTACAAATAGTATGGAATGCATACATTAAAATGAGTGAGTGTGAACTGCCTGGTGACTCAAGTCTGTAACACCAGCTACTGAAGAAACTGACACAGGAGGATCATCACAAATCAAGGTCTTATTGATGGAGTTCAATGCTGGACTGTCACAATACGAAAACTAAAAAGGCCTCGGAATATAATGCAATGGGAGAATACTTTCCTGTTATACACAGAGCCATGAATTTGAACAGCAGTACTGCTAAAAGACAAAAAAGAGCAAGAGGAAGGAAAGAAGGTATAATATTTATTTGTATATTGTAAAGCAACCCTCTTTAAATCACTAAATGAAAACAGACACAGGGACTTGATTTCATTCTGAAACCAAAATATAAGCACCAGTAGACAGGCATGATATATTTAATCCTTAAAATGAAAAAAATAACCCACCTGTGTTTGTTTACCAAAAATCCTTAGATACAACAACAAATCCAATAGCAATGATTCTTCCGGGAATCAGTGAGTGGTTGCTAATTACAGTCTTCTGAGACAGGAACCAAAGATCTTGGTTTTAAGACTTAAATGGAAAAGTGAGATGAGCCTGCAGTATTTTGTCAGAGCAGAGAGCTTGGCTCAGGGATTCCACTGAGAGGGAAGAAACAAGAATGTAAGTGCCAGAGGGGATAGAGAGCATTACTAAAACAAAGTCCTCTAAGTCAGCATGACCATTGCTTATGTGAACTCACAGAAACTGAGGCAGCATTAACCGGCACTGCAGGAGTCTGCACCAAGCCCTCTGAGTACAAATCATGGTTTTCAATTTTGTTTTTCTGTGACTCTTGAGTGTTCTAATGAACACTAGGACTCAGTTTCATATGCCTTCTTTTTTGGTCTTTTCCTTCTATTTGTTTGCTTTGTCCAATTCCAATGCATTACTTTTGTTTTATCTTATATTTTGCTATATAAAATGGCTATTAATGGGTTAAGAATCATGAGCTTCTCCCTACATGTTAACACGTCTGTAGGTCTCATGATTCATCCTTGTTCATTCCATGTTTAGGCAGCCATGTTGATGTGACTCCATGGGTTTTCTCAACCCTAAACAAAGAACTACAGGCAACTAAAGAAAGCTGAAAGAAATTTCTCCAGAGAAGAGAACCCCAATATGGACTGAAAAGAAAGGATTTATATATTTTACACACATGCACATGCAAACATAGATAGCGAGGTTTCAGTTGGCTGAAAGAGAAGCTTCTGTGATGAGAGACTAAAGTGCCACTTATCTATAGATACAAGGATTTGTTTGCCCCATTTTACAATTCAGTTCAGAATTTGCAAGGCTAATAAAGTGGTGGCAGTAGGTTCTCTTTTATGATCCATGGAAGATATGACCAGGATCTAACCTGAAAGTCTCCTTCCTAAGGTCTAGCTTTCATAGTACCAAAAATGCTATGTAAGTTGCCAAAGAAGGAAGCAATCAATAGTCCTATCTAGCTGTGATGCTAGTGAACTATAACAATGACCAGCCTGGCAAGATATCCATCCCTAAAGTTATAATTGTGGTCTCGTATCTTGTTGGTAACCAACCAGTGCCTATTTGGTATAAAGGCCCACTTAATGGAGGGAATAGCAACCTAGTCAAACTACCTAGGGGTAGTAAGAGAGTGGATTTTTTTGTTGTTGCAATAAACTAGTTGGAGATAACTAATAAAATTTTATTGTCTTGCTAAGCAAAATTCACATATTACCTGGAATTTTCAAGCCCTATATTAGAAATCAATTTTGTATGTCCAAAATTTCTAAAATCTTGGGTTGCCATGATATTAGGTACAAATATCAACAGTCAATACCTTAAGGCAAGACACTGAGGCATTTGAAGATACATATTAGTCCACATTGATTCAATGATACCAACTGACTATACATGCCTTATAACAGGTGAAAAATAAATTCAGTTAAAGTATAAAAGATATGCCTCTGCTTCCTCTAATTTAAAAATGTTTGAAAAATTGAAGCCAGAGGTTTCTAAACAAAATGTTGTGTGTATTTCACCTATTGTCTTCCTTTGGTGTAATGTATTTCATCTTTATTTTGTTGTTTTTTCAGCAGCCCTGATTCCCATCAAATTGGACAGCAGTGAAAAGTAAAACAAAACAAAACAAACAAAACAAAAAACCAACAAAACAATAAATATAAGGTATTGTTCAAGCATGATGAATTTTAAATAAATATTTTATTTATTCACTAAGAATTTCATACAATGTGTTTTGATCATGAACACAACTCATACTCATAATTCCTCCCAGATTCAACTTTATGCCCCCAATTTAATGACCTTTTTCTTAAATAATTAACTCATTGTTTTCATTTTGTTGGCAAAATATTTCTGGGCCATATACTGAATTTTTGAACCCTTAAGTGCACTCTGTCTAGGTTGGCCTTTCCTCTCCTTGACTCAAGCTAGAGTTTTTAGAAATTAAAATCTCAGTTGAGAAAATGTCCCCATCTCATTTCTTTTAAGCATACCTGTGGCCCATTTTCTTTTTCTTTTCCCTTTATTAATGTATCTATTCACTTTACATCCTGATCAATCCATTCCTCCTCTGTGTGCCATGCCTCACATAGTCCCTTCTCATCTTCCTCACTGCCCTTCATCTCTGAAAGAGTGAAGGCCCACATTTGGTATTCCTCTACGCTGGCACATTAAATCTATGCAGAGCTAGGCACATCCCCTCTATCTGAGGCATACCAGTAAGGGGAATGGATCCACAGACTGGCAACAGTTTTGAGGACAGCCTTTGTTCCAGTTGTTGGGGAACCCACATGAAGACTTAAACATATGTTGAGCACTGTTTGTGTTCCTTGGATGGTGCTTCAATTTCTAAGGGACCCAAAGGTTCTAAGTTAGTTGACTGTTGGTCTTCCTGGGGAATTCCTATTCCTTCTGAGACCCTCTATCCTTCCTTCAACTCTTCCATAAGATACCAGAAGTCCATCCAATATTTGGCTGTGGATCTCTGCATCTGTTTCAGTCAGCTGCTGGATGGAGCCTCTCAGATGACCATTTTGCTAGGTTCCTGTCTGCAAGCATAACAGGGTATAATTAATACTGTCAGGAATTGGTGTTTGCCATTGGGATGAGTCTCACATTCGGCCAGTTATTAGTTGGCCTTTTCCTCAGACTCTACTCCATCTTTATACTTAGATTTCCTGTGGACAGGACAAATTTGGAATTGAAAATTTTGTGGGAGGGTTGGTGCCCTTATCCCTACACTGGGAGTTCCTGCCGGGCTACAGAGGTGGCCGCTTTAGGATCTATGTCCACACTGCTACCAGTCTCTGCTAAAGTTAATCCCATAGACTCCTGGGAGCCTCCATCATTCCAGGTCTCCATACATCTTAGAGATGCCCCTACTACCACTCACACTACCATCAATTTACATTCATTCTTCTGTTTCTCTGACCCTCTCTCCTATGTCTCCCCATACTTGATCCTGAACCTCACCCTCTCTTATCCACCCCACTCCCTCTTCTACTCAGTTCCCTCCCTTCATTTACCTTCTATGACTATTCTATTCCCCCTTCTAAGTGAGATATAAGCATCCTCACTTGGACTTTCCAGTTTTGTTCAGTTTTTTGGGTCTGTGGAATATAGAATGAGTATCCTGTATTTTTTGGTTAATATCCACTTATAAGTGAGTATACATTATGCATGTTCTTTTGGGTCTGGGTTACCTTATTCTGGATGATACTTTCAAGTTCCATTCATTTGCCTGCAAAATCTATTATATCCTTGGTTTTAATAATTGAGTAGTATTCCATTGTAGAAATGAAGTATATTTTCTGTATCCATTATTCAATTGAGGGGCATCTGGGTTGTTTCCAGTTTCTCACTATTATGAATAAAGGTGCTATGACCATAGTAGAGCACATGTCCTAGGGGTATAGTGGAACAACTTTTGGGTATATGCCTAGGAGTGGTATAGCCAGGTGTTGATGGAAAACTATTCCCAATTTTTGAGGAGCCATAGATTGATTTCCACAGTGATTGTACAAGCTTGTACTCCCATCAGCAATGGAGGAGGATTTCCCTTGTTCCATAATCTTGCCTTCATGTGCTGCTCCTTGAGTTTTTCATCTTAGCCATTCTGACTGATATAAGTTGGGATCTCAGGGTCATTTTGATTTGCATTTTCCTGATGACTAGGGATGTTGAGCATTTCTTTAAGTGCTTCTCAGCCATTCAAGATTCCTGTGTTTAGAATTTTCTGATTAGCTTGGTATCAGATTTTTCTTAATTGAATGATTTGGTTTGTAGGTGTCTAACATCTTGAGTACTTTATATGTTTTGGATATTAGCCCTCTGTCAGATGTAGTGCTGGTAATGATTTTCTACCAATATGTAGGCTACTGTTTGTACTATTAACAATACCCTTTGCCTTTTAGAAGATTTGCAGTTTCATGTAATCGCATTTATTAATTGTCGATTTCAATGCCTGAGCCATTGGTGTTCTATTCGGGAAGTTGTCTCCCATACCAGTGAGTTCAAGGATATTTTCCACTTTCTCTTAGACTTAGTTATCTGATTTTATGTTGAGGTTTTTGATTCACTTAGACTTGAGTTTTCTACAGGGTGATAAATATGGGTCTATTCACATTCTTATACATAAAGGCATCCAATAGGACCAGCACCATTTGTTAAAGATACTTTCTTTTTCCCATTGTATGGTTTCATCTTCTTTGTCAAAAATCAAGTGTCCTTAGGTATGTGGGTTTATTTCTACAACATTGACTTGATTCTATTGATCAACCTGTCTGTTTTGTTGTTTTTGTTTAACTTTTTTTTTTTTTTTTACTATTGCTTTGTACTACAGCTTGAAATCAGAGATGACGATACCTCCAGATATTTTTTTTATTATACAGGATTGTTACAACTACACTGCCTTTTTTGTTTTCCTATATGAAGTTGGGAATTGTTCTTTCAAGATCTGTAAGGAATTGTCTTGAAATTTTGATGGGAATTGCACTGAGTCCAAAACTTACCTTTTCGTAAGGTTTCCATTTTTACTTTGTCAATCCTACCAATCCATAAGCATAAGAATTCCAAAGGTCCTGAGTTCAAATCCCAGCAACAACTTGGTGGCTCACAATCACCCTTAATGAGATCTGACACCCTCTTCTGGTGTGTCTGAAGATAGCTACAGTGTACTTATTCATGGCCAGGTGGTGGTGGTGCACACCTTTAATTCCAGCACTTGGGAGGCAGAGGCAGGTGGATTTCTGATTCAAGGACAGACTGGTCTACAGAGTGAGTTCCAAGGCAGTCAGGGCTACACAGAGAAACCCTGTCTCAAAAAACAAAAACAAAAACAAAAAGCAAAACAACAACAACAACAAAAAGATGTGCACCCTCATCAAGTTCCTCACTTCAGACACCAAGTTCTTGGGCTGGAGAGATGGTTTAGCAGTTAAGAGCACTGACTGCTCTTCCAAAGGTCCTGAGTTCAAGTCCCAGCAACCATATGGTGGCTCACAACCATCTGTAATGAGATCTGATGCCGTCTTCTAATTCTTTGGACAGGAGCGAGTAGGGCCAGAGAGAGAAGAAAAAAAAAATCTGGAGACAGCTACAGTGCACTTACATATAATAATAAATAAATAAATCTTTATTAAAAAAGGAATTCTTTCCAACTTCTGATATCTTCTTCAGTTTCTTTCTTCAGGGATATGAAGTTCTTGTCATACAGATTTTTCAGTTGCTTGGTTAGAGTTACACCATGATATGTTATATTATTTGTAGCTACTGTGAAGGCTGTTCTTTCCCTGATTTCTTTCTCATCGAGTTTATATTGACAGAGACAGCTCAATGTCCTGTTGCCCTTCCTGGGCAGGTAGTCCTGGGAGGAGTAAAAACAACTTAGTAAGCCAGAAGAAGTAGTAAGACAATAGAACTAGTTCTCCATGGGCTCTGCTTTAGTTTCTGCCTTCAGGTCTCCTTCAGTTTCTACCCTGACTTCCTTTTGAGTTGGACCATGATCAGGACATGACAAGTAACGTAAGTCCTTTCCTTCCACATTGCTTTTGGCTATAATATTTTATCACAGAAAAAGAAGAAACTAATGCACCCTTCGTGTATAGAATTTAATTGTGGTTTAATTAATCGAATCAGATTTCTTCTACTGTAATATTCTGATTATCATTTGTTTCTTTTTATTTTTTAAAAGGATTCTTTAACCATCAATTGTTTATAAGGCAATTGCACATATAAACTTATAGCTGTTGTGACAGCATGCACAAACTTATGTAAAATCAAGCCAGACTATATTCTGTTGCAGAAAATGGAGAAGAGGAGAGTACACGCAAACTCCCACCACTAGGTTCAGTACTGTTGGCAATTGTTTGCTGATAAGTGAGGGAGAAAAGCTTTTTTGGTTTGCTATGTTTTAAAGTCCCTAGTAAGTTGAATATATGTTAGTGGACCACCATACATCCAAGAACATTTTGGTGGTACAAATTCGTGTTTTTATTTTATTTTATTTTATTTTATTTTATTTTGGGGAGTCAGAAAATAGATTTGAATGGATATGAAATGGAGACATGGATCTGGAAATAGTTGAGGGAGTGGAGTGAATATAGTCAAGACACATTTCATGAAACACCACAAAAGCTATTTTTAATGTAACAATATATGGTCAGAATGTATTGTATGAGAGAAGAATCTATTTTCAACTTAAAAGAAAAAGAGAATACATGGAATGAATAAAAGCAGCAATAAAGAAAGCTTTTGAATTCTGAATTCCTGGAAAGTGTCGCGATCATAGCTCCTTATCAGACTCAACCTTGAATTTAGCATCTTTTAGGCTGCAAATATTCACCTCTTAAAACACAGCACCATTTTATCACACACTGAACAATCCCTTTATAGTTTTATTCAAAATAACAGATATTCAAGATTAGAATGAACTATTCAAAGGATTGGTTTATAAAATCCATTGATAGTGATATGTATGACACTTTGAGAATAACCTCAGGTAAAGGTTATTAAGGACTTTTATTTTTAAGCTAAGGAGTACAAATGTTAAGCATCATTCAGTTTTCTTTACTTAAGATAAAGAAACAGCACACAGGAGCGAAAAATACCAATTTGTCAATGATTTAAAAATATCAGATGGAGATGTGTATGAAGATATATATGCCTTTTCTGTTCTATGGATATCATCAAAACTTAATGAGTAGGAGGAAATTGAAATTGGACATTGTTGATCATGCTCCATGCAAGCATTTAAGGAAATGATATTGGGCAGAGAAGAAAAGGAAAGCGTGGGTAATGATATGAAAAATGCTTCACAATTTTAACAGTAGGCATAATCTCATTAAGAGACTAAATGGACCATTGTTGGCATAATATAAGTTTTCTTAGAAATAATCAATATGAAGTATGGACTGCAGAGATAAAATATAATAGCCATGTCCTGGATAATCTGGGAGCCATTCAAGAAGAGTGTCTTTATCTTGCTTTCTGGTAATTATTATGATGGTCCACACACTAAAATGAACTTGTTTCATTTGGCTTTAAAATGTACTGGATTGGGCTTGGGAGATAGCTCAGTGAGTTATACACTTGCTGCCCAAGCATGGTGACTTCAGATCTCTGATTCCCAGCATGCACACAGAAGCAGGTTGTGGGCCATAGAAGACTCATTGTGTCTGAGACAAGTAGGTTACTGTCCTGGCAATTTATCTGAAATGCCCTGTACCAAGTTCAGTGTCAGACTCTGTATAAAAGCTAAGGTAGAAAATCAGTTGTTGATGACATCTAATATCAATATCTAATATCTTTCATGTCTCTACATGAGTGATCACCTCCCCCAAACACACAGGCACACCAATTGTATTGAATTTTACTAATGAAAATATTGAAACTTATTGTTCAAATTATAATTTTAGGACTTATTTTGATCAAAATATTAAAAGTGTCTACTTATGCCTTTTTATAGTTATAGTTGTGAGTTAAAGGAAGATTCTTTGAAGACAAAACAGGTTGGATCACCTTAGAGGAGGGGCTAGGAAAATTGTAAGAGCCAGGGTAGTAGACATCTGGAGCGAAGACATGTGTAGAGACATGACAAGGCCATTACACACCTCAAGCCACAATGGCTGGAACTGAACTCAAAGACAGGAACAAGATTTGGCCAGCCCAATATCCTAGCTTGAATGGGGGAAGAATTCACAAAATTCTCTTCCTAGCTAAGCAGCTACTGGCAACTGATCCTGACTAGGAAAAAGGCAGCTATCTCCAGAGACCTCTTAGAGGATACCTGTGTTCTCATACCCATACACATAAAGCACATATAAACAGCACTTTGTGGCTTAAAAGAGACCCTGAAGAACTTGTGAGGAAAAAAATTGGAAAAGTGTGGGGACAAATTGGAGTGGGTAGATATGATGAAAATACATTGTATGCAGGTATGAAAATTTAAATGAATAAACATTATTTAAAAGTCCAATTGCAGTTTGAACCACTCAATAGCAGATCAAAAAATCTTAGTGGAGAAAACTCCATCACCAATATTCACAAAACACCATGGTGAAATACCTGTCTTTAAAAAATCAGCTCACTTTCAGAGAGATGATTGCCACATGCAGGTCCATGTTTGATGCCTCTAAATGTGGCTCCTCTTTTGTTTTTAAATCTGAAAGACATATTCTAGAGCAAAGGAAAGAATTCTCAGTTTTGACAATTGGTTTGGAGAATTTCAAGACTATTTTCAAGATGAAAGCAGAAAGCATCCCCTGAACCTGTGAACTGACTCTCTCTCTGGTCCCTGGTCTTCAATTTACTTTCCATTACTCTAGTTTATGTGCTGTAGCATGCCTTTCTGTTGGATTTTCTGTCTATTGAATAGCTATAATATTGGCTTTATTTCCTTTATCAACAATTATTTAGTTGTGATAGAAATGGCACTGTCCAGTTAGGGCCCTGAAGACATATAGCTTTTCATCAGCAGACTGGAAACAGAATCCCAACTTCAGGACTATTATCACCCTGCCATTTGATTTATGAGAGACTCCTATATCTCAAATTGACTATAAAATAGTGGGAATAAAATTCATGCTTGTTGAAATATTGATACCTATATTGAAGGGTGTATAATAAGAAATGAGTTTTATTTCTTTCATTTTTCACAAGAGCATTATGCAGCTTTTTTCCTTGTACATCCCTGCATCATCAAAATATCTTTTCAGTGAATTTTGAAGCTGTTTCAGTCAGTCATACAGGGCACTGTGTTTTAGCCTCTGAATTTGTGGGAAGATTTAGTTATTTATTGGTATAAATCTAACTCAAACTAATTTACATAAAAATTCCATTCATTTCATCTAGGAGAGCTTAATGTTAATATTTTAATTTTAGAAAGGACTGTTCTTTGATAGTCTAAAGTTAAAATTCATTCGGCTATCACATTTTTGTCCTAAAATTTGTAATGTTTTAAAGTTATACATATGGGTGCTTTTCTTGCATGTATGTCTACATACCATACATGTACAGTGTCCTCAAAGGACAGAAGAGGACGTTGGATCCTTTAGGATAGAGTTACAGACAGTTGTGAGCAACCATGGGTCCTGTAAATCATACTATGACTTCTGGAAGAGGATCAGGTGCTCTTAACCAATGAGCCATCTCTTCAACTCCAATCATCATATTCTTGTTAGTGGTATAGTATGCTATAATAAAATGTGTGCTAAATATGATTAATATGTTAGTACAATTTGTATTCTTAGAAATGTTCTCTTCTTATCCAAATGTTTTACCAAAGAATGTATATAAAATGACGTAATTTATTGTGTAGATTTAGGAGGAAAAATTCTGTTTTCCCCCTTCTGCTAACATAGTATCTCAGCAACTCACAGATAAGATCACGCAGCACTCAGTGTCAGGTCGTTGTATCACACACACATTTTATTATTTATTGCTTTGTATATACCCATGCTGGCATGTAAAACCACTTGCCTGAATCCATACAATAAATCCACATTTTAAAGTTTATGGCAACACAAACCTTTAATAGCTTATGTTTTTCATGAAAATGAAATTTCAAGTTGACCAAGGATATGTTTGTTTGGTTTGTTATAAATACTTTGTCACTGCCAAGGGAAAAGTAGTACAAAATATTTAGCTAGACTATTTTAATGTTATCATTCTATGAAAGAGTGTTTAAGAAGTTCATATTCTGAACTCAGGTTCAGATGATAGCAGCTCCATACTAACAAGGACACTTTATGACTTAGTTTATTTCCAGTTATCAAATGATTGATGGAACATATTTGGATACTTGGAGTAACCTCAACTCATTCTTCAGGAATATTGAACACTTCCTGTGTTGTCTTTCTTATTTCATTTACTTTTGGAGGAAGGGATACTATTCTCACTGTGTGCCACAGATCTGCCCTCAACTTGCATTCCTGCAGGTTCTGCAGGTCCTGGTGTCCTGTGATTAAAATTATAGGCTCTGGGTAATATTGTGGGATCTAGAGTTCCCAGGCAACATATTCTTCCGTGCTCAAATTATTTGTCTTTCTTTATGTGATATGGACTGGGCTAGCTAGTTTTTCTATCTCTTTGACCAAAGCTAGAGTCATCTGAAAGGAAGAAAACCTAGTTTAGAAAATGCTTCTATAATATATAACAGATGGGCATTTTCTTAGTGATTGATGAGAGAAAGTCTAGATGATTTTGCTAGTACCCATCCCTGGTCATATGGTCCTGGGTTCTATAGGAAAGCAGGCTGAGCTAACCATGATGAGCAAGCCAGTAAGCAGCACCCCTCCATGGCCTCTGCATCAGCTCCAGCCTCCTGGTTACAGGCCTTCTTGAGTTCTTGTCCTGACTTACTCCAATGATGAACCTTGATATGGAAATATAAGCCAAATACAGCCTGTTCTCCCCAGGTTGCTTTGGTTAATGTGTTTCATCACAGCAATAATAACCCAAACTAGAACATTACTGAGTCATCTCTGTCCTCAAAAATCTGTTCATTTTTGAATCATTTAGATTTGCATGCTTTTCTTCTGACTGAGTTAGAAAGCAAGCAACAATGCAGATTTAACAAAGAGATAATAGATATAAGAATGATACAGGGGCACTAATATGCACAAGATCAGAGGTGAGGAGGATACAACCTCTGTCCCAACACTGGGAATAACTGGGTCCAGCGGGACCAGGCACACAGGAATTCCCAGTGGCTCAGGTTCCTTCCAGTCTGTCTGGGCCAGCCAGTGCCCTGAGCAGACCTTCAATGCAAGCTCCACAGCCAGTCTCAAAACACTCAGAGGAAGCTCCACTCTCAGGTGCTCTAACAAGTCCAGGATCACAAGATCCTAGAATCACAGGACCACAGAGACAGCTTGACTCTGACAAGTTCTGACACAACCAGGATCATAGGAAGGACAGGCTCCAGTCAGATTTAACAAGGGCAGGTAGCACTAGAGATAACCATGTAGCAGGAGGCAAGCATAAGAAAATAACACAAACCAAGGTTACTTGGCATCATCAGAATGCAATACTCCCACCTTAGCAAGTCCTAGATACACCATCACACTGGAAAAGCAAGATTTAGATCTAACATCACTTCTCATGATGATGATACAGGACTTTAAGAAAGACATAAATAGCACTCTCAAAGAAATACAGGAGAACACAGGTAAACAGCTAAAAGCCCTTCAAGAGGAAACACAAAAATCCCTTAAAGAACTACAGAAAAACACACTCAAACCCGTGAAGGAAATGAGCAAAACCCATCCAGAATCTAAAAATGGAAATAGAAACAATAAAGAAATCAGAAAGTGAGACAACTCTAGAGATAGAAAAACTAGGAAAGAAATCAGGAGTTGTAGATGCAAGTATCACCAACAGAATACAAGAAATAGAAGAGAGAATCTCGGGGCAGAAGACACCATAAAAAATGTTGACACAATAGTCAAAGAAAATGCAAAAAGCAAAAATATCCTAACCCAGAACATCCAGAAAATCCAGGACGCAATGAGAAGAACAAACCTAAGGATAATAGGTATAGAAGAGAGTGAAGACTCCCAAGGTAATGGGCCAGTAAATATCTTCAACAAAATTATAGAAGAAAACATTCCTAACCTAAAGAAAGAGATGCCCGTGAACATACAAGAAGCCTATAGAGCTCCAAATAGACTGGACCAGAAAAGAAATTCCTCTAGTCACATAATAATAAAAACACCAAATGCAATAAACAAATAAAGAATTTTAAAAGCAGTAAGGAAAAAAGGTCAAGTAACATATAAAGGCAGGCCTATCAGAATTACACCAGACTTCTCACCAGAGACTATGAAAGCTAGAAGATCCTGGGCAGATATCATACAGACTGTAAAAAACACAAATGCCAGCCCAGGCAACTATACTATACCTAGCAAAACTCTCAATTACCATAGATGGAGAAAACAAGATATTCCATGACAAAACCAAATTTACACAATATATTTCCACAAATCCAGCCCTACAAAGGATAACAGATGGAAAACATCAACATAAGGAGTAAAACTACACCCTAGAAAAAGCAAGAAAATAATCTTTCAACAAATCCACACAAACCTAATTCTACCTCTTACAACAAAAACAACAGGAAGTAGCAATTACTTTTTCTTAATATATTAATATGAAAATTAATATTACCAACATAGCCTAATCTTGAAATCCAAAAAAATTAGGAATTAGAAATTTGTTGATTGTCATCCAATGGTCTCTCTCTAATTTGGTAATTGGACAAATAGTTCCAATATTGTATAATCCATATGTACTTTCAGCTTGTTCATGACAGTGTCTTGCTGTGTACAACATAAGGATCTTGAAATCTTCCTTCTCCTATCTCAGCCTCTCTATTAGTAGTCTTGTTTATTTCATGTTTTTACACTATACTATGGCTCTCAGAACAGCTTACATATTTCAAAAGTATTTATATAGCCAAAAGAAATGTAGAAAGTTAAATTGGGAAGGGGCTTATAAGAAAACAACAAAGAATGAGACTGAATGCTTTGCTTGACATTTGTAACTCTTGTATCAAGTTTGAAGAAGACTTTATAAGTTACTCTTTCTCTGAGATGAGTGCTTTCCCAAATTATCACAGCTAATGAACCAAATTCTTACCCTCAACCTAGTATCTGTGCCACTCTCCAAGCAGAACCATTGTTCATTGAAACAGTTGGTGAGTGACTTTATGGATAAACCATCTTAATACACACACCATTTCTTAAGTGAATGTAACCTGTTCTCTGTGGGCTGAGAATAAAGTCACTCACTCAAGTTGAATAGCTTTGACCATAGCAGGAAGTCTGTATCCAAATATCATGCCTAAAATTCATTCCTTGGCACAGCAGAACTGTCAAATCTCAGCTTAGCTCTGATGGAGGTAAAATCCTTTGGTGAAGTGAGGGTCATTGGAGTATAGCCTTATTACAATGAAATACAATGTCTAAAAACTGTTCTTATTTTAGGCTTGTACCACAGTAAGAGCCAAGATTTTAAACTCTACTAACTACAAAACAGACAAAAACACTTTATATATTTATGTTCATTTAAGAAAATACTAGTAGTGATGTATTATTTTGAAATGTACAGTTAATATGTTTGGAGTTATTTAAAATTTATATTGAGAAAAATGTATGTATTTTCAGTATTGCTATAGATAAGCTTCTGCATAAGACTGTTAAATTGATTGTTGTTTTATATCAAACATCTTTTATAATACTCATATTTATTGTTATAATATTTTATAAATTTTAAAGAATATGACACAAAATATATTGTAGGTATTGAAGGGGGGTCTCTGGGAGGGGTTGGGGTAAAAAAGGGAAACAAAAATGTGATGCAATTTTATTTACTTAAAATATGTTTTTAAATGTTAACAAATACAGATAAATTGATATCATGTAACTTTTCTCATCATAATGCAATAAAAGTTAAAAAGTAAATAAAATAAAAGAATGATACAGGCAAAGATGAAACTAATCCTCAGACCAGAAGAATAAAATATAAAGTCATTTTTTATTAGTGATAAAAGATAGAAACAAATGCCTCGTATTCTACTTTATGCATATTGGTTTGTTGTTTTCACTCTGGATTTCATGCTGACCTTGAATTCAGGATGCAATCCAGACTGGCTTTGAACTCACAGAAGAGATTCTGCCTTTGCCTCTAGAGTGCTGGGATGAGCATGCAGTACTGCATGCAGATATTTTGAAACTTTATAAATGTAATTTTAGATATGTGGGTATTAGCTTTTCAACTTTTAATATTTGTACTACAATCCATATGGCCACAAATATTTCATACCTAGTAAAGGATGGGAAGACAGACCTTCCTAGGAAAAGTAAATAGATTATAGTATTTAGAGAAATAAAGGGGAAACTAGAACGGTGGCTTAAGTAGGGAGGGAGATGGGAGATCATTGTAAAGAAGGGATTTTGGAGAGGAACAATTAACACTAAGATGTATTTCAGAAAAAAAATATGGAAAACTAATACTGAAGAAGCTTTCTAATATATATATATTATATATATACATACATATATATATACATATATATATACATATATACATACATATATATATACATACATATATATATATATATACATATATATATATGTATGTATATATATATATATATATATATATATATATATGAGATGAATATAAATGGAGTCACCAAACAATAGGAAAAACAATGTCATAATGAGAAATCTTATGCCACTTACTGAAACCTCCAGGGCCAGAAATAGGTAACATTTTTTGAGTACTTGGCCTAAGATTTCCATAGAAGCCCCAAACATTACCAACTTTTGCCAAGACTATTATTCTTTCAGTGATAAAACCTTAGAGTAAAGATCTATTGTCAAAGATAGTATGGAACACAGCGAAGTCAAGCTGGCTCCTAATTAGAAATTTCATTACTGCTGATTATTGTTGCTGGAAGGTACTCTGGATAGTACTCTATGCTAAACAAAGAGTCTTGCAGCCAAATGTGGTGACTCATATTTATTATACTCACATATATATTTAAAAGGCAGCATGTAGACTTAGATTTTTTTTAATCTGCTTTTAATAAGGGTTCTCAAATACTTCAATCCCCTTTCTAGACCACCATCCAACCATAAGAGAGAAAAGATGGTAAATAGAACAAGGGGATGTAGACCTGTTTAGAAGTAGATCCTTGGGTTGATTTCATTCTCTCTTTGTCAAGATACCAGCAATAAAGATGTTCCAGTAGAAACTGCCAGTCCTCTGCTGAATCGGCATGAGTCAGCAAGAGTGACCAGGATCAGCCAGGACACCAGGGAAAGTTCTCTGTTATGCCTCTCTCAACAAAGTGAAGATCAATAAAGAAGAAGACTCCAGACCAACAAAGTCTTGCAAAACCAGCTATACGCCTACTTATTCTCCCTCCAAACATCTTTCCACAGGTCTTGCTTCAGCAAAAAACCATGTGAGTCTGCATCACATGACATATCCAGAAACTTCAGTGCGATTATTGTGTTGATTTTAAGGCTGGCCTAGATTACATAATATGTTCCAGGAGAGCTTGGTCTATAGAAATAGATTCTATCAGCATACAAGAGATAAAGATTCACAGTAAACTTATAGCAATAGTCATTATAATTTCATTGCTCACAAAGTATCAGTCACAACAGGTTTCCATTCTAAATTAAGTGAGTAATCTTCTTTTCATATATCCTATTTATAATGACATCTTATTTTAATCTTTGAAAAATATTCTAGCCTTGCTGAAGTCATTGCCAGCTGATAGTTTATAGAAGCATTCTTCTTCTTGGAAGATGTGGTTTACTGCTGTGTTTCCCTTGCTCCAATAAATGGCTTTACCTTATGCCTACAGGAGAAGAGCTGTCTGAATTTAAGGGTTACAGAAAGAGTTGTAAACTGAGAGAAAGCCATGATCAGCTAAATAGGCAGGGAACTAGAGAGGAAGATGGACAGGATAGATAGGACCATATTTGGTTGTATATATATATATATGTATTTTATATATATATATACATATATATATAAAATTCCTAAAGTTAAAGAAAAATTTTAAATAGAAAATATAATGTAAGCCTTAAAATATTTGAAAATAATTTTTTCTTTAGAGGGCATACAAACTTCACAGAACAGTTTCCTTAGAAGTTAAATTATGCCCAATGCTGTGATAAACTTTTTAAAAAACAGCACTGAAATAAGACAAGCATTTCATTTAGATATTTTACAGTTTTGTTTTTCACATAGAATGTCTACACAAATTGCTCTATAATGGAAATATTTTGATATCTGAAAAAGCAAGCCAATAATGAGTCAACAGATTAATAGGAATTTTAATATATTTTTAAAAGCATAGCATCCAGCTTATTTTCTTTTATAGGTATTCATTGAATAAATGCATGAATTTTGCTAAGACTTTATTGAAGCAATAAACATACATATAATATATCTTTTAAAAAACTGTAAAAAATCAAATTAATCAGACAAACATAAAAATTCTGTTGCTGTAATATACTTATGATTATTAGAAATATTTCTAAAAAATGTAGTAACTGGATGGGTAAATTGGCACTAAGTGGTAACAAAGTAACTTTTGCTTCAAATAGTCTTTTAAAATGAATACTAAAATGTAGCTGTTTAGGAGATTTTTATGAAACTTTGTAAATTCTCATCTTCCTAATTAACTTAGAACTTGAATACAGTTCACCCTTTTTTAAAGATGAAAACTGTTCAAAATTGTAATATGATCTCCTCTCAAGAATATGTAAATATTTAAAATATGTTTCCTGGATTCTGTTTTTCGGTTCTCAGAATTAGGCAAGCCACCTTGATTCAGCCACCAAAGATCTCCCTGTGAAAGTCATGCTCTGCTCCCTTCTCTTTGTCCAATTATTTAAACTAGTCTTTGCTATTTGATTCCCCTTTTTATCCTCAGTATGCTTCTGCTGAGTCTCAAGGTGACTTGCTTCATTGAAGTCTATCTATTTTGTGCTGTGTGCTCTATGGTTCTGCTTCATCTGTATTTCAGGGTGCTAAATAATATTCATCTTCAGGTTTTGATTTTAATATGCAGGACTTCTGGAGTGAGTGTTCAGTGGAATACAAGGTAGTCTCCCTCTCTTGAGTTGCTTTTGAAAAAATCCAATGGCTCCAAGTGTCCTTTTTGAAGGTTTGAAGGCAGCCCTGCTTTTGCTCTTTAGCTTCTGATTTTAGGAAACCAATAAGAAATTTGGAGCTAACTCATGTTTACTGTGAGGTTTACAATATGCAAATTGGGACTTTTTTTTTAAGACTCATTCTTTGATAGTGGGGAAGATTTTTGGAATATCTAGGTTTTTCTGTATGACTTCTGCCATGTTATATCCCCAAATCAGTGTGCCTATCTGTAAGCAGATTATAACTATTACTCTATTAGATAAGGGTGTTATGATATACAGTAATTATTCACAAGTCATTCTACAAATTTGGAATAAGAAAATTTGTAAATGAAAACATTAATTAGAAGATGAAAATTAAGGAATATTTGCTGCATGTAATACTGTTTTAAGTATGACAAAAAATGTTGAAAAATATAGTTTCATTTTTAAATACTGAATGCTAGAAAGTAAGTTTGCCGGTGGTGGTGGCAAACGCCTTTAACCCCAACACTTGGGAGGCAGAGGCAGGCAGATTTCTGAGTTTGAGGCCAGCCTGGTCTACAGAGTGAGTTCCAGGACAGCCAGGGCTACACAGAGAAACCCTGTCTTGAAAAAAAAAAAAAAGAAGAAGAAGAAAGAAAGAAAGTAAGTTTGCAATGTTGGAGAGAAAATTTTTATTTCTATTTCTGTAAAGTTACATATAGACACACATACTTTATTAACTTTTTAAAATTTAATTAATTAATTTTATTCACTGCTCCCACCCTGGTCATCGCCTCCCACAATCCTTTTCATGTCTGTCTTCCCCTTCTCCTCTGAGCAGTTGGGGGCTCCACAACATTTCAAGTCTCTAAGAAGCTATCTGCTTCCTCTTCCACTGACGTCAACAAGGCAGCCCAGCTAGAATAACATATTGATCATACTATATATGTGTGAGGGTATTTTTAATTTTTGATTATACTTATTTAATGTGTGTGTGTGTGAGTGTGTGTGTTCACACGCGTGTTCGTGCATGCACATTAAACATTATCTGTTTTCCGTGTGGGGGTCAGAGGAAAACTTGTAGCAGTCAGTTCGGTACTACTGTGAGGGTCCTTGGAATTACATCTAGGTTGTTAGGAACAGTAAATAAGCACCTTTACCCATTGAGATATCTATAAACATATAAATATGTTTAAGTACCATTTTGGCACCAGTTAAGACTGACATTTTGGGGCATATTGTTATATTTTACTTGATTGACCCTACCATGTTGAATCTTATATAATGGAGAAATTTTATATTTATAGATGACTTATTTTTGAATAGGAGTAATAAATACAGGTGAATGGCTTGTGCTTTGTTGTCATCATTCTTTTGCAGTATGCTGTGATGTGATGCTATTTCCCAGGGTTCTGTAAGTAAATGTCTACTCACACCAGGTATGGAAACAATGACAGACCAAATATAGATACTGTAAAATTTAGTGAACCTTTTGGGGCCACTTACAGGAATATACGCAAGGGGCTACTTACAAAAGCAGAAATGTATCAAAGACAGTTGTATTGCCAAAAGCCCACTTCAGAATGAATAACATCTCATGAAGGCTAGACACCTACAGAACATAGCAAAAACTACAGACAGCTCAATTTGTTAGTGCATGTTTTTTCTATGTAGCTCATATTGTCTTGCGCATCTTCCAGACAGATTAGCTGCTCTTTGCTTCTTTTAATCAGCTTAGTTTAACTGACAGTAGTTCACTCAGTCATTACTTCTTGTGTATGTTTGGAGAGAGGGGACCCTAGTGAATCTTGTAAGTTTCAGGGACTTAGGAAGCCTTTGAGATGTTTATTTCCTAAGCTTTAAGAGCTTCCCTGCAAGAAGGAATGTTTTACCTTTCCTGCTGGTTCACTTCCCTCTTAATGACCACTCTTAAAATATCCTATTGTTGTGGCGAGAGGAGGAGGAAGCCGAG
>NW_022196903.1:39444781-39457862 GCF_008632895.1 Mastomys coucha
GAGATCTTCCTCAGTCAGCCTATCCTTTTAGAACTTGAAGCACCACTCAAGATATGTGGTGACATCCACAGGCAGTACTATGATTTGCTCCGTCTGTTTGAAAATGGTGGCTTCCCTCCAGAGAGCAACTATTTGTTTCTCGGCGACTATGTGGACAGGGGCAAACAGTCACTAGAGACGATCTGCCTCTTGCTGGCCTACAAAATCAAGTATCCGGAGAACTTTTTTCTTCTCAGAGGGAACCATGAGTGTGCCAGCATCAATAGAATCTATGGATTTTATGATGAATGCAAAAGAAGATACAACATTAAGCTGTGGAAAACGTTCACAGACTGTTTTAACTGCTTATCGATAGCAGCCATCGTGGACGAGAAGATATTCTGCTGTCATGGAGGTTTTTCACCAGATCTTCAATGTATGGAGCAGATTCGGCAAATTATGAGACCAAGTGATGTACCAGATCAAGGTCTTCTTTGTGATCTTTTGTGGTCTGACCCCGATAAGGATGTCTTAGGCTGGGATGAAAATGACAGAGGAGTGTCCTTCACATTTGATGCAGAAGTGGTTGCAAAATTTCTCCATAAGCATGATTTGGATCTTATATGTAGAGCCCATCAGGTGGTTGAAGATGGGTATGAGTTTTTTGCAAAGAGGCAGTTAGTCACTCTGTTTTCTGCACCCAACTACTGTGGTGAGTTTGACAATGCAGGTGCCATGATGAGTGTGGATGAGACACTCATGTGTTCCTTCCAGATTTTAAAGCCTGCAGAGAAAAAGAAGCCCAATGCCACAAGACCTGTCACACCGCCACGGGGTATGATCACAAAGCAAGCAAAGAAATAGATGTCACTTGACACTGCCTGGTTGGGACTTGTCACACATAGCATACATAACCTTCCTTTTTAAACTGTGATGTGCTGGTCAGCTTGCCCAGGTAGACCTGTCGGACCCTTCTCTATTTCAATTACTGCTGGCACTTGCTGGTTATAGCAGCTAGTGAAGCACTTCTTTCTCAAGAAGGCAGTTTATTTTATTTTGTTTTGTTTTGAACCTTGGTTCCCTTTGCGGACAACTCAGATGATGGTTGTTGAGCTGTACACCCTGGCAGTTTATCCTGTCTGAGGAGAAAGTGTACAATTGATTTTTTTTAATTTAGTATATATCATGAATAATGTAAATGCTTGTTTTCTTTAGGATATAAAGCGAGCCCTAGGGTGCGTGAGTCTGTACATGTCATTGTCATAAATGCATTCTGTTGATACAAACCACTGTGAACAAGTTTTTTTCCAGTTTGTTTGAAAGGGACTGCTTTACCTCATTGTCTTGTCATGTACACACTAGTGTCTGCAGCTGTGGCAGCAGGAGTAACCTGACGCCCGCCCTGCCCTGCCCAGACTGTCTGAAGCACACTCCCCCACTGCACACTTAATGACAATTAAAGCCACTCTTTTCCATGTCTGTGATTCTTTCCTAAAGCCAAAGTTTCTGTTGGACTGTTTTGGCACACCCTGGACATGAGGTGGCCAGTACATCGAGTCCGCGTGCACAGGCAGCCTCTGTGGGGACGTAGGAGCTACTTATTTTAACTAGCGATAGTGGTATAGTGCTGGGTAAGCTATTAATGATGGGACTTAATGACACTTTGTATAGTTCCCATATAGTCTATTCACTGCGTAATCTTTTTACAGTTGGATCAGGCCTGAACACGTCCATTTAGAAAGCTTCAAATTATAGAAACAACACTGTCCTATGCGAGTGACCGATAATGCTTTCTTTGGCTACATTCTTTATTCTGCGGTGACATTGAGGCTTATAAATCAAAAGGAGCTAACTTGCCATCCTCCGGTTTATACAGAACTCACAGTATCTATGACTTTTTTAAACTATGACCTGTTAAAATGAATCTGTTTCCACAGATGCCCTGTACAATGCCATGTGCTGAGAATGATTTCAGACTTATTAAATGCGAGCTTGTTAAAAAAAAAAATCCTATTGTTTTTACCTTGCACATGATTTTGGTGTTTTAATAAACTCCAATTCAAAATGGAAGATTTTAATCACAGAGGAAATTCCTATACAACATATCTTATCCCCTTTGATTACATTTTGACAGATTGGAATCTCATTTTAACTTGAAAAAAAATTCTACAACACAAAATAGTTTTAACTCAGTACCCATTTCTTTGATTAGAATAAGCTGTCTAGGGTTAACTTAAATTAGATTGTGGATATAAGGGTCATGCATTTGCATACTACAGTGAGGGTATTGAGTACTATTACAAAGTTGAGAATGACTGGTTTTCATCCAAGTAAACTACAATTAAAGCATTGATTAAAGCCAAATTCTGTCTGTCTCAGAACATGCTCTTTTTAAACCTTATCTATCATTCAACCTTTGGTTCTGTGGATGCCAACAATACTACCCCAAAATATGTTTATATCCAGAATTTAAAGTTATATTACTCATATCAATCGGTTAAATTCTGCTGTCAGAGCTGCTATATTACAATACCATAAATTTGGTGACCTAAAATAACAAAAATACTTTCTACAACAGTTATAGAAGCATGAGATTCGTGTAAGGTTTGGTTCATATTCCTTCCTATGGTGTGAGAAACTAGTCTGCTGTTGGTTGGTGTCATTTTAGGTAGTTTCTGGTGACCTTTGTAACTTTGTGTTCCATGACACTCTGCCATTCTATTTCCAACATTACATGGCCATTTCCTTATGCATTGTAACTCTGAATCCAAGTCTCCCTTTTGTAACACTACCTTTGTTACACAGAAGGAAAACTCTAGACCACCACTGATACATAGTACTAATAGAATTTCAAAAACTCTATTTGAAAATCACGTCAAATTCAAAGGTTATAGGCTGTCGTGGGCTTTAGAAAATCATTGTGTACAACATTGCACTCTAAATGTGTGTGCCAGTCTCCTTTGTTTCAGTAGAACTTTCCTTTCCCTATTTACAAAGTACGACTTGTCTCATGTCTCAGAAGTTCCTACTAATGTTTCACTGAGGCCAGGGAAGTATCATGCTCTGTACAATTGTACAATAATGTATGTAAATTGGTCTAAATGGCATAATGCTTCCAAACATTTTATATTGAATTTCAAATCACATACATATTTCCTAAAATTCATCAATTTGACATTGTGGTATCTAAAGAGGTGTAAGATTGATGTCTTCCTTTTTTGCCACTCACTGAATAAATGATCAAATGTTTTGGTATTATATTACTCACAGCAATCATTTGCAATAGACGGCATTGTTTGTGCTTCCTTTATGAGCATTTCTATATTCAACATGCCTAAGAAGAAGCACACTGGCTAAGATCTGAATATATTCCAAAGTGAGACAGCAGAGAAGATATGACAGTTTTAATGTGGAGATCCTGCCTCTTCCATTCACCAGTATCACCAAGAAATTAATCATTCCTGTGAGAATAGCATGAAAGCCAAACAAAGGAGCTTCAAGAAGAAATATTGAAGGTGGCAGGGCACTATTTCACCAATTCAAGTTATTCATGGGCAGTCTCTTTCCCATCTATCCATTTTTGAACTAAATTTGAAAGTGAGATGGGTGCTGTAAGAATGCATATTAATATGTATATTTGAATTGAAAAATGAAGTGAGGCATTCTCTGACAGAAAGAATTCTAATCCTTGTGATTAGTAGCAAATATTGACTGGCTTTGTCAATTAGGTGATACGGCTGACATTTTCCAAATTGAATAAGGTAAATCTGTGGGTCCATATTTGACAAACATATATACCAAAGCATGTGAAAGATTAAAGCATTTAAGCCAAAACATTTATTATCAAAGACATGTTGAAATGAACAATATTTCAATATCTGTACATCTCTGTGGCTTCACAGATTTAATCAGGATATGTCAAAATGAACGATTAACAGTATAATTAAGAGACATTTAGCCTTATTTACGTTTTCTATTTATGGGTATCTTTGCTATGTTTTATAATTTTGCTTTTATATTTTTTCTGGAAATAAAGTGAGTGAATACTTAAAAATTTTAGAATACTAATTCATTTGCAAATAAAGCAAACATTCATAAATTATGACTAATAAAATTACACTATAGGTATCTTTCCATATAAAACTTTTGAAAACTAGTTAACTTTAACTCTACACTAAAATCTGCAGTTTTTAAGGTGAGGAAAGGCTATACAGGCTCCTACTTAATAATATCTGAAAGTGCACAAACTATAGTGCAGCTGCTGTTTTATAGTGTTCCTGATTTTAAAATTGTCAACTTATTAGATAAATCTTGCTATGTAAGAGAGTCTATATTAATCAATATCAGTAAAATTATGGAGTGAAAGAATACAAGAAAATTATTGAAAATATTCTATTTTATGAATCTAAGAAATAATATTAAATAGTATTGCTTTATTAATTTGTTAATTAGTGTAGTGGTAGAATATATTTATAAAACATACACACTTGTGATATTTTGATTATAGTTCATGTATGACTCATACTCTACTCAATTCTTTTATTTTTATTTATTTATTTTATAGCAAGCACAATTTTTTATTAATTATATTTTTACACTCCATATTTTATCCCCCCCAGATCCACCCTCTGACTGTTCCACATCCCATACCTATTCTCCAATCACCTGTCTCCACGTGGATACCCCCACGTGGCATCTAAACCTGACCTCTAAACTCCCTGGGGCCTCCAGACTCTTGAGGGTTAGGTGCATCATCTCTGAATGAACCCAGACCCAAAAGCCGTCTACTATATTTGTGTTAGAGGCCTCATATCAGCTGGTGTATGTTGCCTGTTTGGTGGTCCAGAGCTTGAGAGTTCTCTGGGGTCTAGGTTAATTGAGACTGCTGGTCCTCCTACAGGATGGCCCTTTGCCTCAACTTCTTTCAGCCTTCCCTAATTCAACAACAGGGATCAGTGACTTCTGGCCATTGGTTGTGTGCAAATAACTGCATCTGATTCTTTCTGCTGGTGTTGGGTCTTTGGGAGGGCACTCATGATAGGCCCCTTTTTGTGAGTGCTCCATAGCTTCAGTAATAGTGTCAGGCCTTGGGACCTCCCCTTGAACTGAATCCCACTTTGGGCCTATCATTGGACCTTCTTTTCCTCAGGCTCCTCTCCATTTCCATCCCTATAATTCTTTCAGACAGGAAGAATTATGGGTCAGAGTTATGACTGTAAGATGGCAACCCAGTCCCTCACTTGATGTCTCATCTTCCTGCTGAAGATGGGTTCTATAAGTTCCCTCTCCCTACTGTCAGGCATTTCATCTAAGGTCACTCCCTTTGATTCCTGAGAGTCTCTCACCTCCCAGGTCTCTGGTGCATTCTGGAAGGTCCTCCCAACCTCCTATCTCCTAAGGTTTGTTTCTATTCTCTCAGCTAGCCATCAGGACTTCAGTCCTTTTCCCTCATCCAATAACTGATCAAGTTCCTTTCCCTGCAACTGACCCCTTCCACTTTCCCTCCCAGGTCCCTCTCTCCCTCCCCCATTTGTGATACCTTTATTCTCTCTCCCAAGTTGGACTGAGGCATTGTCTCCTGGGAACTTCAGCTTGTTGACCTTTCTGATTTCTGTGAACTGTGTCTTGGGTTTTCTGTACTGTTTTTCTTTTGTGTTGTTTTGTTTGTTTATTTGTTTGTTGGTTAATATCCACTTATTAGTGAGTACATACCATGCATGTCCTTTTGGTTCTGAGTTACCTCACTCAGGATGATATTTTCTAGTTCCATCCATTTGCCTGCAAAACTCAGGATATCTTTGTTCTTAATAGCAGAGTAGTATTCCATTATGTAAATTAATCACATTTTCTGTATCCACTCTTCTGTCATGGGACATCTGGGTTGTTTACAGCATCTGGTTATCACAAATGAGGTCGCTATGAACATAATGGAACATGTGCTCCTGTTGCATGGTGGGGCATCTTTTGGGTATATTCCCAAGAGCTGGGCCTTCAGGTTCGTCTATTTCCAATTTTCTGAGGAACATCCAGATTGATTTCCAGAGTGGTTGTACCTATTTTCAATCCCACCAGTAATGAGGAGTGTTCCTCTTTCTCCACATCCTCTCCAAAATGTGTGGTTACCTGAGGATTTTATCTTAGCCATTCTGATTGATGCAAGGTGGAATCTCGTGGTAGTGGTATTATTTCAATCTTCTTGTATTAGTTGGGCATTGTTTAGTGACCAACTATATGGTCGATTTTGGAGAAGGTACCATGAGGTACTGAGAAGAAGGTGTATTCTTTTGTTTTAGGGTGACATATTCTGTAGATATCTGTTAAGTCCATTTGGTTCATAATGTCTCTTAGTTTCACTGTGTCTCTAGTTTCTGTTTCAATGAGCTATCCATTGGTGAGAGTGGGTGTTGAAATCTCCCACTCTTACTGTGTTGAGTTCAATGTGTGTTTTGAGCTTTAGCAAAGCTTCTTATATGAATTTGGTTCTCTTCCATTTGAGGCATAGATGTTCAGTATTGATAATTTCTCTTGGTGGATTTTTCCTCTTGATGAATATGAAGTGTCCTTCTTCATCACCCTTGATAACTTTTGGTTGAAAGTCTGTTATTGAATATTAGGATGGCAACTCCTGCTTGTTTCCTGGGAACATTTGCTTGAAAGACCTTTTCCCATTCTTTTACTCTGAGATATTGCCTGGCTTTGTTCTTAAGGTATGTTCTTGTATGCAGCAAAATGCATACAAGAACACTGATCACTTTTTCCATATTCAGTCTGTTAGCTTATGTCTTTTTATAGGTGAGTTGAGTCCATTAATGTTGAGAAATATTAAAGAGAGAAGACTGTTGTTTCCTGCTGTGCTTGTTTTAGTAGGTAGCTTTATGTGCTTGTGGTTCTCTGCTTTTGGCTTGGTTGTGAAATGCTTAATATCTTGTCCTTTCTTTGGTGCAGGTACCTTCCTTGTGTTGGAGTTTTCCTTCCAGGATGCTCTGTTGGGCTGGGTTAGTAGATAGATACTGTTTGAATTTGGTTTTGTCCTGGAATATTGTGGTTTCTCCATCTATGTTTATTGAGAATTTTGCTGTGTATAGTAGCCTAGGCTGCACTTGTGTTCTCTTAGAATCTGCATGACCTCTGACAAGGCTCTTCTGGCTTTCATAAAAGAGACTTCTTTCTCTGTTGAGAAGTCTGGAGTAATTCTGTTAGTCTACCTTTTTATGTTACTTGGCCTTTTTCCCTTGCAGCTTTTAATATTCTTGGTCTGTGCATTTAGTGTTTTGATAATTTTGTGATTAGAAGATTTTCTTTTCTGGTCCCATTTATTTGGTGTTCTATAGGCTTTTTGTTCCTTTATAACCATCTCTTTCCTTAGGTTTGGGAAGTTTTCTTCTCTGATTTTGTTGAAGACATTTTCAGCCCCTTAGGGCTGGGATTCTTTTTCTCCTTTATTCCAATTATTCTTAGATTTGGTCTTTTCATTTTGTCTTGAATTTCCTGGATGCTTTGGTTAGTTTTTTATGTTTTGAATTTTCTTTGACAGTTATGTCAATCTCTTCTACTGAATCTTCTACACCTGAGATTTTCTCTTCTATATCTTGTATTATGTTGGTAATTCCTAAAATGTGCAATTCCTGACTCTTTCCTAGATTTTCCATTTCCAGGTTTGCCTCCATTTGTGTTTTCTTTATTGTTTCTTCTTCCACTTTTAGCTATTGGATGGCTTTATTCAATTCCTTCACCTCTTTACCTGTGTTTTCCTATATTTTTTCAGTGAGTTATTGATAGGCTCCTTAAAAGACTATTATTTTCATGAGATAGGGTTTTAGGACAGATTCCTGATTTTCACGTATTCAGGACTTGCAGTTGTAGGAGAACTGGGTTCTGATGATACCTGTAGGGCAGCAGTCTATTCAGGTAACTTAGGCTCAGTCCAGTAATTAGGCCTTAAACCCTGGAGCCCTAGTGGGCAGTTTCTGCCTGCAGGGGGTAGAAGGAGCTCTGCTATAACTCCTGAGTCTTTGGCTCTTGTTTCAGTCACAACCTCTCACAGCTGCCCCCACAGGAGATATGTGCTCTATCGGGCAGACAACACCCCAAGCTCCCAGCATTGTAGCTGGACCTTACCCCAAGTCACTGACCACAGCCAGGTATGGACTGGGCCATGCCCCATATGCTATAAGGGACAGTTGAACCCTTCCCCTCTCTTGCTCTTTGTCTTTTCTCTTGTTCTTTGTCTCCCCTCTTGCTTCTTTTCTTCCTCTCTTGTTCTCTTGCTGTCTTCCTTTTCTCTCTTGCTCTTTGTTCCTTCTCCTGCCCTCTTTCTTATTTTGCCTTCTTCCTCTTTTCTGCTCTTTGTTCTCTTCTCCTGCCTTCTTGCTCTCTTGCTTCCTTTCTTTCCTTTCTCTCTCTCTCTTTCTCTTTCTTTCTCTCTCTCTCTCTTTCTCTCTTTCTTCTCTCTCCATCTCTTCTTCTCTCCTTCCTCTCCTTTCCTTCTCTCTATTTAGCTAGCTGGTCTATTTTCTCTTTCTTATAATAAAATATCTCATTTATACATTGCCTGCTTTTTGACTAACGTGCCCCTCTACAGGCCTCAGAAACAGAGATAGAACTTCAGGCCTCAGCAAGAAACACAGCACAACAGATGCTCACATATTTTAGCTTCTGTTGTTATGGTCTTGCAGTTGCCTTTAGCCATCTGGATATCCCTGGTGTTTGTTGGTGTGGGTGACTGTCTAGAGTCTGCCTCTTTTGTCCCTGGGTTGCTTCAGGTCTCTAGGTAGGCCTGCATCCCTGGCTGTATCAGACCACCTGTGGGGGCTTCCAACTTGTGGATTTTTCACAGGGGCAGATAAGCCCTGTTTCCCTGGCTACAGTAGATCTCCTAGGAGACCTTGAGACTGGTGGGTCTCCAGTGGAACAATCAAGCTGTTGTCCAACTACCCTGTGTGCACCTGATCCTCAACTGCTCTGAGTGTAGAGGGTCCTCAACTGCTCAACTGCTCTGAGTGCTGCAGATCCTCAAATGGATCAGGATCTGGTATCTTCATGGGAACAGACCAACTAGGAGTCTGCCCCAGCAAGAAGGACCAGGTGGAAGGGGTGGAAGGGATGGAAGGGGAGTGGTATTCGGGTGGGTGGGGGATTTGGTTGGTGAAGGGGCCTAAGTCCAGCAGGCTCCCAGCAGCAGCAGCTCAGTGATAGCAGTGGAGAGGGGGTTCTTACCTAATGCTCTGAGTGCAGCAGGTCCTCTAGGATATTATCAGGTTATGGTGTCTTTACAGGAGCAGACAAACTAGGAGTCTGCCCCAGCAGCAAGGACTGGGCAGAAGGGGTGGAAGAGACAGAAAGGGCTCTACTCAATTCTTTTAAAATTGTCAATGGATAGCACACTGGATTTCTAACTACATGTTTCTTAACCATTAATTATGTAAATTTTAATTTTTAAAATGTTAAGTCAACAGCTACTAGTGTAAATAGATGTGACATACATACCCCAGATACCTCTATACTGTGAAACATATAATAAATAGTTAGAGTTGACTCAACTTGGTAAAATATGTACATGAAGATACCCATCATCAAATGAGTTTACATGTTAGAAATATCCTATTGATTTCTGCTCAATTGTCATATTAGAAAAATATACACATTTGGTCATTATAAATAGTGCTTCTTTGATTTCAATATTAACTAGGGTAATACATCCAATAAAATTAGGTTAAAACATTTGCCAGTCATACTTGAAGGAACTAACCTTGCTCAAGCAGGACATGTAGAAAACAAGAAAAAAGTATTCACAGCACTTTAGACATAGGAAGGTATTAAAATTTTTGTGAAATGTGGAAACCTTAAACTAAGAAGAGGATTGACTGCAGTCTCTACTGCAGAAATACAGATTTAAACAACATCAAAACTTAAACTCACACTTATCAGATTGGCAAACATCCAGAAGTTCAATATGCTCCATTGCAGAAGAAAGCAGACAGGCAGATTGTGGTTGCAGTAGAAAATAAAACTATCCCCTTGTGACACCATTTCGTATTCCCATCAAAATAAAAATTGCATTTACCCTTTGACCCAACAATCTCACTTCTAAGAATTTAGTCCAACTCCAGTGGTATTCTTTTATGGGTGAAATCACCACCTAGAAAACCTCTGGCTTACAACACAATTATTTATTGCTGGTTAATTGGGGGATTGTAGGTCAACTTGTATGTGTGATATCCTTTTTGTCCTGGGCCAATGCTTGCTCATACCTGCATTCTAGGGTATATAATATTATATCACAAAAGGAAAGGCAAGCTCAGGAAGCCAGAAGTTTCTACTCTGAGTTAAGGTATCATTAATGGTATATAAAAGATAACTATGTAGGATCAAAGGCATAAGGGCAGGGATGTATGCTCTGTCTCAGGAGAAGACACAGTTATAGGTGGGACTGAGCACATAATCTCAGGGAGGAAGCAAGGAGTCAGAATATGTGTCTTCTTCCCAGAAATGTTATAAAGTATAGAAATGTTATTATTATAGCATTGTTAGCAATATAAACAAATATTGATCTCATTTGAACATTTATGCCTTCTTTTCTCTCAGAACAATATTTGACAGAAGTGCTGTGTATGTATACAAGGCCTATTTTTGACATCACTGTGTATGAATTAGTTCAAGACACAAAGAGACATTTCTGTACTACTGATCTTACATATTTTAAACATAAAATTGTATTTCTAGTTCACCCATCCAATAGGTACTAACTTAGTGTCTGCTATAGCCAAGGCTGATTTCTGCTGATAAACTCTGTTGGATGAACTTAGTATTAGTCACTACTCACTTCCAGGTTTCAGTGTAATTCCCTCTCTGCTACTCTGTCCCAACATGTCAGTGAATGAGAACATAAAGTGGTCAGTGGAGTACAAGCAGGTATGTGCAGGATAAGACAGTCAGAATGGCTAAGATCAAAACCACAGCTGACAGTAGATACTTGCAAGGATATGGAGAAAAAGGAATACTCTTTCATTGCTGATGGAACTGCAAGCTGGTACAACCTTTCTGGAAATCAGTCTGGTAGTTCCTCAAAAAATTGGAAATAGTTCCTCCTGAGGGCCCAACTATACCGCTCCTGGCCATATACCCAAGAGATCCTTCAACATGTAGTAAGGACACATGCTCTACTATGTTCATAGCAGCCTTATTTATAATAACCAGACACCGGAAACAATCCAGATGTCCCTCAACTGACGAATGGATACAGAAAATGATGCACATTTACACAATGGAGTACTACTCCAATATTAAAAAAAAAAAATTCTTCCTGAAATTCTTAGGCAAATGGATGGAACTAGAAAATATCATCCTGAGTAAGGTAATCCAATCACAAGAGAACACACATGGTGTTTACTCACTGATCAGTGGATACTAGCCAAAAAGAAGTTTGGAATATCCACAATACAACTCACAGGCCATATGAAACCCAAGAAGAAAGAAGATCATACCAAAAGTCTGGATGCTATTGTCCTTCTCAGAATGGGAAAGAAAATAATCTCTGAAAGTAGAGGGAGAGAGAGATCTCAGAGGGAGAGAGTAGGGGGAGGGAAAAAGGGAGGCCAGTTCAGATAAGGGAGGAGAGATGGGGGAACACAGAGGATATTTGAAAAGAGATGTGTACCACTTTGGGAGGGGGATCTGGTAGTAGCCACTAGAAAGTCTCAGATGCCAGGAATCCAAGAGGTTCCAAGGACCCAACATGGAGGACATTAGTTGAAATACCCAAGAAAGGGGCGATAGAACCTGTGGAAACCATACCCAGTGGATAGGCATGGCCCTCGGTTGAAAAATGGGGCCACCCACCCATCTCAAAAATATTAATCCAGAATTCCTCCCGTCAAAAGGAAATGCAGGGACAAAGAGTGGAGTAGAAACTGAAGGAAAGTCCATACAGAGACTACCCCACCTAAGGATCCATCCCATCTACAGACTCCAAAACAGACACTATTGCTGATGCCAAGAAGCACTTGCTGACAGAAGCCTGGTATAGCTGTCCCCTGAGAGGCTCTAGCAGAGCCTGACCAATATAGATGTGGATGTAAGCAGCTAAAGATTACACTGAGCATGGGACCCCAATGGAAGAGTTAGGGCAATGACTGAAGGAGCTGAAGGGGTTTGCAGTCCTATAAGAACAATAATATCAAATAACCAGATTCCCTAAAGCTCCTAGGGACTAAACCACCAACCAAAGAGTATGCATTGGGGGGACTCATGGCCCCAGCTGTATATGTAGCAAAGGGTTGCCTTATTCAGCATCACTGGAGGGGAGCCCCTTTGTCCTGTGGAGGTTTGATGACCCAGGGTAGGAAAATGCTAGGGCACTGAGGCAGGAGTGGGTGGGTGGGTAGGAGAACACCCTCAAAGAGACAGGGGGCAGGGGATAGGAGGTTTGTGGAGGGGAAACTGGGAAGGGAGATAACATTTGAAATGTAAATAAATAAAATAACCAATAAAAATGGGAAGAGAGAGAGAGAGAGAGAGAGAGAGAGAGAGAGAGAGAGAGAGAGAGAGAGACTTCTCTTGAAGACTCCAAGGAACAGAAACATTGAAAGAGACTTTATGTTTAGAAAACAAGTAGGGTGGCTGATAGGTCTTTAGAAACGGAAACAGGAATGGTGCTTATTAAGGGTTATGACAAGTCAAGGATGATCACCCGAAGAGAAGGAACCTGTAGTTGTGGTTTGTCTCCTATTTGATTACATTACACAAGAACTATGGAGTACTATTCCAGCTCACAACCTGGAAGAGTCACAATAAACTGTTTTCAGTCCTTTCAGTAACTGGTTCACTTTACTGGTAATAAATTACTCACATTTTATGGTAATTATAAGAAGAGGGTTTAAGGACTCTGTGAGACACAATGCTAGTACTTATTCATATAATCACTGAAATCAAGTGATGTTTCCTGGGCTGGCTTCGAAGGATGATGACCTCAGTCTGGTGCTTGTGTCCTAGCATTCCATTAAATACAGCTAACACCTGCTGATAGAAAGTTTCTTTTTCTTTTTTTATTAGATATTTTTTGTTTTTATTAGATTTTTTTTTCATTTACAATATCTGCTCTCCA
>NW_022196903.1:39457872-39466542 GCF_008632895.1 Mastomys coucha
GAAAAAATAAGATAAAATAAAATAATAAAATAAAATAAAATAAAAAGACAAAACTAAAAACCTCCCCCTGCTCACCATTCCTCCCCCTCCTGCTTACTGGCCCTGCCATTCTCCTACACTGGGGCACAGAACCTTCACAGAAGTTTTAAAAGAAACAAATTCATCCACTATAGTATTTTTAACTTTTATCCAGGGAACACAGACAGTGATCTTTATAATCACTTCACATTTCAGGACTAGAATAAGTGTCTCCTAAGTACACAAAAAGGTTAAAGATAATAATTAGAGACTAGAAAACAACAACAAAAAAAAATAAAAGATTTTGAAGTCAAGTTAATGACATTGACACACTTTCTGTTCAAGCTCATATGGTATTGTTTGCTTAATATATTTCTTTTAGAGCTTTAAAGGATTTCATAATTTATGCTTTTGCTAATTCTTTTGTTTCTCAGTAAATACAGTTTTTGACTATACTAGACTCCTTTGGGATGAATAGTAAATATTTGAAACTCATTTGGAATATATATTCCAATGAATATTAGCTCTTGTGACATCTAGAAACTCTACAATTTATAGTTTTCTTATGTAAATAGCAAATGACAATAATATTTGTGCTACCCTTCATATAACATCTGTTGACATCAAATATGAACCAACTTGCTGGCTTGGTGACTGAATGTGCTTGCTCCTAAGTTTCACAACCTAAGTTAGATTTGGGGTACCACTTGGTGGAAGCAGAAAACTGACTCCTGAAAGCTATCCTGACCTGCACACAGTAGCACATGCATGTCTGCACACACACACACACACACACACACACACACACACACACACACAAGCACACAGACACATACATACTCATGCACGTACACCTACATACACATACTCTCACATATCTGCCACATACTCACAGATACATACCCACATACTTCTTGCACACACTCATACACATTTTTACTCTCACACATACTCTTGCATAGTCATACTCTTTTACATACCTCCACAGGCACAAGTAGACACTCTCATACATAGACACTCAGATATATGTTAGCATATGGTCACACAAGCACACAGTCACAGACACATTCACACATTCTCATATACACTCTTGAGCAGCAAAAAAATATTTCTTAAAAAATATAAAGCATGCATAAAATTAAATGCTTGCTTGAAAGATAGCTTCACTCTCAGTCTCTATCATATTTCTTTGCTTTTTAAGAGTGATATAAAGTTTTGCCTAAGGTTATGGCACTAACACAAGGAAATACCTATGTCCGAA
The DNA here is from genome assembly GCF_008632895.1 of Mastomys coucha. Classification (NCBI taxonomy): domain Eukaryota; kingdom Metazoa; phylum Chordata; class Mammalia; order Rodentia; family Muridae; genus Mastomys; species Mastomys coucha. The sequence continues at coordinate 39,459,152 of NW_022196903.1, forward strand.
CTCACAAAATTGTATATTATATTGGTTTTATAAAATAAAGCTCAATAATATGGGGAATTTTATGATGTTTTAAATACATGTTCTATATACATAAATATAATGATTATAGGTGATTTGTCAGTATTTTATATCATTTTATTGAACTTTTATTAATACATGTTTTGTGTTTACTTGAGATTATATCAAGAACAAAACAGTTTACCATGATTATTGTAATGAAATAAACATGATATGTCATACTTATTTTATGATAAGAGTAGCTGAAATTTGGTATTTGACAAAACCTCTAGTACAGTCAGTTTTATTGTTGTTGGTTCACATGTTCTTGGGGCCTCTGGATATATTCACCCTCTATATTTGTTACTTTACACCCTTGGTTTCATGATTTTATCCATCAGCACCTAATAACAGTTCTGTTCAGTATCATATTATCTTTTGTTGATACCTAGATTGATTAGAAATATTAAGTTTACTACAAAAGAGTTGAGGAAGAAACTGTATGATTTATAATGTACATGGTAAATATTAAACTTATTGTTCAAATTATTGTAAAGTCTTGAAAATTTTGCCCCATACATTTAATTTACAAATAAGAGAAAATATCTTTTCAAAATGACAGTATGACAAATATCTGCCAATTTTGGATGCCAACATATATTTATGTCATGTAGCATGTCATGCAGGACATCAAATGTTTTCTCCTCTTCCTGCCCTCAATTTCTAATACTGTTTCATTTAAATTATTCTATAACAATATTTCATCACATAGATATGGCCAAAGAATATGAGATGCTCACTGAGTACAATTTAAATAAATTTAATTTTAGAAATTCCAGAATTTGTATCACTATTTGATGATATGTTTAATAGTTTGGCTTTTTATTGTATTTTTGTCTCATACATGTTCAACTGTGTGTACTCCCTGCTCCAACTTTTCCCAATGCTATCCTTACTTTGTCTTTGATTCATGACTTCCTTTTCTTTAAGTATGATTTTGTGTGTGTCTCTGTGTGTGCGTGTGCGTGTGTGTGTGTGTGTAAATGCAGCCTAATGAGTATATTTAGTGTTGTTACTAAGAACATGTTATGGTAGACCACTTGACAATGAAGAACCTAGCAGAATGCTGATCTTTGGATAAGACTGATTCTTCTTGTCTCAACTACTATTATTTGCCTGTAGATCAACATTCAATGAAATGTAAATAAACTCTTTTTTAAAGTAATTGTGTCATTTTTTAGAATGAAATAAAAACATTGTTGATAGATTCTCATTGATAATTTGACCACCAAATTAATGAAGTGATGATAGATGTTTTCTTGTTTTATTTCTGATGTTCTGATATTACTAAGAGACATCCACTTACTCAGAGGAAATTTACAAGTTCAACATTCAAAAGACCTTCCAGTGAATCAGGATGCTTCTTGGGCATCACCTATGCCTTAACTATATGTACTCATTTAATATCTCAGCAAAGCACATTCAAGTCCCATATTGCAAAAGGACCAATCTTCAGTCAGCAGAATGACCTATAGAGCAGGGATATTAAGCCTCATGTGGTGAAACAGAGACACCATTTGCAATTTGTATGCCTAAATCAGTTTTAGTCTGATTATAGTCTCTTTATATATTGTGAGTTTTCTAGTTGATTTGTTAATTTATGGAATTCCTCAATACACAAACAGCTGAGTGACAGCAACCATATCATCATTTTTATTGATTTGATGACGTTTTATTTCAGATAAGTACACATCAATTGTTTCTACCATGCCAAGTGTACAGCTCTGAAAACATACACACACACACAAATACACACACATAAATGTAGCATTATATGGGCCGAGTAAGTCATATTTAGCAACAGAATAACACAACCACCTACATATATGAGTGTGTGTTGTATATGTGGTATATGTGTGTGTGTGTATTTGTGCACAATAATTAGTAAAACAAAAGAATTCATGAATTTGAAGGAGCCTGTTTGGGGTACATGAAATGGTTTGGAGGGATGAAGTTTAAGGGGAACTTTTGTAATCAAATTATAATCTGAAAAATAAATAAAACCAAAATTTTTGACAAAGATAATTTTAGCCTCATGCTTTATCATATGATATTTACAGTAAATATAAATAGTAAATATCTAACGAGTTTCTTAGTAGTATAAAAGTATTATTTTTTCCTTTAGATATATTCATTAATGAAAAATCATTTCAAGAACTAGAGTGTACATTTTTATGTCATGTTTCTGGAAATTTAGGTTGATGTTTAGTAGAAGAGAGTTTTTCTGCCATAACTGTAACAAAGTTTTTGTTTCTTTGTTGTTGTTGTTGTTGTTGTTGTTTTGTTTTGTTTTTTGTTTTTTTCTGCATCTAAAAACTTGGGGCTGAAGCTAAAACTCAGAGGTGGGAGGGATACTCACTACAACTTACGACTCTAGAAGCAATATTTAAAACTCCCTTTCCTTCTTTCAAATAAATGAACTAAACTAAAACATGAAAACATTTAAAACATAAGCAAATGTAATTACAATTGCTTCTCATTTGTGACCTTTTCAAATGTGATTAATAATTCAGTCTGCTAGCTCTCAAAAGTCTTGCTTTGGTGCTTACTTCGGCAGCACATATACTAAAAACCTTGCTTTGTAGTTTCTCTTTCTTACTCTTGGGAGCTGTGTAACAGCTCTCAGGTGATTTTGAAAGTGGATGTGGTAAGGTACAGAATTCTGTAGAGTCCAGTATCACACTGGGTTCAAAATCCACCTATCTCAGAAAAAAATATGGACTTCTGGCTCAACTTTAACTGACATCATGGTATAAGATATGCGGATCTCAACTGTGCAGTGAAGTTTGATACAATTGCATAGGTCATAAATTCATAGACATCTCCTATATATGCTCTGTTCCTGTGAAAATTCCCAGAAATAAGTAATGGCAGCCGGGCCATATGACTAAGAGGACAGTTGAAGCCTTTTTTATCTTCCCATGGCATATATGGGGTTAGAATCTATTTTTAAAGGTGTAGTTAACATTTACATTTCATACAAGTTTTTTCCATTGTATCCTTTTCTCTAGATGACCCCTAAAGAGAGTTATCTTAGTTACATCAAGAGCGATTTTCACTTGAGCAGTCATTTTCTGAAGGATAGTTCATTCAGAATAGTCTTTGAAATATCATCTTTCATCTGCTCTCTAAACCTATTGAAAATGCCTGCTCAGTACCTGAATCGTTTTCGCTGTTGAAATATATCATTTTCCATTACTCAGATGTTCTGAAGATTCATAAAGTGGCAATCATAATTTATTGAAATTTCTTCCTACCAGTCAGAAATGAATAAAACTATAGAGTGTATCCAGGAGGAGACAGGAAAGAAAAATGAATGATGAACAGAAGAACCTGTGGTCTTGAAATAGTGCAGTGCGTTTCTTGTCTCTAATCTTAATTGCAGCAGCTTTTCATGATCCTGCTGTTTATGTTTAGCTCATGAAAGACATCTCAAAACCCACAATACACAGAGTTCTCTAGTATGCTTGTCCTCTTACCTTCACTAACAATTGCTCAGCATCGATCTAACAATTGAGCCTCATTGTAATATGTTATATATGTCCTGGCTTCTGCCGCAATTTTACATACAAATGGATAGAGGCAGAATCTTGACCCATTCAAGAGAAGTGAGGCTCTGGTCCTTAACTATCTCTTAAAGGTTTTAGTTCCTAGGAAGTATCAAACCTGAGTTATGTAGGGAACCATTAAGAGTCTGTAAAACTTCCCTTTGCTTAATATTGGTGAACATACTTTGTAAGGAGGGAGCAGTTGGCTTAAGATTTGTTTGGACAGGAATGATTCCTTTACCTCATTTTATTCTCTTTTTTTTTCCTTGTGGCGATTCTTTATTCCTTTATCCCATGATTGCTGCTTTATTGGATTGCTAACTCCGTTTCTTACTCCTCCTTTGTCTTCTTTGTCTTTGTCCTCTTGATTATCCTCCTCTGCTTTTTCCTCTCCTCCTTTCTCCTCTTCCATGTCCTCTTTATTTCTCTTTTCTTTCTCTATTTATAAAATATTTCCTTAAAAGAATTATATCAGAATAATTTTCCAAATGTTAATGTTTGCCTCACAGTACATTTGACATCAGCATTTTGTTGTTGTTGTGGTTGTTGTTGTTTTTGTTTTGTTTTGTTTTTTCGAGACAGGGTTTCTCTGTGTAGCGCTGGCTGTCCTGGAACTCACTCTGTAGACCAGGCTGGCTTTGAACTCAGAAATCCGCCTGCCTCTGCCTCCCAAGTGCTGGGATTAAAGGCGTGTGCCATCACCGCCCGGCTGACATCAGAATTTTTATTCACTATGTTTGCCTATTGTTTTATAGTAAATGATCTATATGTTGAATAATTCTGTTCTGAAACTTCATATCATTTTAATTTTATTCATCGGGATTTTCTACTTTATATAGAAACAGTTATTCCTCTTTCAGATTATTTCAAATTGCAAAATGAGATCTGGTTTGATTATGACTCAAATTGGAGCATGGGATGAGTTCTTGGAATGTTATGTTTTAAGACTAATGAATTTTTTCTTTAATATTTTTGTTTAAAGTTAGGTAGAGTTAACTAACTAAAGTTAGGTTAACATTATCTAGGGCTAAAGTTAACTAGGGCTTTTCATTAGTCTTTAACTTCAAGACCTAGTATTTCTTTTCCAGGTATTAATTTGAGGGAAAAATCTATTGACAAGATATTGCTTATTGTCTATTAATTAGAGCTTTTCTATTTCATATACTTTAATTTCAAGTATTGTCCTATACTCAGTTTTGTGTATAACATCACTAAAAGAAGAAGTGGTCATGAATTTGAGGGTTAATTAGAGACAAACAGGATTTGATTGGAGGGGATAGACTGTTGTACAAACAATGGTCTAACAAGAAATTCTCAAAAATTTTAAAAATTAGAAAAACAAAAGAATATGTATTTGTTGTACTTTGAAAAAACCCTATCTTTTAACCATAACTGGTGATATCAAATGATGCTTGGTTTTCTTTCTTTCTTTCTTTCTTTTCTTTCTTTTCTTTCTTTTCTTTCTTTTTTTTTTGTTTTGTTTTTTAGAGATAGTGTTTCTCTGTGTAACCCTGTCTGTCCTGCAACTCACTCTGTAAACCAGGCTGAACTTGAATTTAGAAATTTGCCTGCCTCTGCCTCCCAAGTGCTGGGATTAAAGGCTTGCACCACCACTACCCTGCTTATTTAATTTTTATTGACTTATTTAAAGAGATTGAACAGTAGTTTATGAACCACATAGCATTAGGCTGAAGCAGTTGGACTATGTACTGCAGACAAAATAGGGAAGCATTGAATGTTTCCAGAAACAAGACCAAGTATTTCATTAGTTAACAGAGAAGGAGACACATTGAAGTTCTTAGTAGATTTGGTTGCCATATCTGATTTCTTAACTTCTTCTCAGATTGGTTTGTGGTTTGAGTGTGTGGAGATGTTGTAGAAGACTAACATGACCTCAGCCTCGTAGGCTTGCAGTGGAGATTTTAAATTGTCTTTAGCTGGCCATTGCAAGTGACACTTGTTAGGAGAGGGACAGTAGGCTTTTTTTTTTTGAGGATATGGTCCCTGAGAGGCTATCCATCTTCCAGATAATGACCTGACACCCATGCATGTACTGACAGCACTAAGTGGGCTTATTTGGTTTAAAATAGAAAGAGAAAAAAAATGGAATACTGGTGGAGAAGGAAAAGGGAAGGAACTGGAGGGGAGAAAAAGGGTGGGAGTTGATCAACAGACAGTATATGTGTGTGTTAATGAAAGAGTTAAATTTGAGACTTGTGCTGGCTAATGAGAAGATTATAGAAAAACACAGGGGTCCAGGCCTGTGAATACAAACCAAAGCAGAGGCAAGCAGGCTGTTAGATATCCCAGAGACTGACAGGTCAGGAAGACATAAGCTATAAAGATAGAGAAAGCATGCAAGGACATGTCTGGGCAGACACTGAGTAGTGGGCCATCTGGTCCTCTTAGATATAGTTGAAGGTCAGCTAGAAACCCCCGAATAGCACCTCCCTAACACCAACATTAGGAATTTTCCACTCTGTTCTACATGTACTAGTTGATATTTGAACTAGCCAATCATGTATAGCTACACTGATTCCTTTGTTCCCCCAGACCTTTTTCCTATATAAATCCCTAACCCCTGAACCTCGAGGTCGATTCCTTGTCTCCTGTGTCAGATTGGGGGTCGGCCCGAAGAGCTCTGATTAAACTGCCTCTTGTGATTACATCAAAATGGTCTCTTGTGATTCTTTGGGTGCACGTCCTCCTGAGATTTGAGTGGGGGTCTCCCCACAGAGGTCTTTCATTAGACTCTCAAACAACAATAATAAGTTAGTTTCTGTTCACTGAATTCTATTATCTTCCTCAAGGGTGTCCCTTCTCTATGCCTAATTTCTAACACATTAACTAACCCCAATTGTATTATGCTTATTGATTTCTTCTCTCTATTTCATACTTCATGTACCATTTGTGGACCATTGAATAAGAGTTGAATTGCATGCATAACAATGGTGCCTTGGTTAAATTGTGACCTTTGAACTGTCTTAGTTTAAGTATAGGCTGTCATGTAAAGATAATAAGAATTTTTGCATGTAGACTTTCTCAGACTGCTTGCGCATGTGTAAGTGATACATGATCCTACTTTCAGATGGAGCATGAACATCACTCTTGGGAGCTCTGACACAGCAGGGTGTTCTGTGAGGAGGTCAGCTTTGCCCTAGGTGTGCAGGTTGAAAGCAGCTACTGTATTGGGAGAACCTAAGCTGAGAAAAAAAAAAAAGCTGAGGCTTCACCTTGTGCTGAAACAGTCCTTCCTAACTGGCCATATTCTTTGTAGGCAATGTCTCATTCTTTAAACAAAGAAAAGTCAATTTTTGTTTTTGTCCAAAATTGAACACAATCCATATCATGACTCTGACTGAGGAAGCAATGTATTGAAAATCAAGTTTCCATTGTGAGGATCAGAGGTAAGCAGAAACCAACATCTGTCCCAACACTGGGAGTAACTGGGACAAGCAGGACCAGGCACACAGGAACTCTGCCAGCCCAGTGACTCGGGTACCTTCCCATCTGTCTGGGCTGGGGTCCAGAGCAGACCTTGGACACAAGCTTTGCAGCCAGTCCCACAAAACACAGAGAAAGCCACACTCCCAGGTGATCTAACAAGCCCAGAATCCCAGGATCCAAGAACCACAGGATCACAGAAACAGCTTGACTCTGAGCAGTTCTGACACAACCAGGATCACAGGAAAGACAGATTCCAGTACGATTTAACAAAGGCAGGTAGCACTAGAGTTAACCAGATGCTGGGGGGGGGGCAAGCATAAGAAAATAAACAACACAAAC
>NW_022196903.1:39467438-39479117 GCF_008632895.1 Mastomys coucha
AAGGATAACAGATGGAAAACATCAACATAAGGAGCAAAACTACACCCTAGAAGAAGCAAGAAGATAATATTTCAAGAAATCCACACAAACGTAATCCCACCTCTTACAACAAAAACAACAGGAAGTGACAATTCTTTTTTCTTAATATATTCATTTGAAAATTAATATTACTAACATATCCTAATCAATTGAAACCCAATAATATGAGGAATTGGAAATTTGTTGATTGTCATCCAACGATCTTTCTATTTTGGTAATTGGAGAAATAAGTCTAACATTGTACAACCTATATACACTGTCAGCTTGTTTGTTTGTGACAGTGTCTTGCTGTGTACAACATAAGGGTCTTAAAATCTTGCTTCTCCTATCTCAGCCTCTCTATTAGTAGTATTTTTTATTTCATGTTTTTACACTATACTATGGTTTTCAGAACAGCTTATATTTTTCAAAAGTATTTATATATCCAAAAGAAACATATACGTTTAACTAGGGAGGTGGCTTGTAAGAGAACAACAAAGTGAGACTGAATGCTTTGCTTGACATTTGTAACTCTTGTATCAAGTTTGAAGAAGAGGAATTTATAAGTTACTCATTCTCTAAGATGAATTCTTTTCCAAATTATCACATATAATGAACCAAATTCTTACACTCACCGAATGTCTGTGCCACCCTCCAAGCAGAACCATTGTTCATTGAAACAGTTGGCGAATGACTTTATGGATAAACCATCTTAATACCTACACCATTTCTTAAATGAATGTAACCTGTCCTCTCTGGGCTGAGAATGAAGTCACTCACTCAAGTCAAATAGCTTTGACCATAGAAGGAAGTCTGTATCCAAAAATCAAGCCTACAATTCATTTCTTGGTGCAGCAGAAGTATCAACTCTCAGCTTAGCTACTATGGAGGTAAAATCCTTTGGTGATGTGAGGGTCATTGAAATACAGCCTTATTATAATGAAACCCAATGTCTAAAAATTGTTCTTATTTTGGGCTTGTACCGCAGTAAGAGCCAAGATTTTAAACTCTACTAAATACAAAACAAACAAACAAACAAACAAACAAACAAATGGAGTTTCCATTTCTAGAGTGTCTAAAATTTACAATTCCATTTTTAGATCTACTTTAGTTATTTTTAAACAACATCATGCTTATAACATCTAAACTTTGAAAAATTAAGTACAGGGATGCATATTTGAGCACATGTATTCAGTGCTCTTGCATTTATTCTGATTATTGAATTCTCCAGAGTTTTTCTCATATATGATGAAGATGTTGAGTTTTCCTGTACTGTCACCTGCAGCTATTTCCTCTATAAATCCAATTCATTCAATTAATGCAATATACATTTTAGAATTCATTTGATTATTAGGAATATGTATGCATACATATAACACTACTAGATTGTTATTATTTTTTAAAGATTTATCTATTTATTAATTTTATTTATATGAGCACACAATAGCTGTCTTTAGACACACCAGAAGAGGGCATCAGATCCTGTTACAAATAGTTGTGACCCGCCATGTGGTTGCTGGGAATTGAACTCAGGAATTTTGTAAGAGCAATCAATGCTCTTAACTGCTGAGCCATCTCTCCAGGCCTAGATGTTTATCTTTGAATTACATGTATTAGCAATACTCTGAGCCTGTTATAACTTCATATATGTCCTCAGATGTTTTTCTTCCGTTATTGCTACATGCTCTATCATTCCAATCCAAATGAGGAAAGGATACTTCTCCATTTTTTACTTACATTTTCTATTCGAAATTTACAAATTATAAAATTTTGCAAATATAATTCTTCAAAATTAAATGAACATAAATCAGGAAATGGCAGCATCACATAATAGACCTAACCCTTTTATAGTAAAGCATAATAGAATATATTTATTTGGAATGATTTCTTTACATTCTTTCATGGTAGACATTAGGGTTTTAGATCTGTGTTTTGCTATTATATAACACCATGGTAAAGAGTTTGTGTTTATTTCCTTAAAAAGAGCTCCATGTGTAGTTGTGAAGTGAAATATAAATAGATTGAGTCTTCTTGCTGGCTAACTTATATTCAACTAGCTGTGTTACACAGAAGAGGACAGTTTGCTTAGGGATGGTAGTGCCCACAATGGTCAGTGGCCTCCAACATAAATTAAAATCATTACAATTCCTTCCCCCAGGATATGATCAGATCAGTCTGATATAGGTAATTACTCCTCTGAAACTCAGCCCTTAGATCACTTGGACTGTGTTGACTGTTAAAGCTAAACTGGTCCTTTTGTGGATCAATGAGTGGTGATACTATTTATCTACAACTTTCTTAGTACTATTAAATATGTATTATTTCAAATTCAAATGGTACTAAATTATTCTTAAATCTCATTTCATTGCAGTCAAATATGTCAGTGTTTTATATGCTTATTGGCTGTTTTTAGGAGACAGATGTGACTGTCTCAATTCTTATGAGTTTCCTCCCCCTGACCCTGATTTTCCTCTACATTCATCTCAAGTTTCTTTATTTTTTTCTAAGTCCTACTTTTCATTCCATCTTTTCTTTCTTCTTTGGGTTCTCACTTAATACAATTCCATTTGCTTTTCTTTTTTTTTAAATTTTGTTTAATCATACTTTTTTTTACACTCCAGATTTTATCACCCTCCTGAGGCACACTCTAACTGCTGTGCCACATCCCATACCTCCTGATTCCTATCTCCATGAGGATGTTCCCACCCCCACCTCCCACCCCATCAGAACTCCCTATTCCCTGGGGCCTCTACCTCTTTAGGGTTAGGAGCATCTTCTCTGACTGAGCTCAGACCAAGCAGTCCTCTGCTGTGTATGTGTTGGGAGTCCCATATACTTCTTTACATTTTATGTTGTATATCACATTTAAGAAGACATGTCTACAGTATATCTGCTTGTCGTGTAGACTCCATAAACACATACAAGCAAGACTGTTATGCTGCTTATTACAGAGCAAATACTTTTCTACTTCATCTACAAAGACAAAATGTATGTGCTGTTTATCATTCCAAACACAGTTAAAGATATTTCCTATTTCTATTTGGGAATTGTTGCTATGTAAATTATTGTCATATGTTACTATTTTTACTATTAATGTACTCTTTCAAGTTTGAATATTAATGTATTCAAGAGACCATCAATTGTTTTGGAATTTATAAAATCTTGTAAGAATTTTTATTCAGTAATTGTATATTTAAATGTAAACAATTAAACAATACTGGAAAGAATATTGAAAGGTAGAGAAAATGAAAATAAATTATTTCAGATTAGCTAATATAAAACAGTCTTTTATATGAAATGTAAACAAAATGAGATATAAAAAGGAAGCTATAATGATTTAAAATTAGGGATGTAGGATTACACAGAGATAGACGTGAAAATGTTATCAAATTAAATCTGATACTATGAAATAAATTATAAGAAAAAATGTATACTAGCACGCCTAGTAATGCACATATTCTGTCTTATGTCCCTCACTATTATTAGAAACAGATCAGAATATTGTACATTCATTCCAGGATCTTCATTATTCCTCAGGTAAATCATGAAATAGCTCTGTTTGGGGTCTATACAAGGTGGAATTTCACTGGAGAAAGTAAGTCATTAGGGGCAAGACAGGAGGTTTTATTTCCAGGCCTCAAATCCTGTTCAGTCTCTGCTTCTTGACTCTGAGTGCCATTTGGTCAGATATATCACATTCGTGCCAAAATGCTTTTCCCACTGAAATGGATTGTAGATCTTTAAACTATAACATGAAATAGACCTTTACTCCCTTAAGTTATTTTCTGCAGACACGTAAGTATAGGAATCAGAAACACAACCACCACAAGGTCTACAGTTGAAATTCTAAATTCAGTTTATAACAACAATGGAAATGAAACCTCAAAGGAAGTCCTTCCAGTTACTAAGGTTGATTATTGTTCTCCATTTAAAATCACAGGATGCTAACACAGTTCATCCAGGTAGACCTGGAGGGTAAATCTAAATTTTCACATCTCCCTTAAAAATAACAAAAATTTATGGTAAAGGAAATCTGTTTTTCTTCCCTCTAGAACACACCATAATTTTTCTGATTAAAAAAAATCTTTAACATGACTCGTTCATTTACGATATAGTCATGAGCAAGATACTTAATAATTTTTCTCTATAGTTTTCAATGTCTACCTCATAAAGTCAACAATAATAGTAGAAAAAGAATTTCATTATATACTACATATGCATTTTTCAGTGTCAGCAGTGTTTATTTTTACAAAATGACCAAATCAAAGAGTTAATGAAATACAAATCATACCCTTAACAAATTGTCCTTGGAAAAGCAAGTTTAAAAAGTTGACAAATTGACTATCTAACAAGGGGATGGTGGATATGGGGGTAGGTAGGGGAGGCAGAGACTGTGGGAGACAGTGATCCAGATGTAAGGTGAATTAAAGAAAAAGTTAGGATGTGCTGAAATTATTGAGAAACATTTCAGGAACAAACAAGTACAAGCAAGCGCATCAAGGGGCATGAGGCAGAATATGGATGTCAATCAGACCCAGGTCTTTACAAAGTCTCCATTTGTAGAAAGGTATCCTGACAATTCAGGGAGGATGAATGACAAGTGTAATATTGGATTCTTGATGGATCAGTGTCTGTGAAAGTAAGAACATTTCAAGCTATCTTTTTTTAAAAAAGGTTAATTCCTGGTGTATTTTATAAATAAAGTAAAAAGAAAACAAAACAAATCCTCTGGAAGAATGTGTAGGGAACTATTTTTATGTTCTTGGATATGTATACATTCATTTTTTCTTTTTTTAGTAATTTAGCTTTTTGATAATTTCATATGTAAATACTCTACTTATATCATTTCCATGCCATCATTCCTTTCTCTAAATTACCATGTGTTTCTCCTGTCTCTCATAAATTCATGACCTCTTTTTCTTTAATTATTCTTACCCATATACACACATATTTCTGAGTCCATTGTGTCTCATTCTCAGTAATATATATTCACATACATATATATTACTTATAGTACACTATTATTATGAAAAATCAAAGTAAATAAAAAAGTTGGAAGAAATTATTATAACATTATTTATTTAAATTTTTCTAAGACCAATTGTACGAAATATTGCTAATATTCACTCCAAGTTGTGTTACTCACATTTGATTTTGTTATATCATACATGCATTCTATATCTATATATTTTTAAACTAATATATTTTATATTTATATACTGTTTTATATATTAATATTTTTTTATAAAATAATATAAATATTTTATATCTTAGAGAATTCCATACAAAATATCTTGATCACACTTTGCCGACCTGTCTCTTCAGCTTCTCCCAATTTTACCTTCTCCCACAGCCTTCCTGTCCTGCTGCTTTCCTTTAGAACAGACTATGTCAGAGCACATGTCCCTGTGCTCTGGCTCTTACAGACTTTCTGCCCCTTGTTTGTGATCTTTCCTTGAGACTTAAGTGTAGGAGTTGTGTAGTAAAGGTATTATCCAGGGGCAGACACCACATAGTTAGTTGATCACCTAATCTGACGAGCTGTGGCTTTCTGTAATGATCTCTGTTTGCTGGAAAATGAAGTGTCTTGGGTGAGAACTACCCATATATATCCGTGGTTATAAGGACAGATGCTTACAGTGCAGTTAGCAGTTTCCTAGTTTAAGAAAGTAGCAGTAGTAGAATTACCTCTAACCCCATGGGTTCACCAGCAACAGGTACTTGGCTAAATTTATACTTCCATAGCATAATTTCTCTTTTATTGAGTACACCTTAAGACCATCTAGGTGCCTGTTGATTCCCTACAGCATATAAGTGCCACAATTCAACTTTTCCTTGTGGATTAAGCTGCTGTGACCACAATTTTACATCTTTATGTGAGTTTGCACTCCTTGTGAATTTCTACAGGATGAATGTCTAGGACTGGAAGTGCTGTGCTCTGAATTAGTAGGAAAGCTTGCTTCAAGTTTAAGAGCACCAAACTTTCTTTCTAGAAGACTGAAGGTTTTTCCCATTTCTGAAAATGTTATGAGCTCTGCCTGATCTTCCATATGTGTTAGTTTTTGTGTTTTCCTTTAAGTGTTTTATATTCAGACACATTGGATTTGATTATATGCTCAAGAATCAGAGAATGCTACAATGTGTTACACTTTGTAGAAGTTCTTTAAAATGTCATTTTTCAGATTTTTTAAATAAATATTTTCATTTTTATATGTTTCTATGTATGACTGTCTGTCGAGGTAGGAAAATGTGTACATGAGTGTGGTGCCCTTGGTATGAAATCCCCTGTGGACATGGGGTTGCATAATGTTATAGTCTCTAACTTGGGTATTGGGAACTCAACTTGAGTCCTATGAAAGCAACAGTACTTGCTCTTAAGCATCTCTCCATCCCTCAGTATATCTTCATTGATTTTACCTTATTTGAAGCTTAAAGTTATGTTTCTCAGAATATTCCATTTAACTGTATCTCAAAATTTTATGTTCTTTATTTATCTTTTTACTCTTAATGCTTTTCTCATGTTTCTTGTAACATTTGATAACATTTTAAATAAATAATATGAATGCATTTTTAACTATTCCTGTGTTTTTGTTTATATCTTATTTTTACAGATTATTAATTTATTGCTGTAAGACAATACAATGTGATGGTGCAAGTCATATTATCCTTTAAAAAATGGCTTTCACACTCTAGGATTCAGTCCTGGTAAATATATTGCCTGTTTTATAAAATTTCATTCTTCTATTTTATTTTATATTCTCCAGAACACAAATTATGTCGCTTATTTTGTCAATTAAGAAGCTGATTTGCTGGAATTTTCAAATCTTATTGCGGAGTTGTGTATTTCTCAGTTTGAAGCTCCAAAATTGTTCTAGTTTATTCTGAACCTTGGCAGTAACATATGTACACATATGTTTGACGTTAAGTTTTCTTAACTTTTGTTGTAAAAAATTTTATAGTCCTTATATAAAAATTTATTGTATTTTATTGAGTACCATGAGACACTGGTATCTCCAATAAAATCTCTTTTGTCTTCAGGTATTTTTCAACACTATTCTCTCCATCTATTTAAATTCAGGGGTTTGTGTCTTTATATTTTGTATGCATCCTGTAGACATCCTGTCTGCAAGTTCTACCTTTTGGCAGTATTTTCTGTGGTTTTGTTCTCTGTTTATTTATACCTATTTCCTTGCTCCTATTGTATTATTCATATATTATTAATAATTTTATTATAATTTATTTATTAGCTGTTCAGATATGTTTCTTTGTATTACTTTTGTAGTAGCTGTCCTAGAGATTATGGTATACATTTTTAATTTTCACAATCTGTCTTTCACATGTGTTTTTCCTTGTGGACAATAGTTAAAAAGAGAATAATATAGATTCTCACTCTTTGTATTCTAAGCTTTTTTGATGAATCATATCTTATCTCCAATACTTTGTTCTTTAACTATATTTTAAAACTTTAGGGTGTTTTGTTTTGTTTTTGTATTTTGGGTTTTTTGTTTGTTTTTGTATACCTGGTTAGTCTAGTATTTTTGATATAGCTCAGGATGACCTCAAATTCTTATCAGTCCTCCTACTTCAGCCTCCTGAATACTGGGATCACAGGTATGTGCCACTAGAATCAGTTTGGTTTGACTCTTTGAGCCATAAAGACTTGAAACTCAATTTTATTGTTCTTGAACATGGAAGTCTTGAGCCCAAGAAGTTTATACAGTACTATTTCCTATCAAGTTTTATTCTTCCTACAATAAATCTTTTCTAATGCTTTAGTGTCTGTGGTTAAAAAAAAATGTGTGTGTGCTTTCATGTCTATTTAGCCATTGTGGAATATTTAGCCTCCAACTCCATAAATCAGGTATATCCCTTGTTATAATCATATACAGTCTACAATTTCTTCTTTCATTTGAACTCCAATTGACATACCTTCTTAGGAGCCTTCATGAAAGTAAAGAACCTTTCAACACCTTTGATTAGAATCAATAATGCTTTCAACAAAGATTTTTAATAAAATAAGGAAATGTAGACACATAAGAGAAAGGCACTTTGCACATTCCTCTGTAGCCTGCAAACATGGATGAGTCACACCTATCCACCCTGGGTCTCAAAATCTATTGATCTGGTTAATTGTTACCTTTAACCTTCTCCCGTTACTTCAGTCTTTCTAGATTGAAACCATTAGAGTGTCACCTTACTAATTCACATCTTGCTCCTGATGATCAGGTTTCTTACCTAAAATTTGAAACAAGAGGGTCAGTGGCAGGTGACATTCAGAAGGAACTGCTCTGGGCAAGTGAGCTTCTTGGAAATGGCCCACCAGTTTTCAGAGTTGAATGGGTGAACCATACGAAGCCATGGCTCTAGAACTGTTTCTTGATGCTGGAATGATTTCTCATATTTGTCTTTGCTGTATTTCTCATATACCTGACATGGTGTAATTGGGCAAAGTAAGACCCTATATGCCTAAAGTCTGTTATGACTGATTCCTGGTATATTAGCGAAACCCATTGAATAAATTTTCTGTACATCAACATGAGTATGTATTTTCATAAAATAACACTGTTTGGATTAATTAATAATTTTATAGAATTTCTTACTTGATTCTAATAATTTTAGGAAGGTAAAATAATTAATAGAAAATTTAAGGAGATAGTTTTACTTGTTTTAACAGAAAGATATAGTAAAGTAAGGATCAAGAATAGAATGTGCTCTGTCCTCGTTGAATAGTAAGTAAAGGCTGCATGAAAAGGAGTACAATGACCTTTAATGTACTACAAGGATGTAAACTGTACTAGAAAGAGAAGTAGACTTAAGACATACTTATGGTCAGAAAATCATTCATTCTGAATCATACCCATGGATGAGGCCACAGGTATGCACAATGATAAAACAAGGCCATAAACTTATAAAACTATTGCTTTGAACTTATAACGAGTTTATGGAATGAAACACAGACAAAACAACTCCTTTGAACGTACCAACAACCATTTTGCTGTAACTTCCTCTTATATAACATTTTACTCATGATCAATTTTATTTATTTTGTAGAAAACTTTGTATTAGGAGATATATGTGGACCTAAGTAAAAGATAAAAGTTTTTAGAGCCTGTTTATTAGAGCTTTGATCTATCTAACCACTGTAAATATGTGTGCATATGTGTGCATGTGTGCAAATATATGTGTGTGTGTATACAAACATATATCTGTATGTACGTACATATGTATATATGTATATGTATATGTATGTGTAAAATTGTTGGAACTTGTTTGTTAGAACACACTTTGCTTCATCTACTAAGTTTTTGTGTGTGAATGTATAAATTTTCTCTTTTCTTTTCTTTCTCACCAGTCAACAAAGAGTTAAAGGAGTTCAGAGTTTCTCACAGGTCATGGAGAGGAGAATACTAGCCCCACATAATTAAGCTTTTGCTCTTGTCAACACCACCAGTGCTGATCCTGTAAACTGCCAGCTGTTGTCAGGAGGAGCCCTAGTTGGCTACTATAAGCAGCAACCTTAGTCACCAATAGCATACATTACTGCCTTCCAGAGTTTGCCTTGAATGTCAAAGCTAGGCTTTGACTGGTCAGAGGGCCAAATTATAGCCTGTGTTCTATTACTGACCGATGAAACTGTGGTGTGTTGTAACCATAAATGATTCCATGATTGTTTCTTAATCTATGACTAAACATCTTTGTTTTGTCCTTTGAGGTATGGTTATGGTTTATAAATTTAAAATTGTGAGTTCCTTGTCTTCTCAAAGTCTAGCATTCCAGCTGTGTACCACTATTCTAGTTTAGCATATTTTAAGGGCAATTAGAATTGCAGTATTTTTTTCAGAGTGGCAGTCTTATTGTGGCTGCTGTAAATTCTCTTCCACCTATTCAGCCTCCACAAAGGCATATGCACTTTAGCAAACTTTTTCACAGTATCTACTGTATGCAAAACTACATTTATAATGAAATATATAGTCAATATACTCTTAAATTTTGTCTTTAAACTTAACAAAGCAAACAACTCCAGTTTAAACTAACTGAGGGTTACAGCACACAGACTTTCAGGGTCCTGGAATAACTCTGTATCTTGATCTGAGTAGCTGCAAAATGAGTATATGTAAATGTGAATGGCACTTTTATTTCCTTAGAGAAAGTGACGAGATTTGAGCTGTAACCAAGATGTGAAAATACATGGCTTGGGGTGAGCCAATAATGTTTCTATCTAACTTTCCCTTGGCCTATTCCTGAAATCTTCTAGTGTCCATAAAATCTAAAATTCATTGCAAGCTGACTGATTCAACTTGGCTTCTCTCAGCTTCTGACTAAACAGCTCTGCTTTGAAAAAGAGCTTCTGAATTCCACAGACTGAAATGCTCTGAACTCAGAATGAACTGTTTTGCTCAGAACTAAATTGAGCTCAGCTGCAGTAAACTTAATTGCACCACACTGAACTCATCTAAACAGAGTTGAACTGCTTTCCATTTCCTTCTCCCTACCTCACTTCTCATTTTTTTCTTTTTCTCTTCTTTATTGGATATTTTATTTATTTACATTTCAAATGTTATCACCTTTCAAGGTCTCCCCTCTGGAAACCCCCTATACCATCCTCCTTCCCTCTGCTTCTATGAGGGTGCTCTTCCACCCACCCATCCACTCTTGCCTCTCCATCCTGGCATTCTCCTACACTGAGGCATAGAGACTTCACAGGACCAATGACCTCTCCTCTCACTGATGCCTAACAAGGCCATCCTCTGCTACATATGCAGCTGGAGCTATGGGTCCCTCCATGTGTACTCCTTGGTCGGTGTCTTTGTCCCTGGGAGCTCTGGGGGTCTGGTTGGTTAATATTGTTGTTCTTCTTATGCGTTACAAACCACTTTAGCTCCTTCAGTTTTTTCTCTAACTCTTCCATTGGGGAGCCCATGCTCAGTCCAATGGTTGGCTGTGAGCATCTGCCTCTATATTTATCAGGCTCTGGTAAACTTCTCAGGAGACAGCTATATCAGGCACCTGTCAGCAAGGACTTCTTGGCATCTGCAATAGTGTCTGGGTTTGTTTTCTATATATGGGATGAATCCCCAGATGGGGAAGTCTCTGGATGGCCTTTTCTTTAGTGAGGATGGCTCCACACTTTGTGTCTGTTTTTCCTCTCTTGGATATTTGGTTCCCCCTTCTAAGAAGGACTAAAGCATCCATACATTGGTCTTCCTTCCTCCTGAGCTTCGCTTGGTCTATGAATTGTATCTTGGGTAATCCAAGCTTTTGGGATAATATCCACTTATCAGTGAGTTCATACCATGTATGTTCTTTTGTGATTGGGTTACTTCATTCAGGATCATACCGTGTAGTTTCATTTATTTGCCTAAGAATTCCCTGAAGTCATTGTTTTTAATAGCTGAGTAGTACTCCATTTTGTAAATGTACCACAAATTTCTTTATCCTTTGCTCTGTTGAAGGACATACGGGTTCTTTCTGGCTTCTGGTTATTATATATAAGGCTGCTAGGAACATAATGGAGCATGAGTCCTTGATATATGTTAAAGTATCATTTGGGTATATGCCCAGAAGTGGTGTAGCTAGGTCCTCAGATAGTACTATGTCCAATTTTCTGAGGAACCACCAAATTGATTTCCAGAGTGGTTGTACCAGCTTGCAATCCCACCA
>NW_022196903.1:39479137-39504472 GCF_008632895.1 Mastomys coucha
TGCAATCCCACCAGCAATGGAGGAGTGTTCCTCTTTCTCCACATCCTCACCAGCATCTGCTGTCACCTCAGTTTTTCATCTAAGCCATTCTGACTGGTGTGAGGTGGAATCTCAGGGTTGTTCTAATTTTCATCGCCCTGATGACTAAGGATGTTGAATATTTCTTTAAGTGCTTCTCATTCATTCAATATTTCTTAGTTGAAAATCCTTTGTTTAGCTATGTAACTCATGTGTAATAAGGACTTTTGGTTCTCTGGAGTCTAACTTCTTGAGTTCTTTGTATGTGTTTGATATTAGCCCTCTGTTGAATGTAGGATTGGTAAAGATCTTTTCCCAATCTGTTCATTGCTGTTTTGTCCTATTGACAGTATCCTTTGCCTTATAGAATCTTTGCTGTTTTATAAGGTCCCATTTGTTGTTTGTTGATACTAGAGCATAAGCCATTGGTGTTCTATTGAAGAAAATTTCCCCTATGCACACATGTTCAAAGTTCTTCCCTACTTTCTCTTCTATTAGTTTCAGTGTATCTGGTTTTATATGAAGGATTTTGATCTGCTTGGACTTGAACTTTGTACGAGGATATAAGATGGAATTATTTGCATTTTTCTACATGCTGACCTCCTGTTGAACTAGCACCATTTGTTGAAAATGCTGTTTTTTTTTTTCCTCTAGATGGTTTTAGCATCTTTTTCAAAGATCAAGTGGCCACAAGTGTGTGGGTTCACTTCTCAGTCTTCAATTCTAATCCACTGATTTACTTGCTGGACTCTGCAACAATACTGTGCAGTTTTTATCACCATTGCCCTATAATATAGCTTGAGGTCAGGGATTGTGATTCCCCCAAAAGTTCTTTTATCGTTGAGAATAGTTTTCATTATCATGGGTTTTTTTGTTTTTCAAAATGAATTTGCAAAATGCTCTTTCTAACTCTATGTAGAATTGTGTTGGGATTTTGATGGGGATTCCATTAAATCTATAGATTGCCTTTGGTAGGATGGCAATTTATACTATATTAATCATGCCAGTCAATGAGCATGGGAGATCTTTCCATCTTCTGAGATCTTCTTCAATTTCATTCTTCAGAGATCTGAATTTCTTGTCATACAAATCTTTCTCCTGCTCGGCTAGAGACAAGTCATGTTATGCAATTCTATTTTTGACTATTGTGAAGGGCGCTCGTTCCCTAATTTCTTTCTCAGCCTGTTTATTCCTTGAGGAGAGGAAGCCTACTGATTTGTTTGAGTTAATTTTATATCCAGTCACTTTGCAGAAATTGTTTATTAGGTTTACTAGTTCTCTGGTGTAATTTTTGTGGTCACTCAAATACACTCTCATATCATCTCCAAGTAGTGCTATTTTGACTGCTTCCTTTCCAATTTGTATCTCTTTTGTTGTCATCATAAAAACATAAAGAGATATCAGAATATGTTCTGGTGGGTTGTGGGGGAAAGAGGTGCCTCATTGGGCCCATGCCACCTGAGAGATCAGCCACATGATGGTACAGGATAGAATAGAGTTTATTCAAGTCATGGGGAGGGAAGTTAAAATAGTAGAGGCAGAGAAAGGCAGTGAGTCTTGTTTAGAAACTGCAGATTTGTCACATCCTTGTCTGTGTTTTAGATTAACATATTTTTAATAGCCTGATAGGAAATAGTAGCCTCACATTTAGTGATTCCTAAAGGCAGAGGCTGATGATACTAGAAAAGCATTTTCCTTGGTGAAATATGAGATATTTAAACTTATGTGAACACACATTCCAGTCAGTCTTTTGTTTCTTGCTTTACTCATGAATATGTTCTCACATAATCTTCAAGATAAATGCAATTGCCAATTTGAGGTAACAGTTTTCTCTTTGCATTGATATTTCCTGCAAATGGACTGTTTGTCCATCAATATAATTTTATGTTATTTTAGTTGGCTCCAGAGAGTTTCTAGAATTTTGCTGGTTAAATTGTTCACATAAAGTACAGTGTGATGAAATAGTTATTTGTATTCTGATATTCAATGGTGCATTTTACTCCATGTTATATTGAGGATATATTTTGTCAGTGTTTGAATAGATTTTGTAAGCTTATCTTGTTATAAAATTTTACATGTAGTTTTGTTAAAATAAGTGAAGTTTCTGTCTTGGTTGATTGAAGATAACTAATGGGCAATTTTGTCTCATTGAT
The DNA here is from genome assembly GCF_008632895.1 of Mastomys coucha. Classification (NCBI taxonomy): domain Eukaryota; kingdom Metazoa; phylum Chordata; class Mammalia; order Rodentia; family Muridae; genus Mastomys; species Mastomys coucha. The sequence goes on from NW_022196903.1 coordinate 39,481,309, forward strand.
TTCAGCAATAGAATATATTAATAGTAAGCATAGAAGATTTTCAACAGTATTTAGGATACATAGTTATGTATATTTTAATATTGTGATAATAAAAGTATTTATATGTATTTTAAAGTATACATTTTCATAGGTCACATTAAATTCCACATAGCAAGGACCTAGATCATAAGTAATTTTTGACTTACTCCTATAAGGAAAATAAATGATAAGAATTATTAAGGGAAATTATGAGAAGGTTACTTGCTGTGGGAAGTATTGTGATATTTCTCTTTGGATCATCCAGTTGAATAATTAACTCCATTGAATGGCCATAGGCAAGTTCCTATTTGCTAACTAACATAAGAGGGCCTATCCCACTGTGTGATACCACTGTAGGGAAGGTGGGCCTGGTTTGTGTAGAAAGCAACCTGAGTAAGCAATCCGCATCAAGACAGTAAACTGTGCTCCTCTTTGGTCTATGTTTCATTTCCTACCTCCGGATTCCTGTCTGCTGATTCCTCCCTTGATGTGTAATCCCTTCTTTAGAACGAACTTCTAATACAATCAGACATGATTGTTGGTGGACTAACAACTAAGAATGCTACTGCTGCACCAGTTGGCATGTCTTACCAGGGTTCACAGCTGGATTCAATAACTTATGCACCTTCCGTGATGATCAAAGCTAGCAGAAGAAATGGTAATTACACCTTTCTTCTTGTTTCTCTGTATCTTGTAACTACGGTCAGACTCAATGCCCAAAACAAACATCTCCATTGAATTTGTTATGTCCCTTCTGGCAGTGATTCAACTATTACAGCCTTGAGTCTTGCTTCTCTAACTTTGATTTTCCCTTGATGATGGGCTGTAACTTCTAAGCTTAATAAAATATTTCTTTCACAAGTTGGTCATAGTCGGTGATTTATTACATTAACAGAAGCAAACTAGTATACCTATAACACACTATGCTTTATTGAATGCATTTATAGGAACAAGAAACCAGATTATTTTAGCAGCAGTAATAGGCAAGTGTCTTGATTAGGGTTTTACCTCTGTGAACAGACAATGTGACAAAGGCAACTCTTATTAGGACAATGGTTTTTTGTTTTTGTTTTTTCAAGACAGGGTTTCTCTGTGTAGCCCTGGCTGCCCTGGAACTCAGTCTGTAGAATAGGCTGGCCTCAAACTCAGATATCTGGCTGTCTCTGCCTCCCAAGTGCTGGAATTAAAGGTGTGCTCCACCACTGCCCAGCTAGGCCAATGATTAATTAGGGCTGGCTTACAGGATCAGATGTTCAGTCCATTACCATCAAGACAAGAACTTGGCAGCTTCCAGGCAGGCATGGTGAAGTAGGAGCTGAGAGGCAAACAGAAGACTGGCTTCCAGGGAGCTAGGATGAGGGTCTTAAAGCCCATGCCCACAATGACATATTCCCTCCAACAAGGCCTCCTAATAGTGCTACTCCCTGGGCCAACCATATTGAAACCATCACAACAAGACTTCCAGTTATTCTCATAACCATATCTTCTTTTTTTTTTTTTTGGTTGAAATGTTATTGTTTATATTATTGTATTATGCTTAATAACCATTTCCCTGCATCTAGGCTCATAGCCATCAATGCTTACATCTTATGACAAAGAAAAACAAAACAAAACAAATACAGGCTAAATATATTTGACCAAGCTTACAGTCCCATGCTTCTAATTCATTCTGCAGAACAAGCTTTTAATCCAATCAGACAATGACTGTTGGAGACCTAATGACTCTGTCTTATCAAGGTTCATTGCTAGGATCAATAACTTATGTCTCTCCTATAGCAGCCTGCATAGCACCTTCTAGTATTGTCAAAGGTAGCAGAAGAGAAGATGATTGCGCCTTGTTTTTCTGTATCTTGTAATTACAGTCAAACATGAACATCTCCATTCATTTTGGCAAAGATCCAACCATTCTGGGCTTCAGTTCCTGTCTGAGTTTGATCATCAACCATTTACCATTCCTTTAAATTTCTTAGCTTTTCTTTTATTGGATGTAAAATGAGAATGGAAACACATTATTTTTAAGAAGAGACTATACAAAATGTTCCCTCTGTGCATCTCATCCAAGAGTTGTGTGTCATAGACTAATTGTTTATCACATATCTGTATCTGTATTTTGCCTGGCCCCTATCTTTTCTTTCTTAGAAACCTGAAATCTGTCCAAATTCTTAACTGTCATTGAGATACTCTCTTAGATGACACATGTAGCTTAGGTTACACCCAAACTAGAAGCTCCAGTCTTTGTATCGTTGTTCTTTTTATAGTCCAGGAGAGTTTTATTACCTTTTACATGTGAATGCTTATTGACCCAATTTCAGTGTCTGGTATTTTGCTGGTGCTCCATCATTCTGTTTAACTCTTTCCTCTATTCCCCTAAATTGGGCCTATTAAAAATTAATCAGATGTTGTATCATAGCATCCTTTGTGACCATTAGCAGATGGAGTTCGATGGGCTTAAAGAATATTGTCATGGCTATTTAGCTTTTCTGTGCATAGGCATATCCTTGGTTGTCATTATAAAATAATGAAAAAAAATCTGTGAATTCATTGTAAGTAGATAGTCTGAAAAATAAGTAAAAATGGTCTAACAGTGCACCTACCAGGTCTATAGGGCTTGAGTTATTAGTGTTTAAATGGGTGCCCTCTTGACCGTTTTTATACTAAGGCAGTGAAAAGACCCAGGCAAACTTTACTCTAACTGTAACCATGGGGATTTTAATGCCATCATTAAGGAAACTCAGAATACATCTATACCACATTCAGGAAAAAGACAAGAACAAATTGACAGCATGAATCTGACTTCAGTCCTATTCTTTCAGACAGTGGTATTAATTTGAGAGTAAAATGGGCATCAGTCTCCTGTGTGATAGGATCAGGCATTCTGAGTCTTGCCATTTAAAAAGATTGATCAAGGTGTGACCTTGGCAGGGAAAACCATTTCTCTTCTGATAATCCATGCTTTCAGGAGTCAGAGTAGAGAAGTTCAACCTTATCATCAGAAGCATGTGTAAAAGCAGGTAACATGTTCTAGGGTGCTTAGTAGAAATAAAGCAGTGGCAGGGGAGAAGTGTTAAAACAGATGCTCAATTTCAGAAGCATTATCTCAAAGAATTTGTGTTCATACACATAAGAATGAATGGAGGAAGCCGTATGGAGCTCTGAAGAAAAGTCCTTCAAAGACACCTATAAAAATGGTAAGATTGGGATGTGCTTAGCATGTTTGAGGAGCCAGGCTATTGTATGTAGATATTTACGAATAAGGAGTAACATATCAGAAGGAAAAAGCATAGTAAACAAATGCTAAAATATAATCCCTCCTCAGGCTTTTATTTTAGTGACATGAGGTTGATCTTGCCCTTTTTAAAATCTAATGTTTCATATGTATTTGTTAGACAATTTTCTTTTCTTTTCTTTCTTTCTTTTTCTTTTTTCTTTTATTACTTTTAGTTTTTACAGTTCAGTCATTACCCCCCTCCTGGTCTGCCCTCCTACAGTTCTTAATCCCATTCCTCCTCCCCTTGTTTTCAAGAGGATACCTCCCCTTCCTACCTCCCACCCCTGCTCAACAGGCTTCCATACCCTCTGGTTCCTCAATTCTTTTGAGGGTTAGTCACTTCTCCCACTGAGGCCAGACCAGGCAGTACTCTGCTAGGTATGTATTGGGGGCCTCTGACCAGCTTGTGTATGCTGCCTGGTTGGTGGCTCAGTGTCTGAGAGATCTCAGGGGTCCAGGTTTGTTGAGACTACTGGTCTTTTTATAAGGTTGTCCTACTCAACTTCTTCAAGCCTTTTCCTAATTAGACTTCCCTGGCTGAGACTACATTATGTTGAAAATTGAAGTCAACTCACACTTCACCTAAGCAAAAAGTCAAACTCTTTATATTTCAATCCATAACCATTTCAATACCGATCCTTTCTAAACACTGGCTACACGATAGACAACTTGATAATAGCTTTTAATGTTTATTTATGTCTTATTTTGAGATAGTATCATTTATCTGGAGCTCAATTTAACCATGAACTTGTTATGCATCCCAGTTGCCCTTGATCTTAAAATTCTTTCACACCTTTCAGGTTATAGGTATGTACCACTACACACATTAAGTAATACATTTTTAATTTGTTTTCTTCCCCATTTGTTTGTTTGTTTGTTTGTACCTCTGTCTGTTCTGGAACTCATTACTCTGTAGGTAGACCAGCATGAACCTTAACTCAGAGATTTGTCTGCCTCTGCGTCATGAGTATTGGGGGTATTAAAGGTGTGCACCACCATGACAGACTTTTAATTAATTACTCTTGTCCTCCCCTTTCTTTCTTCTATCCAGCTTCTCCCAGCTACCCTCCATTCAACTACTTCCATGTTCAAAATATAGCCTCTTTTTCATTCATTAAATTTGTTATATATTGGTGTATGTAAACAAAACTTGGTGAATTTAATTTATAGTTTGTATACATTGCAGAGGAGGTAAGAGAAATTCTCACCAGGGAGTTTTCAGTCAAACAATTTCTCCTACAAGTAGCTGCTTAATGATATAGCTTTTAATATATGACTCATCAACCTACAGTGCTCAGTTATGTGAAATATCTAAATGGCCCTTTAGTCAGCCTGAAAAGTCTTGGGCTGACAAACAATTGAGAATACAAGCAGTTGCAGAAAGGATTTTGGTTGAGATTTTGTGAATCTCAAGGTACTCTTTGACATGAGAAGGATTCTAGGGGCTAGCTTTGGAAACACTAGCATCAAGTGACTTAATGAGCTCTTTCTTGAGGAAAAATACGGACATGTCCACAAGAATATGTGAAAAAAAGACATGTGCATACTGACTTCATGTCCATGGACCTGTTTATATGTGGTTTTTTAATGCCTACTTGCCTGTACTATTTCAGTATTTTGTTGTTAAATCTTTGGCTCAACTGAGCTATTCTTGACACTACACAGAAGTCTCAATGCAAGCAGATCTCAGCCTATCTTTAATAAACAGAATATGAGCTATGCAGGCTCTGTTGTAGGATCTGCTCAATGGAAGAATTTCCACAGACCGTCACCTTTCCAGTCACATACAGTCTACACAGCCTGTTAGAGCTTCTTATGCCAACCCATCCATTGGCCTGCTTGAGACTGTAGCTGTTGAGGTAGCTCACTATGAAGAAAGCTGCACAGAGGCTGTATGTGTGAGTGGAAGGAACAGGTTGGTGTTATCACAGTAGGGAAATCAGATACTTAACTCAGTCAATTTATATAAGACCTTCAGTGTGCTCTCTTTATCTCAAGTGTGCCATTTTTTTTTCAACTGATAGCTGGTTTACAGACCTAAATTTATGTCTTATTGGATGCAACCCAACAGATAACATTTAGTTCTGCTCACTTGGTCACTGAGTCATTAGTGTGTCAGAAGCTACTTCTTGAAAGGAAATTGTTTAAAACATGTTTTTAATACAGAAGTACAGGTTTTACTTCCTTCCTATCAATCCAATACTAAATCCCTCCCTTTGCATTGTCTAGAAGCGTGATGGCATCTAGGCATACAAGATAACTACAGGACTGTCTCTACATTTTACAACCTCAGGACACATAGTTCAAGATATATGGAAGCTTAAATCAATACAGTATCCCCTGTTCTCAGACACTCCTGAATTAGAAACATTGGAGTTTACATGAGAAATAGATTTTTATCCAATTTATTTATTTTGTCTGTAAACTGTTCTATCTAATTTGGTGTCTCTTTCTTAGTGATAGATTTGTTTTTACAGCTATTGTTTAATTTGTATATTTGGAGGAATTTTATAAGAATCATGTTAGTTTTTCATACTCTAAAATTTATGCTTTGGCCATCCTTGATATAGGTCACATCTTACTCATTAGGCTCTGTACTGGTTCAGAACCATGATGGTTTCATATAGAATATTATTATAGTGAAAATTTCTTAAAATTATGTAGCAATAAAGGAAGCAATTTATATGAGACATTAGTAAAAGACTGTGATTATTTACTCTTTCTTTTCACATATATATTTTTCACATTTTTGCAAATTTAATAATGCAGAAAGTAGTTGTGATATCAGCTCAGACTTCAACAGGTGTCCAAATTTTCAAGAGCACTTGATTCCCTTGCAAAGGCAACTACATTAGGTTGCTCTGACTGCAATTTCCCTTGGATCTGATGCCCTTTTCTGGCCTAGGTGGGCATTGTATACATATAGAGTATATGCATACATACAGACAGACACATATATACACTTAAAAATTCCTTACTTTTTATTATACTCTAAAATGAACATTTCTTTCTTTTTCTTATATAGAGTTCAATCAAGATATGTGAAAAAAATCATTACTGTGAGAACTCCATGCTTTAATAGTGGAGGTGGATGCTGTTCCACAGCATGGAAGTACACTGCCACTGACATGGTATATTGAATACAGGGGACTGGCAGAATCCAGACTCATAGAGTGTCTCCTACTCCAAAGAAAGAAAACATAATGTGAATGTTATATATTACTCATGTGAAATACATACTCAGAAAACATGGAATGATTGATTCTGCTATGTAAATCAGTATGACATGTCCTATAAAGCTAAAAATAGAATTGCCATATGACCTAGAGAGCCTATTGAATGGAATAGACATCATCATTCTACAATAGATGTAGTCACTTAACCAAATTGATCCAAGGACTATTCATAATGACCAAACCATGGGACTGAAATAGATGTCAATTACCAGATGGATAAGGAGGATATGATATACTTATAAAATGATGTAGTTAGTATTCAAACACAAAGAGGAAAAAAATCCCTTTCAGGAAAATAGATGGAACAATAGATCTTTCTATTAAAGAAAACAAGCCATACTTAGAAAGAGATCTATAGTATGTATGTATGAATGGGGAGTGAGGGTGTAAAGACTAGGAAAAGTGCTATTAAGAACAGCCAAGAAACACTAAGGGATAGGGAAAGAGACAACTTGTTGGAGGTGTTGTTCTTATGTTTGTCAAGGGCAGAGAAGATGGTAGTCTTTATTCATCCTAGATTAACGCCTGGCTTGGTGGCCAGGTATGTCTTATGCCTAGGACTCAAATAATCAAATCAAATCCAGGCAGCACATCACAGGAATAAGAGATGCCTGTGGACCACATGCTGCCCACAGACCTGCCTTTAAGGAGGGCCACAGACAAAGCACTGATGGAGGATATCACTCAGGGGCCTGCTAGTTGCATGGCCAGCCTACTGTTCGAGCCAATACAATGTGTAAGTATGTGCTTTCAGTGGGAGGGGAAAGAAGTTAAACAGCTTGAAAATGATGAAGAAAGATGGAATTGGAGACTCAACAATGGAGAAGACTAGCTTTTTTGAATGGTTTTGGGTCATACTAGAGAACACAGGGACGTCCTTGATGGGACAGCCTCTACGGACCATGTGGATGTCCTGGAGCTATGCATAATGGACCCCACCCTTCACTAGATGCAATATTCTGGAAAGCTGCCTCTGTCTCTCACTAGTTAGGTAGCACTTGAGAGAATGGGTACTAAACCTCAACCAGGCAGCAAAATGAAGCTAGTCCTGGTAGGAGGGGGGACTGGTGAGCTAGCCTCAATGACATGACTTTGGAAGAGATAACCCAAACATTTATCTGCTGTGGGGTGGCACATGCATAGAAGTGATGCTCCCCATCCCACCACCACCTCTGGCAGTCAGAAAGCTGTCCACAGGGACATTGTCACAGGAGAGCTAGCCCTGTCCATCACCAGCAGCAGCACTCATTTGGAAGAATTAACCTTGGTCCTCACCTTGGCATCACAATAAAGCTGGACCTGGTGAAGGGGGCTTGAATGAGCCATCCCCAAAGGGTTGGAGAAGGGGAGGGTAGGAGGATGGAAGGATAGGAGGATAGGAGGGTTGAGCCCACCAATCGTCTGCTTTGAGGTGGTGTGGGTGTAGGGTACACACCTATGGCAGTGGGGAGAACTGGCCTTGAGGTCATGAGAGCAGGTGATCTGGTCATGTCACTCTATGAGTGCAGCACTCTGGATAGCAGGCCCTGAACCTTATCTGGGCAGCACAATAGAGCTGGCCCTGGTGGAAGGCACACAAATGAGCAGGCCCTCCTGATGATGACAGGATGTGAGAGCTGCACCTGCCACTTGTCTGGCACGAGATGAAATTGGTACAGGGGAGATTTCTTCCTTCCTCCTTGTTACCTACAGTAGCCTGAAGATCTGGAACCTGGGGTCATTAGAGCCAGAGACCCATCCCTGTGACCTCGTTGGCTGTAACACTCAGGAGAGAGGGCCCTTTACCTCACCTAGGCAACACAGTGGAGCTGTTTCTTATGGCAAAGATAGGGGTGAAGCATCCCCAAGGATATGAGAAGAGTAGATCTGGCTAAGCCCCTCACAGTCTGCAGCATGTGAGAGAATAGGCCCTGAACCTCGACTGGGTAGCACAGTGGAGTTGACTCTGGAGGCCTGGGTGTAGATGAGTTGGCCCCAAGGGCATGAGAGTGGAAGGGTTGACCCTGCCTCCTGCTGATGGTGGCATTGGGTGGTCAGGCAATGCTGGAGAACTCACCAGTGCGATAAGGGTAAGAGAAAGCTGATGGACTGACTAGTTCAGCTACCACCCAAGCTCAGATCCAAGGCTCTGAATTGTCCCACATCAAATATATATCAACTGTGAACAGTTGGGACATATAGAAGGGTCAGTCTTGCTGTTACAAAGCTGTGGGATCTCCAAGACACTGGGCAACAACAGGATAACCTGGAGAAGTCCTAATGAAGATTCAGTATTGATGGTGTCACAAAAGTCAGAGACCTCGAACCAGACCAATGACTCATTGCAGTGAACATTTGGAACTGCAGATGTTTGAACTGAGGGATATACTATGGAATACTCTGTGAAATACTACAGATTCCAGGATAAGATGTTTCCTATACTTTGTTTTTTGTTTGTTTGCTTGTTTGTTTGTGTGTGTGTGTGTTTGTTTTAGTTTTATCAGGGAGTAGAGGGATGTTAGGGTAAATGGTGGCTCTGAGGGGACAAAGACATGAGCATGCAGGTGAAACTCACAAAGAATCAATTAAAAAAAATTAGCCAGGAGAACAGGATAGTGTAATGTATGTAAATATAGCAAAGTTATATCATATACATGAAAAAATATCTGTGGAACTCAATGTTTTGCAAAATGAATAAATGCTAATAAAAAAGAAACAGTGCTAACACTGATGTGTGTATCCACAGTCCTAATGAAGTCACTGTAGAATGGATATTGCCAACTCCTCCATAGGTAAATATAAGAATTGGTGAGTCGTGCTGGCAGTTGTGTAACTCTGTGTCAGACTCAGTTCTGACACTATTCTGTAGAGTACAGATACTCTCCACTTTCTAGCATATAGTACTATGTTATGGTGCCGTGGACTCTATCAATAGATATCTCTGTATATACTATACTATGCCATGGCAAGGTCTTTCTTGTAAGCAATAAGACTTTTCAAATGCTCTTTATTCATAAAAGTGCTCGCACTTAAATAAGAGTGGTTCCAGTAGCTAATATCAACAGTTGTGTTCAACTTCCTGTATAGTTCTCTCTCATAGTAGCAGCATTCACCAACATTGCTGAGAATCGAGACACCTGAGTGTTACTTGTATCTGTTTTAATTTGGGATGCTCTATACAGAGCAATGTTTCCTGAGCACATATCATAAGTCATGTATGATAAATGGTATCAGTGTTTTGTTTCTTCACATTGTCAACTTTTTGCTTAGAGTGTCAGGATCTCTAGCTCATGTGTCCTCTGTCATTCTCACCTTGAGATTTCAGTAGAGCCAAGGCATCAATACCTTAATACTATTCACAAGATTCTAGGCAAGAGATTCAGATTGAGATCCTGGCCAAGCATTACATGGTGAACACACAGATACTGTGATCATTTAAGTGCAATCTTCTCAAAAATCTACATTTACACATCTTTATTGCAGTTTTCTACTTGAATCATTGCTTGACAGCAAGTCATATAAGGTCCCTCTGTATTCGGTGTTTATTGCTTTTCAGCACGACTGAACACTATTTGCTTTATTAGACAAATGATTCTCATTTTTAACAATTAGGAACAACTCCTTTTGGAAGCTTCAGTAAGTATTTCTCTCTGGGCAGCTGTCAAAGGGTTAAGGCTTCAGGAGATATTATGTTTCTTCCCTTGTGATCCATCTAGGAATATGTGTGCCAGAAGCATACGAACCAACACACACACACAGTACTTGGCTTTTAGCAAGCTTTACTTGCCAACCCTCCACTGTGGTATCTTACCTGCCAGTCTGGGCCTGATGTCACTCTGGCAGGATGATTTCTGATCACCAGATTGTATCCATCATCTTGGAGCCAGCTCTGCCGAGGGCAAATGCAAGCCACCATTTTTACCAACTCATTGGCTTCTCACTTGACAATCCACAGCTGTGGAAAGTCTGTTCTGGCAACTCACAGTAATGTCTTCAGCAAGAGTGAGCAAATAGTGATACCATCTCTTATAAACATAGTCTTAGTCTTGAAGAATAAAAGCCTGTGACAACTTTATTGGGCATGATATTTAGGTCCTGTGGTATCTTATATGACTTTATTATATGTTGGTAAATAATCTCTTGACCCTCCTTGCTATTTTATATTGAAATCATATGCACTTTAATAATGGTGTTTTCTAATATGTTCTCTGAATCCTTATTGATATAGAAAAAGAATAGGAAAGGTTGAGAGAGATAAATTCTGACATGGAGTTTGGAAATTTCAATCATGTTCCTTCTACAGTGTTTGCCAATGAAATGAGGAATGTTAATAAACCATATGTACATTCTCAACATTCATACACTGGGCCAAACAATTCTTCAAAGTTGGGACACAAACTATATTCTGATTAGGAGTTGGAATTTGCATTATTCCAATTTGTCACAAATCTTATCTTTGCCTATCTTCTTTATTTCAGTCACCCTGACAAATACATCTATTTAAGGTTCAATTTTTTGTTTACAGTAACACTAATTAGATTGAAATATCCTTGTAAATATTTCTTTTTAAAATTATTTTTCTATTGTTTTTCCATTGCCTTTGCTATTATTTTGCTTACTTATTTATAGCACTTGATGTTTTCCATGAGTTACACAATTTTTATGGTTTTTTTTTCAATTAATCCCCCACTCTTATTTGGAGATACAAGAAATGAATACCAAATTTAATTTATATGGCAGAACACATGCACACAATTATATATAATAAAACTATAATTTGAAAAAATAATGTGCATACATTTAAAACCTATAATATACGATGGGGTCAATTCCCAATGTTACACACAATTTAGTAAAATCCTAAAACAATATTATGAGATATGTTTTTAAAACTAAAAATGTAATTCCAAATTTCATATAACAATGTGACATCTGAATAAGGATCTTACTCTGATAGACAGGAATATTTATTCTGAAGCATTTCTGATATATTCAGTGTGATTTGAGCATGGGTAGATCCAAAGGGAGGTGTGGATACAAGAAACTCTGTGACCGAGCCAGCACCTTTTGCCTCAGTAAGTTACATGATGCTGGATACAATTTATTTTCAATTCTTTAATCTGTGTTTACTTAAAAAAATTCACTTAAAGCTTTTTCCAAATCCTGTGCTTGTGTTGGCATCTTATATTGCTGCCTCTTTGATTCTATGATTTTTCCTTAAGTAGAATTCACTTAATGGTGCTTTGAAAAATCCTTTGCATGTGACTGTGATTCACAGCATGGGTTTCCCTTTGAAGCCTACTGTATAATATTTATGCTTACAGGAGTTTTCATGCAGTTTATTCCTTAAATTGCCTCAAGATAGAATCTAACACATCAATGTCCAAACCACTGTAGGCCCCCTCTACATTTTTGTAAATAAATTAATTGTCTTCAAGTCACACTGTCATAGCTTGTCAAAATTTAATTTAGTATCTATTCTTAGTGTCATAATTATAGTATGGGGTTAGAAAGAGAAGCCATTTCATTTGATTAGTAGTGCCCTAATAAAAAAGGTAGCATTTTGACAGACTCATTCTTTTTCAAAGAAAGGAGTATTTAACGTCCAACTGTTATTTTGCAGAGAATATTATTGTCCATTCACAGAACACAGCAAGAGCCACTGTTAACAACATGCTTACTTTGAAGCCATTGTACAGCTTTTGAGCTTGTTTTAAATGATCAGGCCTGTTTTACATAAAATTCCCAACAGGAAAAGCTAAGAGCTGTTGTAACCACTATCTCCATACATGTTATATTTGATCATATTTTTCTTCCATGCTGATTAATTAATCTTAAAATAGATAAATGGTTCTTTTCTATAATTGAAGGCAACATACTGCTAAAATACATATGCTTTCTTTTAACTTTACTGGATTGTTGCCTGTCAAATTTCCTTCTTCACATGCATCTGCAAGAAATTAATAAAGGATATTTTTAATGAATGTTCTATAAACTGTTCTGAATTGTTTAAGAGAAGTGAAGAGACTTTGAAACCAGCATTTTATTGATAACTTCATACTTTACAAAGTAAAAATTACAATAACTCATGCTGTCATTTTACACTTGGATTAGAAAGCCTTGTGAAGAAGTGTCAGGGATAAATTTCTTCTGTTGATAATTTTGATCAGACTTTGCTTCAGCATTTATAAGCTGCAATAGCTCTTTTCCTAGGTGCTGAGAGACTGAGCAAGACAAACTTGTTGTAAAACTTTGTAGCCCTTTCATTGGAGTATGAGGACCCACCCCCTCACTGCAGAATATATACTTTGCACTCCTCTGTGGGCTAAGGAGGACTTAAGTCAATTTTCCCAAAATCTGTTAGATCTCATGGGCAATCCTGGTTCTTTACTGAAGTACTCTCCAGGAATTATCTCAGCATCTTTGTCTCAAAGAATATTACATGCAAAATTAATTTCTAAAAAAAAAAATATAAAATCCAATATCAAATCAAAACAGACTCATGAATAGAGAATTAAAGCCAGAGGGACATATATTTCTTTACTAAAATAATTGTAAATGCAATGTCAAAGTGACACTAGTCACTGTAGATCATTTGAAATCCACTAAAAGAATTATAGTCGGGCAGTGGTGGTGCACGCCTTTAATCCCAGCACTTGGGAGGCAGAGGCAGGCAGATTTCTGAGTTCGAGGCTAGCCTGGTCTACAGAGTGAGTTCCAGGCTCATAGAGAAACCCTGTCTCGAAAAAAACAAACAAACAAAAAAAGAATTATAGCTTTTGTAAGGAAAATACAAAAGGAATAAAAATCCTGTATGGAAGCACACATGCACTGTAACACCTAATTGGACATCAGTATCTGCTGTGATGTGGGATTCTGAGTGAGTACTGCTAAAAATTGCCTATAACATTGTTTTATTTTTTTCTGAGAAAGTTGTGATTAGGAAAAAGATAAGTTTACAGGTTATTTGTTAGTGGAAAATAGGCAGATGTTTTTGGAATACATTTCAAGAATAGATAATAATTATGAGTATGGAGAAACACTTACCAGAAACTCAAAGTTTTAAGATATGAGCCCCAAACAGCTCCTTTACATTGTTGTCATAATCTGTGCTCAGTTACAGATATAAGAAAGGGAATAGCTTTTAATTTTATGAGGATATAGTTGAATTTTATCTCAATTTTGACTTTATCTTTTTTTATTAGATATTTTCTTTATTTACATTTCAAATGATAACTCCTTCCAGGTTTCCCCTGCTCACCAATCCACCCTGTCTCACTTCCTGACCCTGGCATTCCCCTACACTGGGGCATAGAACCTTCACAGGACCAAGGGCCTCTCCTTCCATTGATGACCAACAAGGCCATCCTCTGCTACATATGCAGCTGGAGCCATGAGTTCCACCATGTGTACTCTTTGGTTGGTGGTTTAGTCCCTGGGATCTCTGAGGGTACTAGTTAGTTCATATTGTTGTTCCTCCTAAGGGACTGGTTTTATCTTAAGAGACCAATGTAGACATTATCCTAATAAACCAATATCTATAGCCTTTAATTTTAGCATTTGACAGGCAGAGGCAGGCAGATGTCTTGTTGGAGGCCATCCTGGTCTACAGGGTGAGTTCCAGGGCAGTCAAGAGAAATCAAGAAACTTTGTCTCAAAAAATTAATTAATTAATTAAAATCTAATTTTATATTGTTTTAGTTAAATTATATGCAGGATCTTAACCCAGATTGTTGTTGACCACTGTCTTTTCTTATGCACACTATTCTATGTTTGGTATTTAGGTTCTGACTTGTGAAACTTTCACATATAAAAAATACGGCATGGTGATCATAAAGCTTCACAAAAACAATTCTAATAGTAATCTGTCTATTTGCCTGTTGAGGAGTTCAAGTGAGTACCTACTTAAATAAAATGGTTGGGATGTACAAGTGCAATTTCTCCTTCACATATACATCTCTGTATTATGATCTCTATGCCACAAGTGGTTTGAATATGCTTGGTCCAGGGAGTGACACTATTAGGAGGTATGGCCTTCTTAGAGTAGGTGTGACCTTGTTGGAGGTAGTGGGTCACTATGGTGGTGGCAGGCTTTGAGACTCTTCTTTTAAGCTGTCTGGAAACCAGTCCTCCTGTTTGTCTTCAAAACAAGATGTAGAACTCTTAGCTCCTCCAGTGTCATGCCTCTGTAGATGCTGCCACACTCCCACCATGATCCTAAAAGACTGAAACTCGGAACCTATAAGCCAGCTCAAATTAAATCTTGTCCCTTACAGTTGCCTTGAAGGCTATTTTCAACAAAAGAAAAATGTAAATTATGAAAACAACAACAACAACAACAACAACAACAAACACACAAAACCAAAAGTTATCTTAGTTATGGTATCTCTTCACATCAGTGAAACCCTAACTAAGCCACCACAGTACATAGAAATCATATCATGGAGTTCTAAAAGGTTGAGATTCATAAAACCAAAAAGCTATACTGTGGAGATAGATGTTTTAGTGGATAAAGACCTTGCTGGACCATTGTAATGATGTGGATTTCATTCTTACAAATAATGTAAAGCTAGAGCAATAGTTCATGTAAATAACTCCAGCACTTTTACAGTGATTTAGGAGGCAGACTCAGACGAATGCCTGGAAGATCATGAGTTAGCTAGCTTGGTGGTGCTGACCAACAAAAGATCCTATCAGAAATGTGAAAGGTAAGGACTTATGCCAAAGGTTGTCTTTTCACTTCGGCAAACATGACATGGCACAAAAATATAAATAACACAGACACACAGACTTTCTCTCTCTCTGACTCTGTCTCTGTCTATGTCTGTGTCTCTGTCTCTCTCTCTCTCTCTCTATCTCTCTCTCTCTCTCTCACACACACACACACACACACACACACACAAACACACTTTAAAAAAATAAAGAATCCCTCCCCAACAACACATTGCAACCAGTGATAATCTTCCAAATGATCTTATGATTTGTTCTTTTATGTGTGTGTGTGTGTGTGAGATCGACTTTGTTTATATGTAGAGATTAAGACAAATTATAAGAGAAAGTTGTCTCCTACCATTATGTGAGTCCCAAGGATTAAAGTCTGTTTGGAATGGTTGGTGGCTACCTTTTAGCCAGTTCTAGACTATTTTGAATATAATGTTCTTTTGCATTTAATTCTTTTTAAAATTGATTCATTTATTTAGATGCCTAATGTTGCTCTCCTTCCCTTTGCCTAGGAGAGGGTGCTCCCCACCCCACAATCCACAACTCACCACCACCCTTCCTTATCCCCTTTTCTCTGGCATTAAGTCTCTACAGGATTAGGATCATCCTCTCCCACTGAAGCAGACAAGGCAGTCCTCTGCTAGGGGCGGCCACAGACCAGCCCGTGTATGCTCTTTGGTTGGTGACTTCATCTCTGGGAGCTCCTAGATGTCTGGGTTAGTTGATAGTGTTGGTCTTCCTATGGGGTTGCCATCCACTTCAGCTCCTGCAATCCTTCCCTTGCCTCTTCCACAAAGGTCTCCGATCTCAGTCCAGGGCTTAGCTATACATATCTGCACCTGACTCAGTTGGCTGCTGGAAGAGTTTTTCAGAGGACAGCTATGCTAGGGTCCTGCATACAAGCGAAGTATTGAATAAGTCACGGTTTGGTGCCCACACATAGGATAAATCCCAAATTGATCCCAGAAACTAGATGTCCTTTCCTTCAATCTCTGCTCCATTTTTGTCCCTGTATTTCTTTAGTCAGGTACAATTTTGGGTTAAAATTTTGAAAGTAGATAAGTGACTATATCCCTCCACAGGAGGTACTTTGTATATATTGGAGGTGGTCTCTTTAGGTTCCACCTCCTCACTGTTGGGCATTTTGGCTAAGGTCATCCCCATTGAGTCCTGGAAGCCTCTCACATTCCAGTTCTCTGGGACTTTCTAGAGGTCCCCCCCCAACAGCTGCATATTTCCATTCATTCTCTTGACCCCTCAGGTCTTCTCACCTGTCTCTTCCCATATCTGACCCTGCCCCCCTTTTCCTTCCCCTCTCTGCTTTCCCACCCAAGATTCCCCTCCCCCTGCCTTATCAACTTAGCATGTTCATTATGTATTTTCATCATTTCTGACTTTGAAATGTTTTTAATACATTATTATTATTATTTTATTTTATTTTTTGGTTTTTCTAGAAATAGTTTCTCTGTATAGCCCTGGCTGTCCTGGAACTCACTCTGTAGACCACACTGCCCAAAATCCACCTGCCTCTGTCTCCCAAGTGCTGGGATTAAAGGCATGCACCATCACCGCCCAGCTATTATTTTTTTCTAAAAGAAGAAAACTTTCTCTTGGAGAAATATGTTCAAGCATTTATTCTGAATATAACCTTTTACCCCAACAATGATTTGCAGTGAGAATAAGTTTTGCAAGTGACTTAAACATACATGTGAGTGTTTAAACTTTCATAACATTTATTGAATTGAACTGTTACTAAATTTACTATAAATAATACTGTTCTTCATGCTGTTTTATATAGTTATGACTTGAACAAATGGAGTGAACCATTCAAGGATAGTGAATTTCAGATGTATTTGTTTTGTATTGAATAAAATTTGATGTACATGAAAATTGCACCATTGAGGGATATGAAGATTAAATAAAAGAATGAAATACATTGTTTATTTACCCACAGTATTAGGATTTAGGCAGAGCCACATGTGGAAAGGCAAGTGTATTGCTTTTTTAAATACCATAAAATAGTGGGAATGAAGAGATGACTCAACAATTAAGAGCACCTGCTGCCCTTGTCGAGGGGCTGGATTTGGTTCTCTGCACCGATTTTGGGCAGCTCATAATTGCCTGTTGACTGCAGCTCTAGGTTATTTGATGTTCTTTACTGGAAACTCTAGGCAGTTCACTGCTGTGTACACATACACACACACACACACACACACACACACAGACACACACACAGAA
Organism: Mastomys coucha; assembly: GCF_008632895.1. Lineage (NCBI taxonomy): Eukaryota > Metazoa > Chordata > Mammalia > Rodentia > Muridae > Mastomys > Mastomys coucha. The sequence goes on from NW_022196903.1 coordinate 39,498,769, forward strand.
ACACATATACATACATATAATGCAATTAAAATAAATCTTCAAACATTAGTTGCAATTACTTTAATCAATATCCTAAACAGGAAGTTTTCAGTTGCCAAGCAAGTTTTTGTCTCAAACAGGCCTACTGTGTGGAGAATTAATAGGTGGAGAATTAATTAGAGGTGTGGAGAATTAATAGGTATAAATCATGTCTTTGTAAAATTGTCTTGGGTATTAAAACTTTAAGATGTTAATAGAGTTGGCTCAGAGGTTAAGAGCACTGACTGCTCTTCTAGAGGACCTGAGTTCAATTCTCAGCAACCATACGGTGACTCATGTGATCTGATGATGTCTTCTGATGTTTCTGATGACAACTACAGTATACTCACATAAATAAATAAACCTTAAAATTAGAGTTCCATGACTGGCTCAGAAGTCAAGCCAAAGGTCAGTGTAGGAGTCTACAAAGGCACTAGATTCCCATGGTGTTTTAACAGTCACATAGTTATTGGATATTGTTTGTAATTTACCATGTCACCATGCTTTATACATTTGATTTTATTTACATTTAATAGTTTAAAGTTTAATATGTCACTGAACAATAAAAATTCACCTTAGATTTGCTTAAATGTGCATTATTTTTGCCTGTTAAACCAATAGGTTGTATACAATTTATGTTTATGCAATGATGTCTTAGAATATACTTATGAATCAAAGACAAAAGATCTCTGCTTCAGAGGCTGCTGCATTTGTAAATACTTCAAATTTCATGGATATTTACACCAGAACAGTATGTTATTCTCTGGAAAATTGATATATCTGTACAGTCTAGTTGAACAATTTAAATGTTTTCAGTCATAATTATGAATTATCTTAATTATCAAATATGTGTGAAGTTTTGTAAGGTTAAATCCACACTTAATAATTTTTGATCTCTTTAATTCATATCTGGTGTTTGTGGATAATACTTAGTCAAGAATACCATGGTACTCACTAACATCCATCCTGTAGGGTGAGATGTTCAAAGCAGATGTGACATGGACAGATACACTGACAGGCAGATTCCACTGTAATAGACATATTACAAACATGCAAAATAAATTAGAGTTTTTGTTTTCTGTACCTCAAAAGCTGATTGTGGAGGTATAAAAATTAGAAAGTAGGGAACTGTGTCTGTAAGGTTACACTTTGCTGCTTATAGCAGGAGTTCTGGCCTAAGATAGAGCATTTAGGGCAACTGGTGCTCCATTTCTTCATGCAAATTGGCCAGAGATGGAATGGAAAAAGATGAAGAAAGTACAAACATTTTAAGAAAATGGATATGATTTATATGTGACTAATGTTCTCTATAGAAAAGGGACTACTACCAGTAGAGAGAATAGTGTGTGGAATGAACACAGAGTAGATCCTGTGAAGACCATGAAATCACCTTTTAAACTATGGCATGGGCAAGGCTTATACAGTTAGACTGGCAAGATTTTTTTACTCTTTAGATTTTTCATCAGCTACAAAATTCATTTGTATTATGTGGAAGTCGAATGAAAACAGGAGAGTTGTTGAACATCCCCCCCCCAAATAAAAAAGCACTTGGAATAATCCATAATCCATTAAAACCCCCAATTTCCCAGTTATGTCATAGTGGCCTTGAATAAAAGCTCAATTAACAAATTTATTGACTCATTATGCCACTTTGAAATCCTCTTATGGTCAATTGATATTCCATCCTTTCTTTGTTACAAGTATGTTTGACCCACATTTGATGCATCTTAATCAACATAGTGCTTTCTATTAGAATAATTTATTAGCAATTGGAAAATAGCAAACATAAAAACCAGCCAGGATTTTGAATACTAGCCTGAGATTAATTCTCAGCATAAAATTTCTAGAAGATAATATAATCATAGAAATTTGTATAAAGGCCTAGAACATGAAACAGTGGAATTAGTTTGAGTTACATGCAAACTTCCAGCATCATCTGATGCTGACATGTACCTATAATCACAGTATTCAGGAGCCTTGGGCTGGAAGGCTATGAATTTCTTATCTCTTTTCTGATCTACTTCCAAAGCCAGCATCTTATCTTCTTCATGTTTTAAAACTTGAAATGGAATTTGTATGACATGAAGAAATTACTGTCACATTTTAAAATAGTGACAATTAGTATATAGTCAAAAAGTAAACAAACCTTTAAGAGGAGTTAAAACATTTTCATTACTCCAAAAAAACAGCCCGTAGCCATTCAACAGTCATGTACTCCTTCTTTCCTTCAGTTTCCTGGCAGCAATCAAACTGTGTTCTCTACCTTTGGATTTACCTCATTTGGACATTCACTATGGAACATTTCTTTCCTTATCATGGTTTTTATGAAACACCAAATGATTTCTACAATAGCCATACTAATTTACAGGGCAGTCAATAATATATTCATTTCCTCAGAACTTCATACTACTTTATATTTTGCATCTTTGCTTTGACCATCCATTAGACATGAAATTCTATTTTATTATAGGGTTTTCAAAAGTGGCAAACCTCTTATGCTACTCTTATGGCTACTGACATTGAACATTTCCCCAGAGGTCAAAATTCGTATGGGTCCTTTGCATATGCTCTTTTGTACATTTCTTGTCTATTTTGTTGTTTGTCATGATATTTTGGGAGATGGACCCAGGGGCCTTGGTCAGGACAAACATGTGTTAATTCACTAAGCCATATCCCCAATTCCATTTATTCTGATATTAAGTTAGTGTTTGTCTTTTTTATTGAGCTGTAAGGATTTATGATCAGTAGAAAAGAGATTCTTTTAAAAAAATTGTGTATGCTAAATACATGTATATGTAGTATGTATAGTATAAGTATAATGTATGTATAATACATATAGCAAATATATGTGTAATATAAAATTATAAAATGGTTTATACAACTATATGTATAATTTATTTAAGTTTTCACATTAATATTGTCTAAGTCATAAGAATTAATTCTGATGAAGTCCAAATTGTCAAGTTTTTTTGTTGCTGTTTTACTTTTGAAGTCATATCAGAAAAACATTGGGAAAACTATTACCTCAATTTTTTTCCATTAAGAGTTTTAGAATGTAATCATTTTGAAGTATAATTGTATAATAGAATGTAATCATTTTAAAGTATATAAATATATTATGATTTCATTAATCCCCATTACTCCCATAGTCTTTCTAGATTCATTCTACTTCCTCCTACCTCCACATTTTTTAAATCTATAACCCGTAAAGTCTAAATTGTGCCTCACATATATTCTCAGGTGTGGATCCATCACCTGGAGCATGGTCCATCTACCAGGGTTCTTATCCTTAAAGCAAACTGATTCTTCCCCAGAGATCTTCAATTGCCAATAACTCCTTATGGAAGAGGCCTCAGAAACCTCTCCCCATCTATGCTACAATATGGCTTGATCTTGTATAGCTGATAAAAAGCTACTGTGAGATTGTGAGTATAGTAGTCTTGTCATATTCAGAAGGTACTATTTCATTACATTCCTCCCCATCTCTGGTTCTGATAATCCTTCCTTCTATTCCTTGATGGTCTCCAAGCCTTCAGTGGTATAGATGTCCTTTTAGTATCTGAGCACTCCATGAACACTTATTTTCTATACTTTGATCTATTGTGTATTTCTGTGTTATTCACCATCCACTGCATAGAGTAACTTCTCTGATAAGCTCTCAAATAGTGGATATAGTGTTACAATTTTAGATTACAGTTTTATAGTAAGTCCATTTAACAAAATAATACAAAGAGTGTCAAACATGGAGCCTCTGGGCTCTTCAATCGTGGGTCTCGGGCAGACAAAATGGGCCTTAATACCAGCCAGAAAGCAGATATGTATGCCAATAATGTGTATGCCACTGTTACACCCATAGGGATAGTTTGCCACAGGGTCATTCACAAAGTTCACAGCCATGTTAGACTATTGATGACTACTCTTTCCTCAGCAGTCATGATTGCATATTCAGGTACTATAGAAGCTATTCAAATAAAAAGATTCTTCTTGGACAATACCAATGTGATTTATCCATGTCCCATAATCCAAGTATATGGTGTTTCCAGCAATCTGTCCTATCACAAATTTCTGGTTGGCAACCAAAATCAATTTAAAAAACCCTATATTTTGGGGGGTCTCCAGGACACTTCTAAAAATTAATGTGTGGGCTAATATCCCTCAGTTGGCACTGAGCTTTTTCTTTGGCCACCTGTGAAAGGAGTGTTACTTGCTTTATTGGGTAAATTCAATTAAATACTTGTATATGTGAATATGCCTTTAAAAGGATTATAAAAAAGTAGGTTTCCATGTGATATTTGTGTTCCAATTTTAGTGTATGTGCCACCAAAGCAAAAACTCCATATGACATATTCAAACACCTTGGTACTAATTATCTTTCCACCTCGCCATCTTCTCTCCTATTCACCCATCCTTCTCCCCACCTACAATGCCAGCTCTATTATTCTTCATATCACCAGAGTTATACTATCACCCTTGCTTAAAAGTTGCCCCCAAATATCCAGTGGCAATTTATTAATCTGTAAAAATGAAATTATGACTTTTGCAGGTAAATGAATGAAACTGGAAAACACCAAAGTGAGTGGAGTGACCTTGACTCAGAGAAAAATGCCATCTATTCTCATATGTGGATCTTAATGTCAATTTATTTTTATTTTTTCTAACATATTGCTTGCAGAATCCAGAGAACTAGGGAGAGACCTTTGGTGAGGATTTGATTCTCATACATAAATCACTGCAAGGACAAAAAGTACTTTTGAAGTGTCTCCTAGAAATACATAAGAAGGCAGGGTGTACAGATTATTACAAAGGATGGGCAGGTATGGCTAGCTTGGGTGAACCATAAAAAGGTCTATTTGGAATGAGCAATAAAAAGTGGGGAAAGGACTTGTTTAAACTAAAACTTTACTGCAATGTTGGTATGATGAGAATTTTTTTATTAGATATTTTCTTTATTTACATGTCATATGATTTCTCCTTTCCCAGTTCCCCCCAAAAAGAGAATGACGCCCCAAAAAATACAACAAGAACAAACCCCTGTTGCCTCCCCCTCCCCCCGCTTGCCACCCCACCCTCTCCCACTTATTGGCCCTGGCATTCCCCTACACTGGGGCACAGAACCTTCACAGGGCCAAAGGGCTCTCCTCCCATTGATGATCGACTTTGCAATCCTGTACTATACATGATGAGAATTTTGATAATTACCCTTGTGATGAAATCGATCTTCTGATGTGACTTGGAAAAAATACTCTCTTAAAATATCAACACTATAAAGTCCTTGCTCTGAAGAATTCTTCTTCATACCATGTTGAAGGTGAAGTGCCTTCTCTATAGCCCTCAGTCTATGAGTGAATTATCTTAGACAAAGTATTCAAAATAGATGCTCTAAGTTTGTTATAAGAAGGTTTAATATAGATCAATAGTGGATCAAGTAGAGCCATTGACATGGCTCATTTCTCACAGTCAACACTTCTTGATGAAACATTCAATGGTTTAATCAAGTATGGCCATTATTTTTAAGCCACACAGTTGCTGTCACATTATTTTATTTCTTCTTTTTACAAAGGTTTTTCTATATAGGCAATACTCAAGACAAATAAATATTCACTAAATGAAATTAGTAATAATTTTTTTATTTTAGATATTTTCTTTATTTACATGCGAATTTCTCCATTCCCAGTTTCCCCTCCAA
>NW_022196903.1:39504910-39528004 GCF_008632895.1 Mastomys coucha
TATATTTAGGCTGGCTTACCCTTCCTTCAGTCTCTGCTCCATAGTTAATCTCCGCAACTCCTCCCGTTAGTAATAATTATAGATGAAAAGCAGGCTCATACAAGACAACCTTGATTCAAATATTTCATTTTTAGCCTAATTTCTTTTATTTTCTATAAAATGCTAATCTACTTTCTACTGCCACAAATAAATTATCTACCTCATTATCTTTTTGGTATCATAGATTACTGAATACAAGTTAATATCTCATTGATGGTTCGCCATCTGTTTTCCTTAATACAACCTGAGTAAGTCTCATAGGTACAAACTGATTTATTTTTTTCATTTCTACCACTCTGTATTATGTAGGTGACTTAAAGATATAGTTAATATTGTAAAGAAAATGTAAGTCATTGCTAAAGTTGTTTCTGTTGCTTTTACTGGGAAATAATTATTCATTTACAAGTTCACAGAGGAGCTACATGGTCTTCACCCAGCAATTGGTTCATCATGTATAACTGAAACATAATATTAGAAACTGACAGAGAGTCATTGGAATACTCTGTGTGATATTTTTGTTATGTAATTATATTTAGACTTTGCCTACAGCACCACCATCAAGTTACAGAATTGTTTCTTTACAAGATGGCTCCCTCCAACTCCACATTTATAGATATTTGATCTTCCTAACATCACCATCTACAACACAGTGCTTTATACATTTATTATTTCAAGAATGTTACACCAATTGAGCATATCATATACAACATCACATGGGTCAATGCTAATCTCATATCCAGAAGGGGATATCTATAAGAAGCAGTAAAAATAGGTCAGGGAGTCTTCAGGAATCTATGAACCACATGGTATTGCACTTTCACTTTCTTAACCACCAAAACTATGTGGCTAAACCATTTTGCTGAACATACCATGTTTTGCAGGGCTTAGAAAAATCGATTTCCAACCAATAGAAAATTTTTTATATTCTGACTAACTTTCACAGTGAAAGAAGGAATTCTGTTTCCAATGTTTCCTCATCTCTATTTCAAGGTTCACCCTAACTTTGGCCAGTAAAACCTTCTTATGACCATGTATCTTCCATTTATATGACAAGAGAATGGCTGTCATAAATTTGCAGTAACACGACTAATCAATACAATCCATACATCTTGTAAAGCATTATTTGATATTAGAGGTATTAAATTTTCCATGATAATAAAATACTAAATAGAGGTGTGTGTGTGTGTGTGTGTGTGTGTGTGTGTGCGTGTGTGTGTGAGAGAGAGAGAGAGAGAAAGAGAGAGAGAGACAGAGAGTAAATGGGAGGGTGTGTTTCTTTGTGTGACTCTCTCTCTTTCTCTCTCTATGTGTGTGTGTGTATGTGTGTGTGTGTGTGTGTATGTGTGTATTGGTGGGCTTGTTTGTGAGTGTATGTGTGTGTGATGTGGGTTTATGTATGTGTATATGTCTGAGTGTGTGGGTATATGTATATTCACTAATGCTATACATATGATTTTAAAAGAAGGAACAAAGGCAACACTTCATAGAGCTACTTATGTATTGTTAAGTTAGGAGTTTACAGTCTTTCAATTAAAAATAGTATTGGACTTTCCTGCCTCCATCTACACCCAGCAGGTGTGGATCTTGCACAGCCGTTTGTGCACCATTCCTGGGAGCAGAGAGCTCATCTCCAAGGAGTTCTCTGATCCTGGGACTCAGTTGAGTTTGCCATTTACTCTACTGTGACTTTCTAAGGCGGGACTAGCCAGGAGGCACAGGGCTCAGAAGTGGAAGAGCAGCTGGGACAGGGTCCTTTGTGCCTCCATCTACACCTAGGAGGTGCGGGTCCCCCACAGCCCTCAGTACATCTTTCCCATGAGCAGAGAGCTTGTCTCCAGAGAGTGCTCTGACCCCAGGACTCAGGTGAGATAGCCATTTTCTCTCTGGTAACTTTCTAAGGCTGGACCATCCAGGAAGTGCAGGTCTTACCAGGAGAGAGCTGATCTCCTAGGAGTACTGACATAGGCTTATAGAACCACAGGAGGAACAAGCTATAGTTAGAGACACCAGAGATTACCAGATGGAGAAAGACAAACACAAGAACTTTACCAACAGAAACTAAGGCTATTTGGCATCATCAGAACCCAGTACTTGTGCCAGAGCAAGTCCTGGATACCCCAACATACTGGAAAAGCAAAATTCAGATGTAAAATCATATCTCATGATGTTGATAGAGGAATTTAAGAAGACATAACTCCCTTAAAGAAATACAGGAGAATACAGGAAAACAGGTACAAGCTTTTAAAGAGGAAATGCAAAAATGCCTTAAAGAATTACAGGAGAACAAAACCAAACAGGAGAAGGAATTGAACAAAACCATCTAGGATTGAAAAACGGAAGGAGAAACAATTAAGAAATCACAAAAGGAGACAACTCTGAAGATAGAAAACTTAGGAAAGAAGTTAGGAGCCATATATTCAAGGATCTCTAACAAAATAGAAGAGATAGAAGAGAAAATCTCAGGTGCAGAAGATACCATAGAAAACACTAGCACAACAGTCAAATAAGATGCAAAATGCAAAAAGATCCTAACCCAAAGCATCCACGAAATCCAGGACACAATGAGAAGACCAAACCTAAGGATAATAGGCATAGAAGAGAGTCCCAACTTAAAGGGTCAGTAAATTTCTTCAACAAAATTATAGAAGAAAACTTCCCTAACCTAAAGAAAGAGATGTCCATGAACATACAAGAAACCTCCAGAATTCCAAATAGTTTGAACCAGAAAAGAAATTCCTCCCATCACATTATTATCAAGACACCAAGTACATAAAACAAAGAAAGAATATTAAAAGCAGTGAGGAAAAAATTACAAATAACATACATTGGCAGACCTATCAGAATTATACCAGACTTCTCACCAGAAACTATTTAATCTAGAAGATCCTAGGTTGATGTCATACAGACCCTAAGAGAATACAAATGCCAGCCTAGGCTACTATACCGAGCAAAACTCTCAATTACCATAGATAGAGAAACCAAGGTATTCTATGACAACACCAAATTTACACAATATTTTTCCCCAAATCTAGCCCTTCAAAGAATAATAAATGGAAAACTCAAACACAAGGAAGCAAACTAAATGCTAAAGAAAGCAAGAAAGTTATCTTTCCACAAAACTAAACGAAGATGGCCACATGAACACAATTCCAAATCTAACAACAAAAATAAGAGAAAGCAACAATTACTTTTCCTTAATATCTATTACTATCAATTCCCCAATAAAAAGACATAGACTACCAGACTGGCTATGTAAACAGGACTCAACATTTTGTTGCATACAGGAAACCCACCTCAGTGACAAAGACAGACACTACCTCAGACTAAAAGGCTAGAAAATGGTCCCAAGAAACAAGCTGGAGTAGTCATTCCAATATTGAATAAAATCAACTTTCAACCTAAAGTGAGCAAAAAAGATAAGGAGGGACACTTCATACTCATCAAAGTTGAAATCTACCAAGATGTACTCTCAATTCTGAATCTCTATGCTCCAAATATAAGGGTATCTACATTCATATAAGAAACTTTACTAAAGCTCAAAGCGCATATTGCATGGCACACAATAATAGTGGGAGACTTCAACACCCCACTCTCTGCAATGGACAGATCATGGAAACTGAAACTAAACAGAGACATAGTGAAACTAACAGAAGTTATGAAATAAATGGAATTAACAGATCTATAGAACATTTTATCCTAAAAGAAAAAAAAAAAGGATATGCCTTTTTCTCAGCACCTCATGGTACCTTTTCCAAAACTGACCATGTAATTGATCACGAAACAGGCCTCAACAGATACAACAACATTGAAATAATTCCTTGTATCCTCTGAGATCCCCAAGACTAAGGCTGGTCCTCAATAACAACATAAACAATAGAAAGCCCACATACACATGGAAGCTTAACAACACTCTACACAACATTAACTTTATCAAGGAAGAAATAAAGAAATAAATTAAAGACTTTTTAGAAGTTAATGAAAATGAAGCCACAACATATCCAATCTTATGGGATACAAAAAAGCAGTCCTAAGATAAAAACACATAACTCTGAGTGCCTCCAAAAAGAAACTGGAGAGAGCATACATTAGCAGTTTGACAGCACATCTGAATGTTCTAGAAAAAAATAGAAGCAAATTCACCCAAGAGGAGTAGACAGCAGGGAATAATCAAACTCAAGCCTGAAGTCAACCAAGTGGAAACAAAAAGAACTATACAAAGAATCAACCAAACCAGGAGTTGGTTCTTTGAGAAAATCAACAAAATAGATAAACCCAAAATAGATAAACTAACTAGAGGGCACAGTGACAGTATCCTAATTAACAAAATCAGAAATGAAAAGGGAGACATAAGCACAGAAATTGAGAAAATCCAAAAAATCATCAGATCATATTACAAAAGACTATACTCAACAAAACTGGATCTGGATGAAATGTACAATTTTCTAGAGAAATACCAGGTACCAAAGTTAAATCAAGATCAGATAAATGATCTAAACAGTCCTATATCCACTAAAGAAGTAGAAACAGTTATTAATAGTCTCCCAACCAAAAAAAAAACCATGACAAGATAGATGGGTTTACTGCAGAGTTTTATCAGACCTTCAAAGAAGACCTAATACCAATACTCCTCAAACTATTCCACAAAATAGAAACAGAAGGTATTCTAACCAATGAGTTCTATGAAGCCACAATTACTACGATACCTAAATGAATAAAGACATAACAAAGGATGAAAACTACAGACCAATTTCCCTTATGAATATCAATGCAAAAATACTCAATAAAATTCTTGCAAACTGAATGCAAGAACACATCAAAACAATCATCTATCATTATCAAGTAGGTTTCATCCCAGGAATGCAGGGATGGCTCGATATTTGGAAATCAATCAGTGTAAACCACTATATAACCAACCTCAAAGGAAAAAAAAACATATGATTATCTCATTAGACGCTGAGAAAGCATTTGACAAAATCCAGCACCCCTTCATGATAAAAGTCTTGGAAAGATCAGGAATTCGAGGCCCATACTTAAACATAGTAAAAGCAATATACAGCAAACCAGTAGCCAACATTAAACTAGATGGAGAGAAACTTGAAGCAAACCCACTAAAATCAGGGACTAGACAATGCTGTTCACTCTTTCCCTACCTGTTCAATATTGTACTTGAATTCCTAGCCAGAGCAATTATACAACTAAAGGACATCAAAGAGATACAAATTGAAAAGGAAGAACTCAAATTATCAGTATTTGCTGATGATATTATAGTATACTTAAGTGACCCCCCAAATTTCACCAGAACTACTAAACCTCATAAGCAAATTCAGCAAAGTAGCTAGATATAAAATTAACTCAAGCAAGTCAGTGGTCTTCCTCTACACAAAGGATAAACAGGCTGAGAAAGAAATTAGGGAAACAACACACTTCACATTAGTCACAAATACTACAAAATACTTTGGAGTGACTCTAAGCAAGTGAAACCTCTGTATGACAAGATCTTCAAGTCTCTGAAGAAAGAAATTGAAGAAGATCTCAGAAGATGGAAAGATCTCCCATGCTTATGGATTGGCAGGATTAATATAGTAAAAATGGCTATCTTGCCGAAAGCAATCTACAGATTCAATGCAATCCCCATCAAAATTCCAACTCAATTTTTCATAGAGTTTGAAGGAGCAAATTGCAAATTCATCTGGAATAACAAAAAAACCTAGGGTACCTAAAACTATTCTCAACAATAAAAGATATTCTGGTGGAAACACCATCCCTGACCTTAAGCTGTACTGCAGAGCAATTGTGATAAAAACTTCATGGCATTGGTACAGTGACAGGCAGGTAGATCAATGGAATAGAATTGAAGACTCAGAAATGAATTCACACACCTATGGTCACTTGGTCTTTGACAAAGGAGCTAAAACCATACAGTGGGAAAAAACAGCATTTTCAACAAATGGTGCTGGCTTAACGGGTGATTATCATGTAGGAGAATGCAAATCAATCCATTCTTATCTCCTTGTACAGAGTTCAAGTCCAAGTGGATCAAAGATCACCACATAAACCAGATATAGTGAAACTAATAGAAAAAAAATGGGGAAGAGTCTCGAGCACATGGGCACAGGGGAAAATTTCCTGAATAGAACACCAATAGCTTATGCTCTAAGATCAAGAATTGAGCTAATATCCACTTATCAGAAAGTACATAGCATGTGTGTTCTTTTGTGACTGGATTACCTCACTCAGGATGATATTCTCCAGATTCATCCATTTCCCTAAGAATTTCATATTTCATTGTTTTTAATAGCTGGGTAGTACTCTATTGTGTAGATGTACCACATTTTCTGTATCCATTCCTCTGTTAAGAGACATCTGGGTTGATTCTAGTTTCTGGCTATTATAAATTAGGCTGCTATGAACATAGTGGAACATGTGTCCTTATTATATGTTGAGCATCTTCTGCGTAAATGCCCATGAGTAGTATATCTGGGTCCCCTGGTAGTACTACGTCCAATTTCCTGAGGAACCGCCAAACTATTTCTGTAGTAGTATGTACCAGCTTGCAATCCCACCAGCAATAGAGGAGTGTTCCTCTTTCTCCAAAACCTCGCCAGCATCTGCTGTCACCTGAATTTTTGATCTTAGCCATTCTGCCTGGTGTAAAGTGGAATCTCAGGGTTATTTTGATTTGCATTTAGCCTAGAACCTCAGAATACCCAAAATACAATTCACAAACCACTGGAAACTCAAGAAGAAGGAAGACCAAAGTGTGGATAGGAGGAACAAAATACCCAACAAAAGAATTTCACAGAAAAACTATGGAGCAGAGACTGAAGTAAGGACATTCCAGAGACTGCTCCACTTGGGAATCCTTCCCATATTCAATCATCAAATCCAGACACTATTGAGGATGTCAGCAAGTACTTGCTGACAGTAGCCTGACATAGCTCTCTCCTGAGATGCTTTGACAGTACCTCACTAATACAGAAGTAGAGGCTCACAGCCATCCATTGGACTGAACACAGGGTCCCCAATGGAGGAGCTTAAGAAAGGACCCAAGGAGCTGAAGGGTTTGTAGCACCTTAGGACGAACAACAATATGTACTAACTAGTACCCTCAGAGCTCCCAGGGACTAAACCACCAACCAAAGTGTATACATGGTGGGACTAATGGCTCCAGCAGCATATGTAGCAGAGGATGGCCTAGTAGGTCATCAATGGGAGGAGAGGCCCATGGTCCTGTTAAGGTTCTTGCAGCAGTTTAGGGTAATGCCGGGGCCAGGAAGCAGGAGAGGGTGGGTTGGTAAGGAGGGGGAGAGGGGAGGGAACAGGGTTTCTTTCTTTCTTTTCTATTTTTTTATTTTTGGAGAGGAAACCAGGAAAGGAGATATTATATGACATATAAATAAAGAAATTATCTAATAAAAAATTTAAAAAGCTCAAGAATTGACAACTGTGACTTCAAAAAGTTGCAAAGCTTCTCTAAAACAAAGGACATTGTCAATAGGACAAAATGACAAGTAACAGATTGGGAAAAGATTTTTACCAATCCTATATCCAATAGTGGGTCAATGTCCAATATATACAAAGAACTCAAGAGGTTATACTTCCGAGAACCAAGTAACCCTATTAAAAATGGGATACAGAGCTAAACAAAGAATTCTCAACTGAGGAAAAGTGAATTGCTGAGAAGCACCTAAAGAAATGACAACATCCCCTTAATTATCAGGGAAATGCAAATCAAAACAACCATAAGATTCTACCTCACACCAGTCAAAATGGCTAAGATTAAAAACTCAGGTGACAGCAGATGCTGGCGAGGATGTGAAGAAAGAGGAAGACTCCATCATTTTTGCTGGTGGGCTTACAAGCTGGTACAACCACTCTTGAAATCAGTTTGGCGGTTCCTCAGGAAATTGGATATAGTACAACCCTAAAGACTCAGCTAAACCGCTCATGGGCACATACCCATAAATGCTCCAATATGTAATAGGGCCACATGCTCCCCTATATTCATAGTAGCCAGAGACTGGAAACAACCCAGATGTCCCTCAACAGAGGAATGGATGCAGATTGTGGTACAATTACACAACAGAATACTACTCAGCTATTAAAAACAATGAATTTATTAAAATCTTAGGGAATGGATGGATCTGGAGAATATCATCCTGAGTGAGGTAACCCAATCACAAAAGAATACACATTGTATGCACTCACTGATAAGTGGATATTAGCCCAGAAGCTTGGAATACCCACGGTACAAACAAGACACAAACAAGAAACTCAAGAAGGAAGACCAAAGTGTGGATACATCAATCCTTCTTAGAAGGGGGAACAAAATAGCCACAGAAGGAGTTGCAGAGACAAAGAATGGAGCATAGAGTGAAGGAAGGACAATCCAGAGACAGCCCCACCTGGGAATCCTACACATACACCATCACCAAACCCAGACACTATTTTAGATGGCAGCACGTGCTGGCTGACTGGAACCTCATATAGCTGTCTCCTAAGAAGCTCTGTCAGTGCCTGACTAATACAGAATATAGCTGTAGAGACTCACAGCCATCCATTGGACTGAGCACAGGGTCCTAAATGAAGGAGCTATAGAAAGAACCCAAGGACCTGAAGGAGTTTGCAGCCCCATAGGTTGAACAACAATATGAACTATCCAGTACCTTCAGAGCTCCCAGGGACTAAATCACCAACAAAAGAAGAGTACACCTGGAGGGACTCATGGCTCCAGCTGCAAATGTACCAGAAAATGTCTTAGTGGGTCATCAATTGGAGGAGAGGTCCTTGGTCCTGTGAAGGTTCTATGCCCAAATGTAGAGCAATGCTAGGGCCAAGAAGTGGGAGAGGGTGGGTTGGTGAGCAGGAGGAGGAGAGAGGGAATAGAGTTTTTTTTCCAGAGAGGAAACCAGGAGAGGGGATATCATTTGAAATTTAAATCAAGAAAATATCTAATAAAAATAAATAAAAATGGTATTGGTACAGAGACAGACTCATTGATCAATGGAATAGAATTGACGTCTGAGAAGTAAAACCACATAATTATACACAGTTGATCTTAGACAAGCCAAAAATATTCATTGGAAAAAAGAAAGCATCTTCAATAAATAGTGCTGATCTAACTGACTGTCTGTATGTAGAAAACTGAAAATAGAAACATATTTGTCAACTTGCACAATGCTCTAGTCCAAGAGGATCAATGACCTCAACATGAAAGCAGATACTCTGAATCTAATAGAAGAGAAAGTAAGAAAGAGCCTTGGACTCGTTGGGACATAGGAAAATTTCCTAAACAGAACTTCAATGGCTCACACTCTAAGATCAAGTATTAACAAATGGGACCTCATGAAACTTGTTGGCATGGATATGAATAAAGAGGAACACTCCTCCATTGCTGGTGGGATTGCAAATTGATGCAACCACTCTGGAAATCAATCTGGAGTTTCCTCAGAATATTAGAAATGGATCTCCCTGAAGACTCAGCTATATCACTCTTGTGCCCCATCAGGTCACAGGGACACATGTTCTACTATGTTCATTGAGGCCTTGTTTGTGAGAGCCAGAAGCTGGAAAAAGACCAGATGCTCCAAGACTGAAGAATGGATACAAAAATTGGAGTTAATTTAAACAATGGAATACTACTCAGCTATTAAGAACAAGGACATCCTGAGTTTCACAGGAAAATGGATAGAATAAGAAAATATCATCCTGAGTGAGGTAACTTAGACCTTAAAGGACATGTATAGTATGTGCTCACTAATAAATGGATGTTAGCCAAAAAAGGAAAAAAAAGTACAGGATACTCAAGATAGAGTTCACAGAACTCAAAAAGGTCAACAAACTGAAGGGCCCAAATGAGGACACCTGAATCCCACTTTGGAGGGTGTCTTAGTCAAGGTTTCTATTCCTGTACAAACATCATGACCATGAAGCAAGTTGGGAAGAAAAGGGTTTATTGGGTTTACACTTCCACATGGCTGTTGATCACCAAGGGACTTAAGCAAGTCAGGAAGAAGGAGCTGATGCAGAGGCCATGGAGAGATGTTTCTTACTGGCTTGCTTCTCCTGGCTTGCTCAGCCTGCTCTCTTATAGAACCCAAGACCTCCAGCCCAGGGATGGTACCACCCACAAGGGGCAATTGAGAAAATGCCCCACAGCTGGGTCTCATGGAGGCACTTCCCCAACTGAAACTCCCTTCTCTGTGATAACTCCAGCCTGTGCCAAGTTGACACACAAAACCAGCCAGTACAATTGACGCCTTGTCAACTTGACACACAGACACATCACTATTAAGCCTCAACCCTTACTTTCTTTTTTTTTTTTTTTGGCTTTTTGAGACAGGGTTTCTCTGTATATCCCTGGCTGTCCTGGAACTCACTGTGTAGACCAGGCTGGCCTCGAACTCAGAAATCCGCCTGCCTCTGCCTCCCAAGTGCTGGGTCTAAAGGCGTGTGCCACCACCGCCCGGCTCAACCCTTACTTTCTTATTCATCCCCAAGATCTAAAGTCCCACAGTCTTTACATATAAAAAGTTCAATCAATTTAAAATGTCCAATATCTTTTAAAATTCAAAGTCTCTTAACTGTGGGCTCCACTAAAATACATTCTTCCTTCAAGAGGGAAAAATATTAGGGCACAGTCACAATCAAAAGCAAAACCAATGTCTGGGATCCATCCAACTCACGATCTTCTGGGCTCCTCTAAGGGCTTAACCGGTCACTTCTCCAGCTCTGCCCTTTGCAGCACACATCTTGTCTTCTGGGATCCAGACACCTGTACTCCACTGCTGCTGCTTTCCTTGGTGGTCATTGTCTGGTACTGGCACTCCCAAAACACTGCTGTAACTAGGATTTACCAATAGCCTCTCATAGACTGTCTTCACGATGCGAAGCCTCAACTCCTTTGCATGACACCTTCAGTCCTGAGCCATCAATTGCAAACTGAGGCTGCACCTTCACTTATGGCCTTCCATGGCCTCTCACTGTGCCGAGCCTCAGCTGCTCTTCATGACCCCTTCGTGCTGTCAAAACCAGTACCACCTGGGTGACTCTTACACATTACCAAGTCCTGCTGCAGCACAAGGTACAACCTTGGCTATTTCTGGAGCACAGCCTCTTTGTGCTCTCAGAAAACACTTCCCAGAAGATGTCACCTCAATGATGTTGGTCTCTTCTTAATCACCGCTAATTTCTTAGCTCCAGTTAACCAGCATCAATAATCAGTAATGCAAAGTTTTCACTTTAGTAGTTCTGGTATCTTGTTAATCACAGCTGATTCTTCAGCCCCAGCTAACCAGAACCACAGAATCTTTACAATCACTACATGGCCCTGATAAGAGTCTTTAATCTTCCCTCTGAAACTTCACAAGCCAGGCCTCCATCTTCTGCGCTGTTCTCAACATAATCTTCCAAGTTCCTACACAACATCCCATAGAGCTCTTAACCAATGGCTCTTCTAGCTCAAAGTTCCAAAGTCCTTCTTCCACAGTCCTCCCCAAAACATGGTCAGGTTGTCACAGGAATACCCCACTCCTGGTACCAATTTTGTATTAGTCAGGGTTCTCTAGAGTCACAGAAGTTATGGTAGTCTCTATGTAGTAAAGGAATTTATTGATGACTTACAGTCTGTAGTCCAACTCCCAACAGTTAACTCTGAACAATGGTCAGCAGCAGCTGTGAATGGTTAACCTGGGCCACACCTTTTGCTGGAGACCTATATAAGGAAGGAAAGTTCGCTCTGCTTCATCTGCTTGCCTTGTGGGACTGAGCAACTGCTGGATCCTCGGATTTCCATTCACAGCTGCTGCCGATCATTGTTGGGAGTTAATTGTTAGGAGTTGGACTACAGACTGTAAGTCATCAATAAATTCCTTTACTACATAGAGACTACCATAACTTCTGTGACTCTAGAGAACCCTGAATAATACAGAGGGAGAAGAAAGCAATCACAATGGGGAAGGAGGGAGGCACATGGATGGGAAAAGGGACAGTGAGAGGAAAATGGGAACATGATCAGGTACTGTGGAGGTTGGGGGAGAATAGGACTGAAGCCCTAAGGGCAAGCAGAAAGAATGGAAACAGGCATCTTTGGGAAATAGGAGGTAAGGGGACCCTCTAGAATGTACCTGAAACCTGGGAGGTGAGATACACTCAGGACTCAAAGGAAGGGACCTTATATGAAATGTTGTACAGAGGAGAGAGGCAATTTATAGAATCTATCTCCAATAGAAAGACAGGGTGGTAGAATGAGGTTGCCATCCCACAGTCAAAAACTCTGACCCAGAATTGTTTCTGCCTGAAAGAATTGCAGGGACAAATTGGAGAAGAGCCTGAGGGAAAGAAGGTCCAGTGACAGGCACAAATTGGGATCCAGCTCAAGGGGAGTCCCCGAGGCCTGACACTATTACTGATGATATGGTGTGCTTACAAACAGGAGACTAGCTTGACTGCCCTTTGGAAGACCTAAGCTGAAAGAGTCAGATGCAGATATTTACACCCAACCTATGGAAAGCAGCTGATGATCCCTGTGGTCGAATTAGGGAAAAGCTGAAAGAAGCTGAAGAGGGTGACCCTATAGGAAAACCAGCAGTCTCAACTAACCTGGACCCCTGAGATTGCAAGGACACTGAGCCACCAACCAGGCAGCATACACTAGCTGTGATATGAGGCCCCCAACACATATAATGCAGATGACTGAGGGGTCTCGACTCAGTCAGGGAAGATGCATCTAACCCTCAAGAGACTTGAGGAGCCAGGAACTTTAGAGCTCTGTTGGAACCTTCCTTGGGGAGACAGAGGGTGGAGAGGAGATATGGGATAGGGAACAGTCAGAGGGTGGATTTTGAAGAGGATAAAATCTGGAGTGTAAAAGAAAAGATGAAATAAAATTTAAATAAATTAAAAATAAAAGTAATTAAAAATGTATTACACATACATCATTCTTGGGTGTCTTGATTTAAATACTAAAGATTTTGAATAGTAGAAATAAAATTGAAAGTGATACTCTTCCCCCTTTTCCAATAAATGGGGAAACCCCTGTTTCTCTCATATGTTTCTCTCATTCTCTCTTTCATATGAAAGTTTTTCTCAAGTACACTCAAGACATAAACTTGCTGATTCATGAGGAATCAGCCTCCTCAATATTATTAGATATTCACAAACTATATTATAAGGTGATTATTTCTAATTAGTTTCCAAACAATTACATTAAATGCCCTTTCATCTGATAACCAGTTCAATGTTTTGCATCTATATCCTCCAACTTTGTTGATCAATATGATGGCTATGAAATAAATTATTTTTAAATACCCATAATTATCTAATTGCTCTTTTTATACAAATGCCATTTCAGCTCCATTTAATTTCCATTTTTACATAAATTTTCCATTTTTCTAATCTATTGACTTTTTTCTTAATGATTGGTATTACATTCAATTTGTTGTGCAGCAATCATTTAATGAAGTAATGTGTTAACAAAACAGAATTGCATGTATAATTTATTTTTACATTGTAATACAATGTTTTTAATGTATCTACATTAATAACTATATTTTCCTTTTATGCAATATGTTCCCAAAATATTTATTTAAAATATCCTCCCTATATTTGAGACCATTAAAATACTAATCTGTGCTTTTTCTAAGATTTTAGAGTTGCATTTTTCATGATCGGGTTTTTATCTTTTTGAATTTAATTTTGTATATAACATTAATGAGACTTCAGAAATAGTATTTTATTTCCATTAAAAATACTGACAAATTGGCATATTGAAGACTATTCATCAATTACTAACCAGACAAAGGGGCAGTTTATACTTTCTCTGAGTTCTCATAAGTTTGAGCTCTGGTTCTTTGGAATGATCCAATGTGTCTGAAGCAGAAAGAGATTTCACTGTACTTAGTATTGTGGAAGAATCCAAGAAAACTGACTTGTAATACTAAGCTTTTCATTTTTTCCAGAATGTTATTTAAGAAATCCTCCATCATTTCTAAGGACAATGAACATTCTCTAAACATGACCACCTTCATCTTCAAGCAAGCAATGGAGTATCATTGTGGGTCTCCTGTCCCTATCATGTACTTCCTGAAATTGAATATCTATAAATTATTATCAATCTGCTTCTAAAGACTCAGCCGATTAAAATCAACTAACCAGTGTAACTTTTTTACTATGAAATAGATTGATATGATTAAGTATACATTAAAAATATCACTAATTATAACATGTGACCCAGTCTTTTATGTGATATATAGGGAGTGGATGTCATGCAAGTACCTTGAAATTGAATCTAGTACTTAACAGAGTTTCTCTATTTCTTTTGAATATCTTCTACAGAGAGCTGAGGGAGGAAAATACAGGGGTTTAGGTGTTATGTTCCTTATACCAGTTAAAGTATATTAAACCATTATCTTTATAATTCAGGGTTTAATTTATAACATAGGCAGTCAAATCATACAACATATGATTCACATAGTTTTTCCTTTAAGGTGAAAATATCCCTCTCTGTTTATGTTTCAATGGAATTAAATTAACAATTAGCTCAGAAGTAAAATATGTGTGCATTATGATTAACTTCTGTTGAAGAAAGAGTCTTGTATAATTTTTAATAATATGATTTCCAAACTATGTTGAAACAGTAACTCAGATATGAACACACAATAATCCTCAATTTAAAAAAGTAGAACTATTGCTTGAGTACATTTATGCATCTTAGAAGATGGGCTTCTGCCAATATTTGAATCCTTTCTCTCCCTCTCTCTTTTTTTCTTTCATTTCTAATTCTAACAAATGCAATGAAGTGGATTTTTCTAATGGATTTGTATATCTCCAGAGCTTCCTAAATTATTGTTTTCATTTCATATAAAGTGAGTATTGCATGCAAGGCTGGCCTTGGGAGAAATGCTCTGACCACATATCTATAAACCTTGACTTAATAGAAATAATTGAAGTAAGTGAGCTTCCATTTCAAATTGAATTATGTGGATATATATATATATATATATATTCTCTTTTCTACTTCTTTCTTTGTTCACAAGGGCTTTTCTTTCTATAGACTTTGGCTCTAGAGATCAGCCAGCCAACAAAACCATTCAAATGTAAAGTCAGTGAAACTTGTAAAGGTGAAATGACTTATTTTCCTAAAATCACCCTGAGCTGAACTTTAAAAAAGAGGCAATGAAGCTTTAAATCAACTTCTGCAAAGGTCTGTTAATGCACAAAACGAGGTAGTTCATAAGTATAGAAACAGAGAGTTAATTAGTGGCTTATTAACCATTTGTTAAAATTCAGAAGACCAAGTAAGCATGTGTATCATAAGATTCCATGGATGGGTCAGGAAATGGCCTTACTCATAAGTGAGGGCTGCACAACCTTGAGATCCCGAGATCCATTCCTAGCAACCATGTAAAACATTAGGTGCAATGATGTATGCCATTAACAACAGCACTGGGGAGATGAATGGCCTTTGAGGCAATTGGTCAACCAGACTAGGTCCAAGTTTATAGAAATACTCTGTCTCAAAAATAAGGTGAAGAGCTATCAGAGAATATATTTGATGTCTACATATTGTCTAAATATAAGTGTGCATACACATAGCATGTGGATATTTATACATATGCACAAAGACACATACAAACAAACACACAAATACAAATCCATTAACATTTTCAAGTTGTTCTAATTTATCTTTAATATAAAGAACAAATCTTTCTTGACTTAATTCTACTTCTTATTTTATTACTAATATTCTTTGTACATTCCTAAGTTTGGTATAAGCTTAAAAGACTGGATATGGCAAGATTCTAAAGTGGCTTTCTGAAGTTTCAGATTCTGTAGAATCAACACTTTTATCAACATTTCAATTGATAGAATATCTTACATGTTGCAGTCATACTATCCTTACAACAATTATAGTTGGTGTCTTTCTTTTGTAACAAGCCTGCTGTTTCCTCTGACTCTGAAGCACTTGGGTGCTTTAGAGCTCTATTGTTTTTTGCCCTTGAAGATACCCTCGTAAATTTAAAGTATCACATCAGCCAACGTTTTCTCGGTGCTTACTTTTGTTTCCTCACTACCCTAGGACTGCCTTCACCCCTACAGTCAGTTTCTCATTACCTTTGGTGCTTAATTCTCTGAGCACTAGAACCAAGTCTTTGGCTGAACAATTTTGAAAACCTACTAAAAATGCCACACATTAACATACAATAGCTTTTCTTGGAGCCCAGGCTAAATTATTACCCAGTTTGTAAGGGACAGGCATGAAGGGTTTGTTGGAAGATAAAATTCACAGTAGCTGTAACCTCATCCTTCAGCGTTATTGATTTACCCCCCTAGGTCTAACTAACAGAAGAACTTACCATTCATCACAATTAAAGTGAAAGCCTTGTAAGATATTAGATTAAGACCTGGAAGCCAGGATGCTGCATGGAACTTCTTGTGATAGAGTTCAGAAAGGCACAAATCTGAAAGGGAGGATTTGAAATGGTAGTGGAAGGACTATTTTTATGGGGAAAATAGGCTCATCAGAAACCTGCCACTATCTTCAGTAAAGAATGATTCTGCTTCCTCCAGCAAACTATTACCAATAGTTCCACAGCACAGAGTGGACTCTAGAGACCACTTGCCACATCTATGCCTAAATTTGTATGAAATTGTCAAAATTTAAAATTAAATAAAACAAGTAAGGAAGAGGATGTGGGGAACAGCAGTATACAAAGAAGCCCCTTGATTCTGTTCTGGCATTAAGAGAAACAGGAAACTGCTGAAGCAGAGCAACTAAGGAAGAAGGTGGACTACAAAAGAAGAAAGTAAATTTGTCTCAAGCTCTATTGATTAATGTATGTGGTAATATAGAACAAAATCATATTCATTCCTAGCAACATAAGATTGGTTTTGTCTCTAAATGAGTAAGTGTGTGGGTGTTTTCTACGTGTGATGGAAAACCTTGTATTTGTCTCCCGAGTCTGGTTTATGGCTCCATCACTCTCCTACACACGCCATCATGTTGTTATGTTCATATATGTTCAGATGTTATGTTCATATACATCAAATATGTATATGAAGGAAAATGAACAAGAATGAAGTTTGAAAATACTGTAATGAAACCTGTTATATTGTAACCTACATTTTAAAAGACTAATAAAAACAGAAACATGAAATAAGCCTAAATTCCTTTCTATTAAATTATATTACATTTTTATTAACACAGAAAGTTAGAACCAAAGAGAGAGAAATAGGTAAAATATCAGAAAAGTTAATTAATAAGCAATTACAAAATAATTTCAAGTGCTATATCACAGACCTGAAAAATCAGTAAATGACATGCAGGAATAGCAACTAAGAAAATACACTAGAATTTTTAAAACAGTCAGTAAAGTCTCCTACATGTTCACCATGATTAAGCCAAATAGATTTCCTTCACATTCCTGGCTATATGACACTTTTTTTGAGCACAGGACCTTGGCCTGACTTTTCATTGTACTTCAAATATTTACCTACAGACTACAATGATGAATGTTTTAGTTGTTTCTAACTTTTGAATGAAATAAAATAAGTTGTAAAAACTGATTATCTTTAAAAACAAAACAAAATACTGTCTGTTAAAAACTTTAGCCAACAAGCTTGACCACCTTAGTGCAATCCCTGTAACCCACATGATAGAAACATAAAACTGATTTGCACAGGCTGTCATCTGTCTTCTGTATTCATACCATGAGCCTCTGTGCCCCCAAAAGAATTTTAAAAATTAAATGACAGTTGAAGCAGCAGCAGATGGAGGTTGATGGAGAGACCCACAGTCAAACATCAGACATACCTTGGGCAATCCTGTGGAAAAATGGAAGATAGAAGTGGATAAGTTGGAAGGCTCGAGGACTGCCCCCCTCCCAAAAAAAAAAAAGACATCTAGAGTCACCTAACTTGGGACCATGGGGACTCACAAAGACTGGGCTACCAACTAATGAACATCTTGGGGCTGAACCTAGGTCCCTTACACATTTGTTGCAAATGTGCAGCTTGCTCTTCATTTGGGTTTTCTAACAATCAGAGCATGGGCTGCTTGATTTCTACTCCCATTGGATTTCCTTCCTTGTACCTGACTGGCTTGTCTGGCCCCATTAGAAGATGTGCCTTGTCCTGCTGGGACTAGAAGTCCCAAGGCAGGGTGGTACCCAGTGGGGGATTTGCTTTCTCCTCAGAGAAGGGAAGGGTGCAATGTAGGAATTGTAAGGGTGGGACTGGGTAGAGGAGGGAAGGGAGCTCTGATGTAAAGTGAATGAAAAGTAAATAAATTTTGAAAAAAAAAAGCTACAGCACATCTTCAGTACCAATGTTTTGTCCTGATTCAGAAAAAAGTGATTTGTGATTGGGTCTATGCATACAATTGGACCATTATATGCGTGTATGTGTGTAGCATATCTGCCAACAGTTTATTCTTTGATCAACTTGGTGTAAGTGCCTTTCTCTATTACATCACTTCTTTTTGGAAACCATGAATTGTACAAAGCCATCTCTTCACTTGTTAAAAATGATTCAAAACTAGATAGATAATTCATGTTTAATTTTAACTAACTAAATAAAATCTTTTCCATTTACTACTCAAAATTAGTTCATTTTCCTATCATTGATTGGATTGAAGGTAACTAGTCTACAGAAGCATGACCCTGCCATACTAAAGGAAACAGTTGGCATTATATGGAACCAGAAGTTTCCTCAATGAGGAAGGTGATTTTGTTTTTACTATCTATTAATATCTATGTATTGCAATCAATTGAGGAGTAACAGTAATTCTCACATAACACCCTACAGCTATGGTACATTTTTTGTGTTCTTCTCTATTTCCTTGTATCATATTATCCCTACTAAAAATGTTTTAAAAAATCTATATAAAACTAATTATTAAAATACTTAACATTCATGGAATAATTTTGTGTAAATAATGAATGCAAATTTAAACCTTTGTCATTCTGAGGTTAGAAATTCATACCCATTCAATATATTTTATATTATACACATATGAAACATTAAATCACTGTTACGCTTACATTCAGATAAAAAAACAATTTTACATAATGGATGAAATATATTTTTTCTCACTTATGTTTGCCCATATATTTTGATACTTTGTATATTCATTAACAGAATGCTCATTGCTAATTTACATATATTTGATTATGTTATTCATAATTAACCCTGGAAAATACTTATCAACACATCTTTTAAAATAAAAATATTTATAATTTTTATATCTATTTGAAAATACTTAATGATTTCCAAATTTTAAAAGTTTGTGTTATTAATTTAAGCTCAAGCATATATTCTGTCATAGCACACATGACACCAAGGAGGGAAAATGGTGAAAATGAAAAAGAAAATCACTAATTGCCTTAAAAGCCACTCATAGATGAGTACTAGAGGACATGAGGCCCTGTACTATTATTGAGCTTTCCATTGTGAAGACAAGATCAAGCATGAACACTGAACAATTCAGAGTGCACCCTGTGCATTTGATATAACCATTACAGTATTCAGTTTAGTATCACTGCAGTCCATCTTCCACCTCAGTAGCTCTCAGCTGTCCACCACCAGATACATCTATAGTCCTTCAAAATCAACAGTATGCTTTCAACCATAGCAACTCACTTACCAGCACATTACACCCCCTACCACCACAAGAGTCTGCTACAAACATAGCAGCCCATCTCTCATCATAGCAGACTGCTTTCCCCCATAGCAGCCTACCTCCCAACATAGAAGCATACTTTCCACAACAGTAGTCTACCCAACACTTCAGGACCCTAGATCCTATCACATGTCCCTAATTTCAGTAGCTACAGTCGAACCACAATCACTTTACTACTGATTAGTGGCAACTATATGGAGATCTCTTCTAATACAGTACACAAGGAGGCCTCAACCAAACATGAAAGTGTGGTTTAACATATAAACTCTATAGTCTCTAATCTTCACTCTATCTGAAGATAATGCTGCAAAACTTATGAGGATTTGTAGAAGTTGTAACCATACTGGTAACAAACCTCACAAATAGCTGATTGGTAGAACAGGCTGATTCAACAACATAAACTAAATTCATCAGTTAAAGACTTGTGTCCATTCTTGCAATCAAAATCTATAAACATATAATACCCATAGTTTTATGAAAAAACATGAAAGAAAAACAGTAAGAAAGGCAAAATATACTGTCATGAGACAGACAAAGGAACACGTTCTCAAAGAATGAAGCAGCCAACTGAGATACTAATTTATATGGAAACCATCTAGTACAAAGGGGTCAGGCATACATGGCTTCCTCCTCTATACTATTATGAAAAAATCTCTGAAGACAAGATGAGAACTAGCACTTATGTTAACATCATCAAGAACAGGAGGAAGTATCTAGTCAGCATAGATAGCAGTATACCTCAAACAGAAGGTGCTTTAAGCTCATCAGTGAACTTGGAAGCAACCTAGGAAGTAGTGTACTGAAAGGAAGTTTAATACAAAACATTCTCTTTAGACACACACACACACACACACACACACAAAAGCTAAATATCAACAATAGAAGTATAGAGATCAATTGGTGATAATCTGTAAAACAACACATAGAAAATAAGAATCAAAGAGAGAGAAAATGGGTAAAATATCAGAAGAGTTAATTTATTAACTTTTCACAGATTGTGTGTAACAATCACAAAATAATTTCAAATACTACATCACAGACCTGACAAAACAGTAAATGGCATTCAAGAATAGCAAAATAAAAACAAACCCCTGTATACTTACATTCAAATGACTAAAGACAACAGGCAATGGTAACTTTCAGTAACCCATGAAACGAACAACAATAGAACAAGAATCAATTTTAGGGGAGTGTTTTTTATTACAAGTCTTGAGATTCTGAAGATATTTAGATGGCATCCTGAAATCCTTGCTATGGTGGGGTAGTACTTGTTGAGCCCAGAACTATATTTCCAGAGAAAAGTACTTTTAAGGAATTAACTTGTGATTTTATTCACCAAGTTATTTAAAGACTTATTCTGCAATTTGTCTCAGAGGCCCATGCACACTTTACTTCTGGTAGCTTAGGATTGAACAAATAAGTATATTTGGTACAAATATTTTGAACAGTGAGAATCACCATCAGAGTAGAAAAAATAACAAACGAGGACTAGGGAGAAAGTGAAAATGAAGATAGTAGTAGGGAATGGAGTTGTGTTCTCACAGAAAACCTATGGGGTCTTGTAATGCCAGGTATAGATAATAAATATTGATGTCTGCCTGTACAAAATAAATATATTTCCCATTTTGTTTACTGACAGGGCTAGAAGTAATAACCCTGCCAAGAGCGAGAAAATCTAGTTCCTATGCATTTGTTTTCCTAAGCATCATTTTGCAATAAAAGTAAGTACAGATTTTTATTGAAATAACTCACTGAAGGGCAGGGCAGGAAAATTACTATTTTTTTTTATTATTTTTGTATTTGGAGCATTAAGTTGTACTAGAAAATAAAGTGCCTTAAAAAAGAGAACTTGGTCGGAAGATATCTGGACTTTAAATTTCCCCAATGCTATTCAGTAGTTTAGACCTTGGTAAGTCAAGGAAACCAGCATTGCTGAATGCCCAAAAGGAAGAAAATATATTGTTTTTTTAAGAAGTATAAAAAGGTCCTTAAATACTTAACTTACTAAGAGGTAAGGTGATAGTGAGATCAAAGTAAGCATCACCAGAGATGAAGGGATTCCAAGAAAGGCTCCAGCCAGGGTTTAGCACTGACGAAGTCCGAACTAAAGACTACTTGGTGTATTATAGTAAGGATGGCTCACAGAGCACTGTAATTGCAGTAGTCCTAGGCAAAGATGGCAGCAAGATGGATTGTACTCATAGCCACATCAACAGACTTTAAGCAAAACATTCTTTAGGTAATACTGATAAGAGCTGATAATGGATTCTAAATGAGAAGTGAAGAAAAACAGGAGAAAGCAGAGGGACAAGATGATAACTTAGATGGAATTGATTATTGTGTCACTTGGAAAAACCAAGAGAAATGAAATCCTGAGATCTGGTTGTGAATGAGTTATTGTCATGGTTTTGTTTTGCCTCAAAAACTTTACTTATTAACATAGAGTATTGAGAAAATTTTTGATTTGAAGAATGAAAGAATTCAATATACCTTTAAAAATAAATCAGTGAGATTCAAGCATAAACCCTTAGGTCTTCCTTGTTACTTAGCTTCTGGGGTCAGTGGACTGTAGCATCCTGTACTTTAAAGCACATATCCACTTGTAAGTGAATAAATACTATGTTTGTCTTTCTAGGCCCGAGTTAGCCAACTCAGGATGGTAATTTTCAGTTCATCCATTTGCTTCCAAAATTCTTGATGTTTTTGATTTTAATTCCATTAGGTTGATGTAAGATATTTTCTTTATCCAATCTTCAGTTGAGGGACATCTACATTGTTTCTAGTTTCTGGCTATTACTAATAAAGCCATTATGAACATATATGAACTGGTGTCCTTGTGGTATGATGTAGCATCATTTGGGCATAAACCCAGGAGTACTATAGCTGTGCCTTGTGGTAGATCTATTGTCAACTTTCTGAGAAACTGTCAAATTGTTTTCCACTATGACTGTACAAGTTTGCCCTCCCACCAGCAATGGAAGAGTGTTCTCCTTGTTCCACAACCTCATCAGCATGAGCCACTGCTTGAATTTTTGATCTTAGCCATTATGATATGTGTCAGATGAAATTTCAAAGTTGTTTTGATTTGCATTTCCCTGATGACTAAGGATGCTGAATATTTAAGTGTTTCTCTGCCATTAGAGATTCCCATGTTGAGATTTCTGTTTAATTTTGTAACTCATTTTTAATTGTTTTAATTTATTTTTATTTGCTAGTGTTTAATTACTTGAATTCTTTATATGTTTTGGATATCAGCTTTCTGTTGGATATAGTGTTGGTGAAAATCTTTTACCATTCTCTAGGCGGCAATTTTGTCCTATTGATAGTGTCCTTTGCCTTACTGAAGCTTTTCTTTTTTTTTTTTTTTTTTTTTTTTT